>NC_056734.1:436434286-436734286 GCF_019279795.1 Protopterus annectens | reverse complement strand
ATAGCAGGTCTGGCACTGCATGTCAAGATGGGCAGCGTCCAAACAGTAAACACATAGGAAGTAGGGGGGTTGGGTGGAGGTGTGGGGCTTGTGACCACACTCCATGAATTTTTTTTAATCTCTGTCCATCAGCAATTACTAGAAAACCTTAGGAAACTAACACACACACACACACACACACACACACACACACACACACACACACACACACACACACACACACACACTCTCTCTCCAAGAATTTAAAAGCAAAAATCTCTTAAGCAAACTATAACTCTAACCACAAGGTATCTATACACAGTGGATATAAAAGTGTACACACCCCTGTTAAAATACAAAGTTTTTGTGATATAAAAAAATGAGACCGCAATAAATCATTTCAAAACTTCTCCCACCTTTAATATGACCTATAACCTGCACAATTCAATCGAAAAAGAAACAAGTGTTAGGGGAAAAAATATAAAAAACAAAAAACATACAATAAGCTGGTTGCATAAGTGTGCACACCCTTAAACTAATACTTTGTTGAAGCACCTTTTGATTACAGCATTCAGTCTTCTTGGGTACACACCTGCCATCAATTAGAGAGAGACTGATTAACCCCAAATAAAGTTCAGCTGACCTAGTAGGATTTTCCTGACATTTACTCAGCTGCCTGCTACAGCAAAAGTCATGGTTCGCAGACCGCTTACAAAGCATCAAATGGATCTCATCGTTGAAAGGTATCAGTCAGGAGAAGGGTACAAAAAAATTTCCACAGCACTGGCTATACCATGGAGCACAGTGAAGACAGTCATCTAAAAATGGAGAAAATATGGGACAACAGTGACATTGCAAAGAACTGGACGTCCCGTCAAAATTAATGAAAAGACAAGACAAAAAATGGTCAGGGAGGGTGCCAAGAGACCTACAGCAACACTGAAGGAGCTGCAGGAATTTCTGGCAAATACTCGTTGTGTACTACATGTGATAATCTCCTGTATTCTTCATATGTCTGGACTATGGGGTAGGGTTGCAAGATGGAAGCCTTTTCTTACACAGAAAAACATCCAGGCCCAGCTAAAATTTGCAAAAAAAGAAGTTATGTACTCACCATAATGTTTCATCTGAGTAGTTGTATTTCATTTGTCTTCAACCTGTGGGTTACGGATCCGACATGGCCGCATCACCAGCATCTGATCACAGCTCTCAGCTCCTCTCCTTACTCCTTTCAGATCAAGTTGGCTTCCCTATACCTAGCATATACCAAACCTAACAAGACCTTAGCACAACTGGCACTGCACAAACCTGATCCAAAGCATGGCCAAAGGTATCCCAGATGAGAACATCTTCCACTCATATAGGCAGTATCACAATTAAAGGTAGGGGGAAGGAAGGGGGGAATGGCTGAAGACAAATGAAGTACAACTACCCAGATAGAACGTTATGGTGAGTACACAACTTCCTTATCTGTAGTAGTTTACTTCATTTGGTCTTCAACCTGTGGGACAGAGTCACCAGCTACTTTGCACTTGGGAGGCCCTCATGGAAGGATATTCCAGAGCATGGCGGAGCCAAAAGATGCCCTGTTCCTGGAAATGATGTTCAATTAATAATGAGAAATGAAGGCATGAGATGAGGACCAAGTAGCCACTGAACAAATATCAACCATTGATACCCTAGACCAGAAGGCTGCTGAAGTAGCCATGGATCTGGTCTAATGAGCTTTTACTTGACCTGGCAGGGAAAGTCCCCTAACAGAGTATGCCTGAAAAAAGCATTGGGTGAACCACTGGGCAAGTGCAAGCTTAGATATTGGTTTGCCTACGAAGGGTCTTGAGTAAGAAACAAACAACTGGTCAGATTTTCGAAAGGCTTTTTGTTCTGTGCAAATAGAATCGCAATTGTCTATGCACATCTAGCAAGTGCAACTTATATTCTCCTTTGTTTTGAACATTTGGAAAGAAGACTGGGAGATTGATTGTCTGATTGATATTTGCTTCTGACGCCACCTTCAGAAGAAAGGAGGGGTTGGTACAGAAAGAAACCCTATCTTTTTGGAACATTATGTAAGGAACCTTGATAGACAGAGCTTGGAGGTCTGACACTCTCCTGGTGGATGTAATGGCAACTAAGAAAAACGTCTTCCAAGATAAATCCTGCAAATCCACTGTAGCTACAGGTTTGAAAGGGGGTGAGACTAAAGCCTGAAGCACTAAAGTAAGGTCCGTCAGTGTAGGATCTTTCACCAGGGGTCTCAGGAGAAAACCACCTTTAAAGAAAGTCTTGCAAAGTTTTGCTGAGGCTAAAGTTTTCTCCCACATGAAAATTTGAGGTAGCGGCCAGTTAGACTTTGACAGTGGAAAAACTAGCACCCTGCTGAAAAATACAAGCCAAGAACTCCAATACCGCAGATACTGGAGCAGTAAAAGGATCCAATGCTTGCTGCAAAGGCCATATTGCAAAACGTTTCTATTTACTACAGTATAATCTTCTGGTTGAAGACTTGAGCTGCCACCAGAATATTTTTAACTGGGGAAGATAAACCGGGAGTCCTAATAATCATGGGAACTGGAGCAACCAATCTGTGAGCTTCAGACTGACCAGGCCTGGATGAGGTATCCCTGAGGGATGGGAAATAAGATCCGGAACTGGATCCAGAGTCCAAGGAGGAATGACTAGGTGAGACAAAAGCAACGGGAACCATACTTGGCAAGGCCACAATGAGGCAATCAAGGAATAAGAGAATCAGGCTCTGCATGCCTTCTGAAGAAAGTTTGATATCAAGGGCAGAGGTGGATAAGCATACAGCAGACTGAGAACCAAGCATGAATCAGACCATCTCTTGAGGCTTCCATCCCAAGGGAGTTCAGAGCGAAGAACTCGCTGCACTTCATGCTGGACGGAGATGTGAAGAGATCGGAGCAAGATGACCCCACTTTAGAAAGATCTGCTCCACCACTGAAGGATTCAGAGATTACTTGTAAGGCATCAGGACAGACCTGCTGAACCTGTTCGCCAAAATACTGGACCGTCTTGGAATGTGTGTTGCCCCAGAAAACGGCTGGTGGAAATCGCTCATTCCCACACACTCATGGCTTCGCGACAAAGGGGATAAGATCGGTTTTCCTCCTGTTTACTGATCACCGACATGTCTGTCTGAATAGTAATTGTCCCTAGAGGAAGATAGGCATGAAGTGTCTGCAGCGCCAAAGGCACTGCTCTCATCTCAAGGATATTGATATGGACTATCTTGCCCAGGCAATGCCACCCCACCCTAGCTGGGAGGCATCTGTGGTCACCGTGGCCTTGGGAAAAGGTGGAAGGGACATCCCCTGACTAAATCTGGGGAATGAATCCACCAGAGTGTGTCTTTGCACACTTGGGAGATTCGTACCGGTTGAGACAAAGGCAGGTCTAAAAGAGGCTACTGAATGGCAAGAGACCACTGAAGAATCTGCATATGAAGGCGCACCAAGGGTAGAAGATTTATTGTGGCAGCCATCGACTCTAATGCCCTCAGAACTGTTTCTGCCGTCGAAAAAACTGGACTTGCAAAATGTACAGCATGTGAAGCTTCAGGCTGAAATTCCTGTCTGGAGTAACACTTTCATCTGGATAGTCCAACCAAGCTCCAGGGAAGTCTAAGGTCTGAACTGGGCTCAGCGATGATTTATTGAGATTGATGGTGATGCCCAGTTATCAAGCTAAAGATAGGAAAATAATCCCTGGCCTGGCAAAGTTGATGCTTGGAGGGGGCAGCAAGGAGCCAATCGTTCAAGTAAGGAAAGACCTGAATGCCCTGAAGCCTCAGGTGAGCCGCTACTACTGCCATCACCTTGGTGAACACCCTGGGGGCTGTGGTGAGACCAAAGGGAAGGGCTCTGAACTGATAATGACTGGCTCCTAGCCGGAAGCGGAGGAACCTCCAGGAGCACCTGTCCATCCTGATATGGTAGTGCGCGTCCTGAAGGTCTAATCAAGCACATCCAATCATTTGCCTGCAGGTAAGGCAGGATGGACTGAAGACTGACCATCCGGAATTTCGCCTTGGCTATAGATCTAGAATGGGTCTTAGGTCCCCCATTTTCTTTGGCACTAAAAAGAACCTGGAATAAACGTCTGATCCGGATTGATCTAAAAGGACATGTTGGATGACTTGTTTTCTTAGCAGCTTTTCTATCTCTAGTGCTGCTTCCTCCCTTTGCACAGGTGGGATGTCTGGGAGGTGCTTCGGTGGTAGCAGTGGTTCAGTGAAAGGGATGGAATAACCACCTCTGGATATGATTTGCAACACCCAATGGTCTGATGTTACGAACTCTCATGCCACCGGGTGTAGTGATAGGCGCTCCTCGACTGCCTCCAGAGATGAGCAGCTGGGCAGCCCTTCAGGGCTGCTGCACGGGTCCGTCTGAGAAGTTCTTGGGACCCAAAATTCCTTGGACCCCCTCTGCATCTAGGACAGCGTCTATCATAACCCCCTCTGCCTTGGGGGATTGTGAGTCCCGAGTGTCCCGAGAAAATGCCTGAGACGTTCGGAACCACATTTTCTTCGTCCCTCGCTGATTCCTGAAAAAGGATCTTTGAGGGGAGGAAAAGCAGATCTCAACAGAAGACCGTGTCTTCCCATCCTCCTCACTCTGGCCAAGGTCTCTCAAACTGATTTCCCAAAAAGGGAAAAACCGTCGTATGGGGCATTTGTGAATGATGCCTTGAAGGGTTCCGAGAATTGACAAAGCCGGAGCCAGGCGTGGCGTCTGATGCCAATGCCTGAACCGGCTGCCGTAGCAGCTCCTTCCATAGCATGAGAGGGGAGGTGCATGGACGTATTTGCTACTGCCTTGACAGTCGCCATTCGAGCAGAGAATGTCATCTTGTCCACTGCAGACATGGATTCAGGGGTCGACTCAGTGATCTCCTCGACTAATCTCACTGCAGCCGAATCACATGTGCCACGTAATTCAGCGCTCTCACAGAGAAGGTCACTGAAGTGTACACCTGCTTCTCAAATCGGTCCATCGCTCGTGACTCTCGGTCTGGAGGGTGGACCAAAGGGATCTCCTGTGCAGCTTTTTCTTCACGGTTGCTGCCACTACCATAGCATCAAGCAGGGACCCCTTGTTCCAATATGTCCTGTCCAAGAGTGGGCTAAGGACCCTATCAGGGCACTTGGTGATGAGCTCCACTGTGTCTGGCTCCTTCCACCCCTAAGATGTTATCAGGTCCACAAGTGGATCCGCGGGAGGGGACACGCGGGAAGTAGATGGGCCTGTGCTGTATGCCTCGAGGAACACCGACTCATCTGAGGCTGCTTTTTGGGCAGAACACCTCCCCCCTTTGGCGAAGGAGTTCCATAATGTCTCCAAAGGAGACACTTAGGGCGGTGATCGGGGGGGGGGGGGGGCTTTCCCTTCCTCCAAATCAAAGTCTGAGGTGAGGGACTCCGGTGGTGCCTCCTTTTACACGTTTGTTTGCGAGGAACCTCCTCAGTGGGACTCTCTGGGGAGGACCTGCAAACATCCTGCTGCTCTCTCACTGGAGCTTCCTGAGGCAAACCAGGCAAAGGCTGTCCCTAAGACGCTAAGATGGCTGGGACTACACCCAAAACAGAGGGAGTCGGGACGAAGTCCGAGGAAGAGATGGTCAAAAGTCTCAACAACATCGAGAGGACCTCTCTACCACGTCAAAGGCCCAAGGAAAACAGATCTCCCGAGTAGTACAAAAGGAGCTGATCCCTTCTGACCCGAGAGGGGAGTCAGAGCCGAGACTCCAGGAGCAGAGATACCGAAGGGGATACCGTGCTCCAACATACTTGGAGCTGACGGCACTCCCTCGGATCACACACACTCAAGGTAATGGCCGGTGTCGAGGTACAATGTACCGTTGGCGCAGAGCCCTCGACTCAGAGGGTCCTCAGATCCAGGGGTTCTGAAATGGAAGGCCGGATCCAAGAAGGAGTGATCAGCATGAAGAAAGGTTGCGAGCTCCCCCCTCCAAAGGGAGAGGGGGCAGGCAAGACCCCCATCTGAATCTGGGTGCAGATAAACCTCTGCATCTTCGCTTCACTTAGGCTCCGAGTGGAGCTGGAGGACGACGCCACCGACACTGATCTGGAGTGCCGGTGAAGGGACACCCATAAAAGGTGACCGGATCCTTGACTTCTCCAGCAAAACCTCAGAGAAAGGAGCCGGGGAGATTCAGGCCTAGAAATAGGCCTAGTCTTCGGTGGCGGGCCAATCAGGGCCAAGTGGTCGGGGGACCGCTTTTTCGGCCAATTGTTCTTGGGCTTTTCCCTCTCCCTGGAACTCTTGGCGGGAGTGCGAGTCCCAGAGGCCAGAGAAAGAGGAAGAAGCAGATGCCGCAGCAGAGGTAGGAGGCATAGCAGCAGCTACCAGCCCCAAAGAGGGAAGCCAGCCTTTTAAGATATGTTTATCCCTCCTGTCCTTGAGCGCCCTGGGATTAAACCCAGCACAGATAGAACTGGAGGTTTGGAGGTGGGCCATTCCCAAACACACTACACACAGAGCGTGGCCATTGGCTGGGGAAAGCTTATGGCCACACACTGTACATTTTCTGAAACCCTGTTTAGGAGTCTTGGACATGAATCTAACCAGGCACAGAAAAACTCACTCACACACACACACACACACACACACACACACACACACACACACACACACACACACACACTCTTACTAAAGGACAGAGAGAGTTAGAAAGAAGAGGACTTTTTTTTTGTTTTTACACGACTGTGCGGGGAGATGAAAGAACAGTAAAAGAGAAAAGAAATAGTAGAACAACAGAGCAAAAAGCACCCCAAAAACACTTACAACAACTATTAGCTGAGAACCCAGACCACGATGCTAGCTTTCCAGTAGCAAATGAGATCTGGGGGGGAGGAAGGAGACAGGTGGCATTATGGGTAAGGGGAGGAAGGAGACAGGTGGCATTATGGGTAAGGGGAGGAACTGACAGCTCGGATCATATGGTGGTGATGCGGCCGTGTAGGATCCGGTACATATCCGTAACCCACAAGAAGACCAAATTAAGTAAATTACTTCAAATCAATACATCAAGTCTCCCAAAAGTATGTGGGAAAATGTGTTATGGTCTGATTAGATCAAGGTTGAACTTGTTGGCCACAATTCCAAAAGGTATGCTTGGCGCAAAAACACTTTGCATCACCAAAGGAACACCATCCCCCACGGTGAAGCATGGTGGTGGCAGTATTATGCTTTTGGGTTACTTTTCTTCAGCTGGAACTGCAGCTTTAGTTAAGGTGGACAGACTTATGAACAAGTTCCAAATACCAGTCACTTTTGGCCCAAAACCTTCAGGCGTCTGCCAGAAAGCTGAAGATGAAGAATTTCACCTTTCAACATGACAATGACCCCAAGAATACATACAAATCAACAAAAGAATGGCTTCACCAGAAGAAAAAAAAAGAAGTTATGTACTCACCATAACGTTCCTGTGAGTTATTCATGCCTTCATTCTCACTGATGGGTTTGGAGCCGATCCTTGGCTCCAACTCGGCCAAATGCTAAAGCTCGAGGTCTTCAACCAGCTCGTGGCCTACTCCCTATCCCATGATGCACTGGTGCTTCCCTCAGAACATGTTTGTTGCCAGCTAACTGACTAGGTAAGTTCCCCCAAAAACATTTTATCCAAGGATACACTAGATAAGGGCTAAAGACAACCCAACTTGTTTCATCTTCTTAGTCTATGGTAGGGGGTAGGAGGGTGGGACATAAGTTCTTTATGTGAAGTTGTTCTATCTCGCCTTCATTCTCACTGATGGGTTAGCATCCCAAGCACCATCTTTCTCGGGTGGCTCATGGGAGTATATTCATCAGGACAGTGGAACAAAAGGAGGCCCTGTCCCTGGAGGCCTTGTCCAATTTGTAATGACTGATAAAGGTATGAGATCGAGACCATGTGGCTGCTGCGAAAATGGAATCTATTGGTAGTTTGGTCAGAAAGGCTGAAGATGTGGAAATAGCTCTAGTTGAATGGGCCTTTACTTTTTTATGTAATGCTGAATGGACAGAATCATATGTAAAAGAAATACAATCTGATAACCATTTTGACAAGGTGGTTTTTTACCAACAGAGCACCTTTCTTTGAGTCTGAAAATGAAACAAAGAGCTGTTCTGACTTTCTAAACTCCTTAGTCCTGTGTAAATAGAATTGAAGCTGCCTGTGGACATCCAACTTGTGCAGCGTATGTTCCATCTTACTACAATAATTAGGGAAAAAAAACAGGTAATTCTATAGTCTGGTTGAGATTTGTCTCTGAACATACCTTAGGCAAAAAAGATGGATTATGTCCTAAGAGAAACCCTGTCATTATGAAATATTAAATATGGAGGTTTTACGGACAAAGTGTGCAACTCTGAACCCTCCGAGCTGATGTAATAGCTACTAGAAAAATGGTTTTCCATGACAGATATTTCAGGTCACAAGATGAGGCTGGTTTGAATGGGGGTAAAATGATACGTGGAAGAATAAAATTTAGATTCCATGGTGTAACTGGGGACCGAATAGGGGGTCTCAAATGAGAGGTGCCCTTAAGAAAGGCTTTGCAGAGTCTGTGGGACATGATA
This sequence comes from Protopterus annectens, assembly GCF_019279795.1. Taxonomy (NCBI): domain Eukaryota; kingdom Metazoa; phylum Chordata; order Ceratodontiformes; family Protopteridae; genus Protopterus; species Protopterus annectens. The sequence goes on along the minus strand of NC_056734.1, from coordinate 436,725,701 downwards.
TTAGACCCTTGATCAACAAGGTGAAAGCTAGAGATTGCCGCTCACTGAACCCTAATGGTTGCAGCAGCTGCTCCTTCATTGAAAAGTTTGGTCAAAAACTCTAAAATGGATGAAACTGAGGCTAGATATGGGTCAATATTGTTTTGAGATGCCCATACAGAAAATCTGTTCCATTTACTAAGGTATACCTTTCCTGGTAGATGACTTATGGGAGGATATTATAATGTGCTGAGCTGCAGCTGAGAGATTTTGAAACCTGGCTATTCTGGGAACTGGAGCAGCCAAGCTGTCAATTTGAGGGTGTGAAGTGTGGGATGAAGAGCCTCTGAAGAATGAGTCAAAAGATCTGGAACTGGGTCCAGGATTCAAGGTTCTTCCAATAGATGAGGCTGAAGAAAGGGGAACCAAATCTGAATAGGCCGGTAAGGGGCTATTTGAATAATGGTCCTTCCCAGAGTCTTTGCCTTCTGCAAAACTTTAGGTATCAGTGGAAATGAATGAAGGAGACTCGGGAGCCAACTGTGTACAAGAGCGTCCCCTGGGGAATCACCCACAGGGGAGATTAGGGCAAAATAGCTGCTGAATTCTGTGTTCATTGGTGTTGTAAAGAGGTCACAGCAAGGCTGGCCTCATCTGTGGAATATCCTTTCTCCCACTTCTTGTTTCAGGGACCACTTGTGAGGGAATACAATTGCTCTGCTCAATTTGTCTGCTATCACAATGGACTTCCCCGGGATGTGCATTGCTATCAGAAAGCGCTGGATGGAAGTTGCCCATTGCCATAATCTCAAGGCCTCTTGACATAGGGGGTAAGATCTGGTTCCTCCTTGTTTATGTACCAGACCACTGACATGTTGTCCATCTGAATTTATATTCTGCCTTATTGCCATAGTTTAGGAAGAAAATGGTAGATCAATAGATAGATTCAAGTTTGTATCGGAGCAAACTTTGGGTAGAAATGATGGATTAGTTCTCAGGGAAACGCTGTCTTTATGGAAAACCAAGTAAAGGGGACGTATATAGACAATGTTTGGAGTTCCGATACTCACCTAGCTGACGTGATGGCCACCAAAAAGACCATTTCCCAAGTTAGGAAGTTCAGATGACAAGATGAAGCCGGTTCATACAGTGGCAGGATTAGAGTGGACAATACCAAATTGAGGTCCCAAGGAGCTGGTGGTTCATTACTGGGGGCCTTAGCAACCTCTCAAAAAGGCCTTCCACAGTCTATGGGACATAATTTTGAATCCCATTTCTCCAGTATGGAAGTTTGACATACCAGTCTATTGAACTCGTATGGTAGCCGCTGCTGCACCTTCACTGAAAAGTTTTGCTAAAAAGTCTAAAATAGAAACTACAGGGGGACATGAAAGGATCAATATGATTGTTGAGAGAGCCCAACTGAAAAACCTTTTCCATTTGCTAGCATAAAGCTTTCTAGCTGCCATCTGATGGGATGAGATCAGAATATGTTTCACAGCGGGAGATATATTCAGAAGCCTGGCTACGACTGGAAGTGCAGCAGCCAAGTTGTCAGTTTGAGGGTTTTGACCGAGGAGTGGAGTATTCCTAATGGATGAGTCAGGAGGTATGGAACTGGGTTCAGAATCCACAGCTCCTCTTGTAGATGGGGCCATAAGAAGGGGAACCAAATTTGACGAGGCCAGTATGGGGCAATGAGTATTAACCTGCTTTTCAATGTGTTGGCTTTCTGAAGGACTTTGGGGATCAAGGAAAATGGAAGGAAGGCATAAAGGTGACCCAGGGGCCAATCATGAACAAGTGCATCCCTTGGTGACTCCCCCAGAGGGGGGATCAGGGCAAAGCAGTTGCTGTATTTGGCATTCATGGACGTGGCAGAAAAGTCGCAGCAAGGCTGGCCCCACTTGCAAAAAATCTGTTTCGCAATTTCCTGTTTCAGGGACCACTCGTGAGGCATTGGAATAGCTCTGCTGAGTTTGTCTGCTATCACAATGGATTTTGCCACAATATGCTTTGCTATTACAAAGATTTGGGAAGAGACTGCCCACTGCAATACTCTTTGAGCCTCTCGATATAGGGGGGTAAGATCTGGCTCCTCCTTGTTTGTCCATCTACCACATGACTGACATATTGTCTGTCTGGATTACAATCGTTCCTAGTGGAAGGGAGTTGTGAAATGCCTGTAACGCCAAAAGCACCGCTCTCACCTCTAGGACGCTGATATGCAAGTGGTTCTCGTATTCCTACCAAACTCCTTGGGCAGTCTTCCCCAGATAATGCCCCCCCCCCAGCCTATATGGGAAGCATCCGTGGTCACTGTAGTTATCGGTTGTGGGAGAATGAACTGTGTGTTCAGAACCACCTGAGTAGAATGAAACCACCAGCGTAGGTTCCTCTTGCAGGACTCTGTTATGATAATCTTGTGGGACATGGGCAGTTCCTGCATGGACTATTGGGTGAAAAGTAGCCAGTGGAGAACTCTCATGTGTAAGTGTGTGAGAGGTACCAAGGTTATCGCTGCCATCATGATAACAAAGATCTTTAGAACAATCTTTGCTTGTACTTTCTTCTTTATCAGGAGGTTTTCTACTTGTTGGCGTAGGGTTTGTATCCTGTCAGGAGGAAGTTTGGCTACCATTTCTCTTGTGTTTAAGTCTGCTCCTATAAATACAATATGTTGTGATGGCAACAAGGCAGACTTTTCGAAATTTATTGTAATACCTAGTTCAGAGCAAAGTTGGAAGGTGGTGTCTCCTGCGTTAAGTAGATGCTCGGTGGTGGCAGTTAGAAGGCAGTCGTCCAAGTACGGAAACACCCAGAATCCGATGCACCTCAAGTGAGCCATGATTGCTGCCATCCATTTGGTGACCACTCTGGTGGCTGCATAAGTGACTCCAGGATCGCCTGTCCATCTTTATATCGTAGTACGCATCCTGGAGATCTATCGAGCACATCTAATTGTCTATACCTAGAAGGGGTAGTACTGACTGCAGTGTCACTATCCGGAACTTTGATTTTTTTTTTACAAGCTTGTTTAGTCTGCTGAGATTCAAAATGGGCCACTAGTCCCCTGCCTTTTTTGGAACTAAAAAGAACCTTGAGTAAGTTCCAGATCCAATTTGGTCTGCGAGGACGTGCTGGATGACTTTTTTTTTTTTTTTTTAGCAACCTTTGAACTACTAGGGTTGCCTGGCCCCTCTGATTGGGTGGAACATCTGGGGCTGACCTCTTTTCTAAAGGGGGGGAGGAAAAGGGTATACAGTAGCCTCTGGATATAATCTCTTGTACCCATTTGCCATTTATGTTTAGCCAGGAGTTTGGGTACAGTGACAAGCGACCCCCGATTGCCCCCAGAGGTGGACAGAAGGGCCTCCTTTCAGCAGCGCTGGAAGGGCCTACCAAGGAAAGTATCCCTGTCACCTTGATTTTGCAGACCCCCCCCCTCTGTTGCAAGGTCGGCATCTTCCACTGCTGTTTCCCCCTCTGCCCCGGGGGAAGAATCACCACATGCATCTGGAAAGGCTCTCTGGGACTTACGAAACCACATTTTTCCCTCCTCCTGGCCTTTGGGGCAAGGCCTGCTAGGGAGGGAAAAACGGACCCCACTGGCAGAAAGAGTCTTTCCCTCTTGCTCGCACCTGGTCAGTCTCTCTCACTTTTGGCCCGAACAGGGAAGAGCCATCGAATGGGGTGTTGATAAAGGAAGACCTGAAAGGCTCTGCAAACTCGCATAAGCGCATCCAGGAATGCCTCCTTAGGGAGATTCCTGTACCCGCTTCCCTACTCGCTCAATCGGCCACATAACAGATAAGCTGCATGGAGGAGTTTACCACAGAATTTAAGGATGGAAGCTGAAAGGTCACCTTGTCTGAAACCCCAGCAGTTGTAGAACCTTGGAGGGTATCACCTAACTCCTTCAGGAGATCCCTCCGAAGCCTAGTAAAATGGGGCAAATAGTTCAGTGACCTAAGGGTAAAGGCTGCTGGTGAAAACATACACTTTCTGTACCTGTCCATCCTACGAGATTCTTTAGTCAGCGGATGGACAAATGAGGAAGTCTCAGACAATTCCTTTTTGGTGGCTGCCACCACCACCATAGCATCTGCTGAGACACCTTTTGTGAGAAATTCCTTACCAGATGGTGCTGTAATAAATTTGTTCGGCCTCCTCGGAACAGGTTCCACAGATTCCGGAGAGCCCAACGCCTTTCGACTGACTATGTTTAGGAATTGATTGAAAGGCAGAGTCACCCAAGAGGTGGAGGGGCAAGACCCAAAAGCCTCCAGGTACACGGGCTCATCCTCAGAAGGGTTAATGGACTTCTAGCCACCTCTCTGCTTAACGATTTCTAGGATGTCCGCAAAGCAGACATCCTCAGAGGGTGACTGTGGGGACCCTACTGTATCATCTAGGTCCATGTCTTAAGTGATAAGACTCCTCGGGGGAGTCCAGATGTTTCTACTTACATGTCCTCTTCTGAGACACCTCTCCAGAGGGGTACTCTGGGGAGGTTTCAGAAGATATGGTTTTGCCCAAAGGGGTGTCCTGGGACTTTGGGTCTTCATGCTTGGGGGGGGGATGGTAGAGAGGCAGACTCCGGCACTTAGGTTCATAGGTTGGTACTAGGCTATCAGCCCTAGGGCCTATACAAGTCTAGACATTAATTCCCGGGCTATTTCTTCCCACAATATTTACTTCCCTTGGACCCCTGTCTAGCAGGGCGACTGACGTGATCCACAGAGTGAATTTCCTATCTCCCATCCAACTGTTAAAGTTCCTTTTGAAGAGGGCCAAAGAGGCACTCTTGCTTGACATATATGGACAGTCTACTCCAGAGTTTGGGGAGTCTCTGGGTCAGGAACCAATCCCTCCTGCATGTTTTGTTCATTGTGATGACAAAGTTTAGATCCCTGGAGCGTGTGGCTCTGAGGGATTGGGATTTCTTTAAGTGTAGCATGTCCAACAGCTCTAGGTTTGGCATGGCCCTGTATGTTAAGCAGAGATCGCCTCTGAGTAGATGATATGCGACACCTAAACAGTACACACAATTGTGTCCATCTGTTAAGGACATTTTCTGGCTGCAACGGTCATATTTTTTGAAGCCCTTAGCTTCATTAGTACCTTTAGACAAAGTACAGTTGTGTACACTTACCATAAATGTAGATGTTCAAGTGTATTCACTGTTGCAGTCATTACATTTGGTTAATCTGCTGGCAGGTTGCCCTCAGTCAGCCTGATTAACAAAGTCTTGGGTCCTGCGTCAGTTGCTGTCCCTTCTTCCATGAAGTCAGGAGTATAAAAAGTACAGTTTTGTACCTACCATAAATGTAGATGTTCGAGTGTTTACACTGCTGCAGTCATTACACTTGGGTTATCCTGCCGTCAGGCAGTTCCCCAGTCGGACTGAGTTCCAAAGTCTTGGTCCGGCGCCGGTTGCTGTCGCCTTCTCCCTGACGTCAGTGCGACAGGGGTATATAAGATGCAGCAGATGCCAATTTCTTCAGTTTTTCTTGCCCCAGATGTCAGGTGCCTCTAAATAGGTAGGCAATTCCAATTGCTAATAAAACATACATAAGAAAAGCAAAAAACAACTTACAGCTAACAGCAAATACTCCCCATAGGTAGTAAGGGTAGAAGACATAGGTACGTACCAGCCAGTGAAAGGGGAAGGAGGGAGGGTAACCTGGACAGCAGCAGTGTATACACTCGAACATCTAAATTAATGGTAGGTACAAAACTGTACTATGTTCATCGTGTTACACTGCTGCAGTCATTACACTTGGGTAGAATCCCAAAGCTGAGGTACGGTGGCTGGTTATATAAGGCATTAGGGGTGCTATAAGGCCCTGCAGCACTGCAGTGGCGAAGCCAGCTCTGGATTTAGAGTATAGAGGCAGATGGTAATGCTTGGTGAAGGTATGCACAGAACTCCAAGTTGCTGCTTCCAAAATATCCTTGGTAGGTACTAACCTGAGGTAGGCAGTTGAAGTGGCTGTTGCCCTGGTGGAGTGAGATCTAATGCTGCTAGGTACAGGTTTTCCATGGTATGTGTAGCAGAAATGTATACAATGTCCTATCCATTTTGAAATAGTCTGTTTTGTAATGGCTTTTCCCTGTGCTCCTGCAGCATATGCTACCAATAATTGCTCAGATTTTCTGAAAGCTTTGGTTTTGTCCAAGTAGAAGCGTAACTGCCTGTGAATGTCCAAAGAGTGCAGTAGTCTCTCCCCTTTATTCTGTGGTTTAGGATAAAAAGTTGGCAGGTGAATAGTTTGGTTTAGAGCCACAATGGATACCACCTTTGGCATAAAAGTAGGGTTAGTTCTTAAAGACACCCTGTGTCCTGGTGGTAAATGAGGAAAGGTTCCATTGCCATTAGTGCCTGTAATTCTGAGACTCTTCGTGCTGATGTTATTGCCAGGAGCACAGCAGTTTTCCAAGAGATGTATTTTAATTCTGCTGTGTTAGCTGGCTCAAAAGGAGGTAAAAAGAAGTTATGTACTCACCATAACGTTCCATCTGAGTAGGTAAACTTCATTTGTCAGCAACCTGTGGGGATCGGATCCATATCGGATCCGAGCCGGCAGCTTCAAACAGCTAAGATACGAGCTCCAAGCTCCTCCCCCTTACCCATAATCCCCTGCCATCCCTCTCTGACCTCAGATCGAGTTTGCTATAGCAACACAGAACATTATAACAAAGGATCACCTGCAAATCTTAACCTGATGTTATCCGGAGAAAAGGACAAGGAATCCTTCTAGAACGCACTATAGGTTAGGGGGATGGAGGGGGGGTTGGTTGCTGACAAATGAAGTTTACCTACTCAGATGGAACGTTATGGTGAGTACATAACTTCTTTATCTGAAGTAGTTAACTTCATTTGTCCATCAACCTGTGGGACAGAGTCCCCAGCTACCCAAACTTGGGGGGTCCTCATGGAAGGATATTCCGGAGCACTGCAGAGCTGAAGGATGCTCTCCCTCTGGAAATTAGATCCAACTTGTAATGGTTAATGAAAGTATGGGATGAAGCCCAAGTGGCAGCTGAACAAATGTCGCCCAAGGACACTGGAGCAAAAGGCAGCAGAAGTAGAAATCGATCGGGTAGAATGAGCGTGGACTCCTTCAGGTACAGGCCAACCAAAACTCTTATATGCAAGAAGTATACATTGGGAAATCCATCTGGACAATGTAACTTTTGATACTGATTTCCTCTCTTGCAAAGGATACAAAGAGTTGCTCAGACTGCCTATGTTCAGCGGTCCTGTGCAAGTAGAATTTCAATTGCCTGTGTACGTCCAGAGAATGTAGTTTGTATTCACCCGTTTTGATAATTTGGGAAGAAAACTGGTAAATTAATAGATTGATTAATATTGGGCTCAGAAGCAACTTTGGATAGAAAGGAGGGATTGGTCCTGAGGGAAACTCTATCTTTATGGAAGACCAAGTACGGAGGTTTGGCGCAAAGTGCTTGAAGCTCCGAAACCCTTCTAGCCGAAGTGATAACAATGAGAAAGGCCGTCTTCCAAGACAAGTATTTTAGATCCACCGTGGCTGCGGGTTCAAACGAAGGGGCCGTCAAGGACCGGAGAACAAGAGTTAAATCCCATGGAGGGACTGCGTCTTTAACCGGAGGGCTTAAAAGGAAGGTGCCTTTTAAGAAAGTCTTACATAATTTGGAAGATGCTAAGGAACCGAGATCACTTCCCACATGATAATGGGAAATCGCAGCTAACTGGAATTTGACCGTGGAAGAGCTAGCACCTTGGTCGAATAAAGTCGACAAAAATTCTAACACCGCTGGTATGGGAGCTGTAAAGGGATCCAACTTCCTATGCTCCGCCCAGATAGTAAAGCGTTTCCATTTGCTGTTATAAACCTTTCTCGTAGAAGGTTTATGGGCGGCTACTAAAATAGCCTTAACAGAGGACGAGATACCGGGAGTCCTAAGTATTACTGGAACTGGATCAGCCAAGCTGTGAGCTTGAGGATGTCCAGATTCTGGGTTGGTAATCCTAGTGGGTGAGAGAGCAGATCCGGGGTGGGATCTAGAATCCATGGAGGATTCACTAGATGAGACCATAGGCATGGGAACCACGTTTGACGAGGCCAGAATGGGGCTATGAGGATCACTCTGCTCCCCAACCGATGGGCTTTCTGCAAGAATTTTAGCATTAGGTGAAGAGGAGGATAAGCATAAAGTAGACCGGATGGCCAAACATGCACCAGAGCCAAACATGCACTTTGCGTTCGCTTCGCTATTCTGGGGTTCAGAGACCACTCGTACGGTGAGAGGATAGTTTGACTCAGCCTGTCTGCCAAAATGTTCGACCAACCCGGAATGTGCGTCACTATGAGAAAGCGGTTGGTGGAGATCGCCCATTCCCAAACTCTTATGGCCTCTCGGCAAAGTGGGTAGGATCTGGTTCCCCCCTGTTTGTTGATATACCAGACCACTGACATGTTGTCGGTCTGAATTGCAACTGTCCCTACGGGAAGAAGGGCCTGGAGTGCTTGCAACGCCAAAAGCACCGCTCTCATCTCTAGGACATTGATATGCAATAAGGTCTCTGAAGGAGTCCACGTGCCTTGGACGGTTCTGCCCATACAGTGCCCCCCCACCCTAGGCGAGAAGCATCCGTGGTCACCGTGGTTAAAGGTGGGGACATAGAAAAGGGGCGCCTTATCTGGAGGTCCGGAGACTGGAGCCACCAGAGCAGGGATTTCCTGCAAATCCTGCAGAGGGGAATGGGTGAACTCAGTGGGTGTAGCAGGATGGACCATTGAACCTGCAAGGTCCATTGCAGTACCCTCATGTTCAAGTGCGTTAGAGGTAGCAGGTTGATCATGGCCGCCATGGAACCTAGAGCCCTCAGAACCAATTCCACTGGAGGAGCCGAGGATTGTAGAAGGGCCAGTACGTGGAGCTTCAGAGTACGAATCCGGTCCGGAGTTAAGAAGACTCTCAATAGGTTTGTGTCTAACCTGGCTCCTATGAAGTCTAAGACCTGGGTTAGATGCAGGGAAGATTTGTTGAGGTTGATTGTGATTTCCAGCCGGGAGGCCAAGTGGAGGAAGTAATTTCTGGCTGAACATAGTAGATACCTGTTGGGGGCGGTCAGGAGCCAGTCGTCCAGGTACAGGAAGACCTGTATTCCCTGGAGTCTCAGGTGGGTCGCTAGTACTGCCACAACTTTGGTGAACACCCTGGAGGCTGTGGTGAGACCAAAGGGAAGGGCCCTGAACTGGTAGTGACTGGCTCCTAGCCGGAAGCGGAGAAACCTTCTGGATCGTCTGTCCATCAATATGTGGTAGTACGCATCCTTGAGGTCTATAGAGCACATCCAGTCGTTCTCCTGTAAGAGTGGGAGAATGGATTGAATGGTGACCATCCGGAACTTTTCTTTGGCCACTGACAGGTTTAGAAAGGACAGGTCGAGGATTGGCCTCAAGTCCCCCGTCTTTTTTGGCACCAGAAAGAACCTGGAGTAGAAGCCCGATCCGGATTGGTCTCGGGGGCCGTGCTGGATCGCTCGTTTTTCTAGCAGCTGCTTTATTTCTGTGGCTGCTGCCTCCCTTTGATTGGGTGGGACATTGGGGAGGCTCCGGGATCTGGGAGGGGGATTCAGAAAGGGGATTTTGTAACCTCTGGATATGATTCTAAGCACCCAGCGATCTGTTGTAATGGACTCCCAAACTGCTAGGTGCCTCGAGAAACACCCCCCGACTGCCACCAGAGTGGAACAGTTGGGTAACCCTTCAGGGCTGCTGCGTGGGCCGATCCGAAAAGGGTTCTCTCGACCCGAAAGTCTTCGGTCCCCCTCTGCCTCTGGGCTGGCGTCCACCCTGTCCCCCTCTGCCTCTGAAGGACGAGGGGTCCGGAGCGAAACGGGACTGTTGAGACTTCCGGAACCACATCTTCTTTTGTCCCCTTTGGTTCCTGGAGAAGGACCACTGGGGAGCCGAAAAGCGGACTCTGACAGCAGACAACGTCTTCCCGTCCTTCTCGCTCTGGACCAGCATGTCGCGGATGGTCTTGCCAAAAAACGAAGAACCGTCAAACGGGGCATTTGCGAAGGACGCCTTGAAGGGTTCCGCAAAATCGCAGAGGCGGAGCCAAGCATGTCGTCTTAAAACAATGCCCCCTCCACTAGCTCTAGCGGCCCCTTCCGTGGCATGGGAGAGGAGCCGCATAGAAGTGTTCAAAATAGACTTAAGAGTGGCCATTTCAGCTGAGAATACCTTCTTATCCTCAGTCGACATGGACTCTGGGGGCGACCCGGCGTATTCCTTGAGATCCCGTTGGAGTTGTATGACGTGTGCCATATAGTTCAGCGACCTTACAGCAAAGGTAGCTGAAGCGAACATCCGCTTCCCCAGGCGGTCCATTGTCAGAGACTCCTTGTCGGGAGGATGGACAGAGGAACTCTCCTGGGCTAGTTCCCTCTTGGTGGCAGCCACCACCAACATGGCATCTACTGGAGCACCCTTGCTCCATACCGTCCTATCAGTGGGGGACTGAGGATTTTATCCGGTCTCCTTGGAATGGGCTTAACAGTGTCCGGTTCCTTCCATGCCCTGGTAGTAATAAGATCTATCAGGGGATCAGCGGGAGGGGACACCCAAGAGGTAGATGGGCCTGCGTCAAACGCCTCCAGAAACACAGACTCATCCGAGGAAGGTTTTTGGGCTGACCACCCCCTCCTCTAATTCGAAACATTTCCATAATGTCCCCGAAGGAGACGTCCTTGGGGGGGTGACCTTGGGGAACCTTACCCCTTCCTCTAAGTCCATGTCTTCTGTCAAGGACCAAGTCCAAGTGCCTCCTCTTGCACTTACGTTTGTGAGGGACCTCCTCGGGGGGGCTGTCCGAAGAGGCCTCACTAACCACATCTTATTCCTCTACGGGAACCATCTGGGACGTAGGTGCAGGCTGTCCCTGGGGCCGGGTGATGGAAGGTAGGCCCGTCAGAGAGAGTGCAGGGTGGAACCATAGTAGGAGCCTGGGGCATCGAATCCCTCGACAATACCCTCTCCACAACATCGAACGCCGAGGGAGAACTGCTCTCTCTTGGATCCGATGTGTGGATCGGAGTCGGCGCCGAAGCAATCGGATCCGAAGGGCCAGTATGCTCCGACCGAGACGGAGACGAAGACACGCTGACACCTCCGGATTCGAAGCTCAGCTCTCGGCTTCGAGAGCTCGGATCCAAGAAGGGACCAGACAAACTCGAGGGTTTGGTCGGAGCTGAAGTACGAGACACTATCGGCGCCGAACCTCCCCCGGCTCCTATGCAACCCGGATCCGAAGGCTCCGAACCCCAGAAGTGGGTCGGAGAAGGAGCAATCAGGAAGAAAAAGAGAGTCGAGCCCCCCTCCCGGGGGGGGGGCAGGAGCACTCCCATCTGCAGCTGGGCCTGGAGGAACCTATGCATCACCTGGTCCATATCTGCATCTGAGAAGCTTCGGGTAGACCTAGAAGAGGCCACCGAGGCGGGCCGGGACTGCCGCCTCGATGACCTCGAAGGAGACCGGGTCTTCTCCTCCGGCTCCGGGGAGAAGCGAGGTGAATGAAGCCGGGAAGGAGAAGGCCCGGAAGCCATGGGAGAGGCTGCTTGTGTAGCCGGCAGAGCCGAGGAGGAAGACTCGGCCCGCCACTTGTGGTGTCTATCTTTTTTCTTCTCCCGCCTAGCTTCCCTCTCCTCCTGGCCTAAGGTGGGAGGTTGAGTCCCGGCCAGGGGAGCAGGGATGGAAGAAGGCACTGCCGTGGCAGGTGCCATGGAGGGAGAGGAGGCCGAAGCCGAATCCGGGGGCAAAAGTCCCGCCAGAATCAACTTCGATCTCCTGTCCTTTAGAGCCCTGGGGTTGAAGGCTGCACAAATAGTGTAGCCTGATGAAAGGTGGTCAACCCCGAGGCAAATATTCCGCTGGGGATAGCTTATGGCCACATTCGGTGCATTTAGAGAAAAAGGTTTTTGGGGCCTCTGACATAGTCTAACTAAAAACAACACAAGGCCCAACACACACGCCTTCACACACACAGGGAGGAATAAACTACACTAAAAAATAACAAAATAACAATTTTATAACTAAAAGGTTTTTAACACTAGGGAGTAACACACACAACAAGTAATATTAGCTACAAGAAAAAGTTAGAAAAAGGAATATTTTTCTCACTGAACGACTAACTCCCACGCCTGGAACTCGTTCAAAGCTGTTGATTCAACCGCGGCAAACGAGATCTGGGATCAGAGAGGGATGGCAGGGGATTATGGGTAAGGGGGAGGAGCTTGGAGCTCAGATCTTAGCCGTTTGAAGCTGCCGGCTCGGATCAGGTATGGATCCGATACCCACAGGTTGACGAACAATAAGAAGTTATGTACTCACCATAACGTTCCATCTGAGTAGGTATCTTCATTTGTCTGCAACCTTTGGGATACGATCCGATCTCGGATCCGAGCCGGCAACTTCTACCACAGCATAGATCCGAGCTCCTAGCTCCTCCCTTTACCCATAATCCCATGCCAACCCTGACTGATCTCAGATCAAGTTTGCCCAATATAACAACTGTTACTGTGCCCCGGAAGGGGCTTATCTAAGACAGATCCTAAACAGAATCATATAGGTCAGGGGAAAGGAAGGGGGGATGGTTGCAGACAAATGAAGATACCTACTCAGATGGAACGTTATGGTGTGTACATAACTTCTTAATCTGAAGTAGGCACTTCATTTGTCAGCAACCTTTGGGACAGAGTCCCCAGCTACCTGAATCCTGGGTGGCCGTTATGGAAGAATATTCCGGAGTACTGCAGAGCCAAAGGACGCCCTACCTCTGGAGACAACATCCAGTTTGTAATGGCTGATAAAGGTATGAGATGAAGCCCAAGTGGCTGCGGAACAAATATCATCCAAGGGGACCCTAGATCTAAAAAACACCGAAGTAGCGATGGCCCTAGTAGAATGAGCGCGGACTCCCTGAGGTGCAGGCCTTCCCAAACTCTGATATGCCAAGAGAATACAACTAGTTATCCACCGTGACAGGGTAACTTTAGAAACTGACTTGCTTAAATTGGTTTTGGCAAAGGAGACAAACAACTGGTCAGATTGCCTATGACCAGCAGTTCGATGAATATAAAAGCGTAATTGTCTGTGCACATCCAAAGAATGCAGTTTGTACTCTCCTTTGTTCTGATAGTTGGGAAAGAACACGGGAAGATTAATAGATTGATTAATATTAGCTTCCGAAGATACCTTAGGCAGAAAGGACGGATTGATCCTGAGGTAAACTCTATCCTGATGGAAGGCCAAATACGGCGGTCTGACACAGAGAGCCTGAAGCTCAGAGACCCTTTTAACTGAAGTAATGGCCACCAGGAAGGCCGTCTTCCAAGAGAGGTATTTAAGATAAACTGTAGCCGCCGGCTCGAAAGGGGGGCTTGTCAAGGCCTATAGAATCAAAGATAAATCCCATGGGGGTTCTAACTCCCTGACTGGAGGTCTGAGAAGGAAGGTACCCTTGAGGAAAGCTTTACAGAGCTTGGAGGTAATTAGAGGGCCCAATTCATGCCCTACATGATAATGTGAAATCGCTGCTAGTTGTACCTTGACTGTAGAGCTGCTAGCCCCCTGATGAAAAAGGGTAGTTAGAAAATCCAAAACCGACGTAAGAGGCACCGTGAAAGGATCTAAGTGATGGTGCTCCGCCCAGATGGAAAAACGTTTCCACTTACTCCGATAGATCCTTCTGGTGGACGGTTTGTGTGCTGCTACTAGAATGGCTTTGACTGGTGAGGAGATTCCGGGAGTCCTTATCAGGAGTGGAAGTGGAGCAACCAAGCCGTCAGCTTGAGGTTGACCAGGTTGGGGGTCGGAAGACCCAGAGGGTGTGCAATGAGATCCGGGAGGGGATCCAGAATCCAGGGTGGATGAATCAGGTGAGACCACAGGTACAGGAACCACGTCTGACGAGGCCAGAATGGGGCAATGAGGATCATTTTGCTTCCCAACCGACTGGCTTTCTGTAAGAGTTTCAGCATCATGGGCAATGGAGGGTAAGCGTAAAGGAGACCGGGAGGCCAAGCATGTACTAGAGAGTCTCTCGGGGACTCCCCCTGAGGGGGGATTAGAGCGAAGTAACTGTTGCATTTGGTATTTGAGGGAGAGGCAAAAAGATCGCAACAGGGTTGTCCCCATTGGGCAAATATTTGCTCCGCTACTAGAGGATTGAGAGACCATTCGTATGGGGTCAGAATTGAATGACTGAGCCTGTCTGCTAGGATGTTGGACCGTCCCGGAATGTGCGTTGCAATGAGAAAGCGGTTGGTGGATATCGCCCATTCCCACACTCTCCTGGCCTCGCGACAAAGAGGATAAGACCTGGTTCCTCCCTGTTTGTTGATGTACCAGACAACTGACATGTTGTCCGTTTGTACCGCAATCATCCCAATCGGCAGAAGGCCGTGAAGTGCCTGCAACGTCAAAAGCACCGCCCTCATCTCTAGGACATTGATATGCAAGGAGGTCTCTATGTCGTTCCACGTGCCTTGGACCATTCTGCCTGAATAGTGCTCCCCCCCCAGGCCAGAGGCGTCCGTGGTCACTGTGGCGACGGGAGGAGGCATCGAGAATGGTCGTCCCGTGGGAAGGCTCGGGGACTGGAGCCACCACACGAGTGACCCTCTGCAAGCCCTGCTTAGGGGAATGGGATGAGACAGGGGGATGCGAGACAGGGACCATTGCACCTGGAGGGTCCACTGCAGGACCCTCATATTTAGATGGGCTAAGGGCAGCAGACAAATTGCTGCCGCCATGGATCCTAGAGTCCTCAGGATCAATTCCGCTGGTGGAGCAAGAAGTTGGAGAATGGCCTGAACATGCAACCTCAGGTTCTGAAGCCGATCTGGAGTCAGGAAAGCAAGCATTAGTCTGGAATCCAATCTCGCCCCTATGAAATCTATTACCTGTGTAGGAGCCAGAGAGGATTTGGCCATGTTGACAGTCAACCCTAGGCGTGGAACAAGATTGAGGAAGTAATCCCAGCCTGAACAGAGCAGATGCCTTGTTGGGGCGATGAGGAGCCAGTCGTCCAGGTACGGAAAGACCTGAATTCCCTGAAGCCTCAGGTGGGCCGCTATAACCGCCAAGACTTTGGTGAACACCCTGGGGGCTGAGGTGAGACCGAAGGGGAGGGCCCTGAACTGAAAATGACTGGCTCCCAGCCGGAAGCGGAGGAACCTCCTGGAGCGTCTGTCCACAAGAATGTGATAGTACGCATCCTTGAGGTCTATTGAGCATATCCAGTCGTTCTCCCGTAACAGGGGGAGAATAGATTGCAGCGTGACCATCCGGAACTTTTCTTTGATTACTGCCAGGTTCAAGACAGAGAGGTCGAGGATGGACCTCAAGTCCCCTGACTTTTTTGGCACCAGAAAGAACCTGGAGTAAAACCCTGATCCGAGCTGATCTGGGGGGACAGGTTGGATGGCTCTTTTTTGTAAAAGCTGCTGAATTTCTGTAGCAGCCGCCTCCCTCTGATTGGGTGGTACGTCGAGGAGGCTTCTGGTTTTGGGGGTTACAATAAAGGGAATTTGGTAACCTCTGGATATGATGCGAAACACCCAGCGATCTGTTATGGACTCCCACATTGCTAGGTGCCTCGAAAAACGCCCCCCCCCCGACTGCCTCTAGAGTGGAGCAGCCGGGCAACCCCGGCGGCGTCCTCCCAGTCCTCCTCTGCCACGAGAAGACTGGTTGTCCGGAGCAGACTGGGACTGATGCGATTTCCGGAACCACATCATCTTCTGACACTTTTGGTTCTTGGAAAAGGACCTCTGGGGAGCAGAGAAGCAGACTCAGACGCAGACAACGTCTTCCCGTCTTTCTCGCTCTGGACTAAAGTGTCGCGAACGGTTTTGCCAAACAGTGCAGAACCATCAAAGGGGGCATTCGCGAATGACGCCTTAAAGGGTTCCGAGAAGTCACAATGTCGGAGCCAGGCTTGGCGCCTCATTACCAGGCCGGCTCCGCCAGCTCTAGCGGCTCCTTCAGAGGCGTGAGACAAGAGCCGCATAGAGGTGTTAGAAATGGAACGTAGAGTGGACATTCGGGAGTAGTACAGCTTCTTGTCCCCTTCCGACATGGACTCTGGGGGGGAAGCAGCGTATTCTTTTATTAGATCTCGCTGCATCCGGATAACGTGTGCCATATAGTTCAGTGCCCTCATCGAGAAGGTTGCTGAATTCAAGGACCGCTTCCCAAGGCGGTCCATCGCCCGAGACTCCTTGCTCAGTGGGTGGACCGCGGAGCTCTCCTGAGCCAACTCCGTCTTGGTGGCTGCCACCACCAACATGGCATCCATGGGGGGACCTCTGCTCCAGTGGGTTCTTTCTGCAGGGGGACTCAGGATCCTATCTGGGCGCTTGGGGACTGAATCTACAGTGTCCGGCTCCTTCCAAGCCCTGGTGGAGATAAGGTCCACCAGGGGGTCGGGGGGGACACACACCCAAGAGGTAGATGGCCCTGCTTTGAACGCTTCTAGGAATACGGACTCATCGGAGGAAGCCTTGGGGGCAGACCACCCTCCCCTAATCCTGAGCATTTCCATGATGTCTCCAAAGGAGACAAACTCGGGGGCTGACCTTGGGGAGCCTTCCCCTTCATCTAAGTCCGTATCTTCCGTAAGGGACTCGGGGGAGTCCACGTGCCTCCTCTTACACTTAGCCTTGTGAGGAACCTCCTCGGGGGGGGCTGTCCGAGGAAGTCTCACCAGCAATGACATGTTCCGAAGGAACACCCAGAGGCATGACGCAGGCTGCCCCGAAGGCCGGGTGATGGGAGCCTGAACCAGCTGAGAGGGAGTGCAGGGGGGAGCCGAAGCCAGGACCGGAGGCCCGGATGCACTCAACAGTGCGCTCTCCACCACAGAGAAAGCCGAGGGGGAGCCGCCCTCGATAGGATCCGAGAGTCGACTCCCACTCAGATCCGAAGCGGGGTCCATACCCGGGGCCGAGACCATCGGATCCGAAGGACCCATGTGCTCCGACCGGGACGGAGCCGAAGTCGCACCGAATCCCTGGAATCCGAAGCTCAGCCCACGGCTCCGAGAGGTCGGATCCGACAAGCTCGAGGGACCAGTCAGAGCCGAAGTACCCAGTACTGTCGGCTCCGACCCACCCCCGGATCCAACGCAGCTCGGCTCCGAACCCGGAAAGCGGGTCGGAGAAGGAGCGATTGGAGCAAAAAATGGGGTCGAGCTCCGCCCCGGAGGGGGGGGGGGGGGCAAGAGCACTCCCATCTGCAGGTGGGCCTGGATGAACCTCATCATCCGGTCCACGTCTGCATCTGACATGCTAAAAGTGGACCTCAAAGAGGCCACCGAGGCAGACCTACAGTGCCGCCTCGATGACCTCGATGGGGACCGGGTCCCCTCCTCCTCATGTCCCGGTGAGAAGCAAGGGGACCAGAGCCGAGGAGGAGGCGATCCAGAAGCCCTCTCCTCCGGAGCCGAAGCGGGAGGTTGAGTCACGACCGGAGGGAGGGAGGCAGGGGTGGCCGCCACCGAGGGCTGGGTAGCGGCCACAGAAGCACTGGAGGCCGGAGCCGAATCCGGGGGCAAAAGGCCCGCCAGAATCAGCTTCGACCTCCGGTCCTTAAGTGCCCTGGGGTTGAACGCCGCGCAAATCGCGCATCCCGAGGAGAGGTGTTTAACCCCAAGGCACCTAACGCACCGGGTATGGCCATCCGCCGGTGAAAGCTTAGGGCCACACTCGGTGCACTTTGAAAAGATGGCTTTAGGGGCCTCCGACATAGTAGCACAGAAAACACACTCACTAGGCCCCTACACACACCACAAACACACACTACGACCAGCGAGGGCAGGGAGGTAAAATAAAGTACAGTTTTGTACCTATCATAAATGTAGATGTTCGAGTGCTAATACAGCTGCAGTCATAACAGATGGGTTATCCTGCCGTCAGGCGGGTCCTCGGTCGGCCGAATTCCAAAGTCTAGGTCTGGCGTCGGTTGTCGTTGCTTCTTCCCGGACGTCAGTGCGGCAGGGGTATAAAAGAACCAGCCGACGCTATTTTCTTCAGTTTTTCTTGCCCCAGATGTCAGGTGCCCCCAGAAGGAAGGCAAAACATAAACTTATGTAATAATGCAATGTAATATAATCAAAAAACAGTAGTTTGCAAGCAAATACACCATAAAAGAATACCCCAATCAGGTTGTATGAGGAGGTGTTTGTCATAAGGCCTGTCCCAAGAGGGGATGGAGGGAGGGAAACCTGGACTGCAGCTGTATTAGCACTCGAACATCTACATTTATGGTAGGTACAAAACTGTACTATGTTCATTGTGCATACAGCTGCAGTCATAACAGATGGGTAGAATCCCAAAGCTAAAAAGGGGTGGCAGGCACTAAGTGGAACTAGGAGGAGCAAGGATGCCCTGCAAGACTGCTGTGGCAAAGCCCGCTCTAGATTTAGAGTATAGTGGAAGGTGATAGTGCTTGGAGAAAGTGTGCACAGAACGCCAAGTGGCGGCTTCCAAAATATCCTTGGTAGGAACCCCCCTGAGGAAAGCTGCAGAGGTAGCTGTGGCCATTGTGGAGTGAGATCTGATGCTTGTAGGTACAGTTTTTCCATGAAATGAGTAACAAAAGCGTATGCAGTGGGCTACCCATTTTGAGATTGTCCGTTTGGAAATAGCCTTTCCTTGAGCACCTGTAGCATAGGACACAAAGAGTTGCTCTGATTTTCTGAATGGCTTTGTCCTGTCCAAATAATAACGAAGTTGCCTGTGAATAACCAAGGAATGTAGTAGTCTTTCCCCTTTGTTTTGTGGGTTAGATAAAAGGTAGGTAAGTGGATAGTCTGACTCAAGGCTACACTGGATACTACCTTTGGCATAAAGGAAGGGTTGGTTCGTAAGGAAACTCTGTCCTGATGGAAAATGATGAAAGGTTGCACAGCCATGAGGGCTTGTAGTTCCGAAACCCTGCGTGCTGAGGTGATAGCCAGAAGGAAGGCTGTTTTTCATGACAAATATTGCAGTTCTGTTGAGGCAGCTGGCTCAAATGGAGGCAGGGTCAGTTTTTCTAAAATGAAGTTGAGGTCCCAAGCAGGTACTGGTGGTTTCCTTGGGGGTTTTATATTCTTAGCCCCTCTGAGGAACTGTCTTAAGAGAGGATGAGAGAATAAAGGAGGATCAGTGTTGTATTGTGCAGAAATGGCTGAAGCATGGATCTTGATGGAGGAGAAGGAAAGTCCACTGTTTAACATCTCAGCTAGGTACTGTAATATTTGAGGTAAATTTAGTACCCAAGGATTCTGGCCCTTTTTCTGATTCCAGGCACAAAACCGTTTCCATTTGGCGGAGTAGGCTTTTCTAGATGAAGGTCTTCTGGCCTCCAAGATGACATCCTGCACCACTTTGGAGAGGGGGGTCTGTCGGGAAATCAAGGAATCCTCCATGCGGCTAGATTGAGGGTTTTCAGCTGACTGTGAAGAGTTTTGAAGTTGTGCTGGGTCAACAGAAGAGGCACTAAAGGCAGGATCCATGGAGGGGAATGCGTCAGGCTCTTCAGGAGTGGATACCAGTGTTGTCTTGGCCAGTCTGGAGCAATGAGAATCATCTTTGGCCTCTCTGTTCTGGCTTTTAATAGACCTTTGGGCAGCAGAGGAAGAGGTGGAAAGGCATAGACTGTCAATGTTGTCCAATTGAAAGAAAGTGCGTCCACTTTCCCAGCCTGTGGATGATAGGTCCTTGAGCAAAATTTTTTCAGTTGGTAATTTTTGTGGGTAGCAAAGAGATCTATGTCTGGCCGTCCCCATGCCTGAATTATCTTTGCGAAAACTTGAGGATGCAACTTCCATTCGTGTGGATCTGTCATATTTCTGCTTAGGTTGTCTGCCAGCATGTTTTCCTTCCCTGGCAGGAATTGTGCTTGAAGTTGGATTTGCAATTCCAGAGCCGTGTTCCAAAGGGACATGGCTAGTCTGCACAGGGGGTATGATTGAGTTCCTCCCTGTTTGTTTATGTACCACATCACTGTGGTGTTGTCTGTCCTTATCAATAGCTGGCCTGGATGCAGTAGGTCTTTGAAGGCCATAATAGCATTTTGTACTGCTAGCATTTCCTTTTGATTGATGTGTAGGTGCTTCTCTTTTTGGGACCATTTGCCCTGAATGCACTGATCTGTCATGTGCGCCCCCCAGGCGTAGTCCGAGGCGTCTGCTGTGATGATTTGATTTGCTTGAGGCATGCAGAAGGGGAGACCTATATTTCTTTGGCATGCTTGAGCCCACCACAGAAATTCCTTTTGAAGACATGGAATGAGTGGTATAATTGTTTCCAAACTGTGGCTGTGTTGAGACCATAAGTTTTTTAGGTACCATCGAAGTTTCCACATATGCAGCTTTGCACATTGGATCAGTAGGATGCAAGATGCCATGAATCCCAGAGCCTGCAGGACTTTCCTTGCAGTCAGCCTGGTGAAGGTTGTCATTTTTCTGAAGTATTAAGATAGTTGCCCTTGCTTCTCTGGCGTGAGGTAGGCCATCTGGGTGTTTGTATTCAAGTTGGCACCCAGGAAAATTATTGCTTGAGAGGGTATTAGTTTTGATTTCTTTTTGTTGACTGTGTATCCCAGAAAGTTCAACAATTTTATTACAATATGTGCTTGCTGTCCGCTTGGATCAGGCAGTCGTCCAGATATGGGTATATTTGTATCCCTTGAAGTCTGCAGAAGGCAATTACTGATGCCAGGCATTTTGTAAACACTCTGGGCGCAGTAGATAAGCCAAAGGGCAATGCAGAGAATTGATAATGGGTTGAACCTGCAAGAAATCTGAGGTATCTCCTGCAATCTTGTCTGATAGGGACATGCAGGTATGCCTCCTTGAGGTCCAATGTTATCAGCCAAGACTCCTTGCCCAGCATGGGAAGAAGCTGCTGTAATGTGAGCATCTTGAATTTTGAGTGCAGTAAATATGCGTTTAGGATGGATAGGTCCAAAATAGGTCCCCAATCTTTGTCCTTCCTTGGTACCAGGAATAGTCTGGAATAAAAACCTTGACCCTGCTCTTTTGCAGGTACCTCTTGAATAGCTTTCATGTCCATGAGTGCTGAAATTTGTTTTTGTGCCTCTACCCTTTGATTTTGTGGCAGGTTTGGCATGCCTCTCATTTTTGGAAGGGTGTGAAAGTGGAATCTGTAGCCTCTGTCTATAATGTCCAGGATCCATTTGTCTTTTGTGACAATATGCCAATTTTTTGAAAATAATGCCAGTTTTCCGCCTAAAGATGCTGCCATTAAAGCTTTGCTTGGCATGCAAAGGGGAAAGTCATTGTGTCTGCTTTCTGAATGACTGCAAACTATCTTCTCCACCTCTTGGTGTACGTGCTTGCCATTGTCTGGCTCTAAATGATCCTTGAGATTGCCCTCTACCCCTCGGGCGCCTGTATCTACCTCTTTGAGGTCTGTCCGTGGCTGGAAAGGACCAATTCTTTGAGGGCCAGTTTCTGCTGAAACGTGGAGGTTGTACCTGTAGGAAATCTTTCACTGTTTGCATTGATCTTGCCTTTTCCTCCATTTTCTTTAGTACCTCCTCAGCTTTAACCCCAAACAATACATCTTTTTGAAGAGGTGCATCTAGTAATTTAGCTTTGACATGATCTGGTAAGGTTTGCTCTTTGAGCCAAGCATGTCTACGTATGACAGACCCTGTAACAGCAGCTCTACATGAGGCCTCTAAAGCATCAAAACCACATTGCAAGGTATGTTTACCCACTTGCTCTGCACTATGCAACAAATCCTGCAACTCCTTTAAATCTGGTTGTTCAAGTTGTGTCATTTTGCTTTTCAACTGAGATAACAAAAACTGTTGATACTTTAACATATGGAACTGACAGTTTAATGCCCTCATGGTTAAAGTGGCCGAGGTGTATACCTTTTTCCCCCACCTTTCTAAAGCTCTGGAATCCCTCTCTGAAGGTAATGGGTTTTTGGCAGTAGAGGCCTTAATTCCCTTGGGACCCTGTGAAATAGTTTCTGGGTCAGCAGCATGACTTTTGTATAGGAATTGGTGTGAATCAGGAACCCGGTAATACCTGTCAGGTTTAACAGGAGCTGGAGGTAAAGAATCTGGGTTGAGGCTGGCTTCTGTGTACACATCATCTAATATATCCAAGACAGGAGGGATAGCCAGAGGCCTGTGCTGAGGAAGCAAGAGAAAATCCCTGAGCCTTTTCTTGGAATCTGAGTAATCTTGGCCTTCCCAGTGAAAGTGTTCTCACAAGGTATGTAAGGTTTCCCCAAAAGAATAGTCCTCAGGGGGGGAGACCGAGGGAATGGACTCCTCAGCATCAGAATCTTCAAAAGGGGAATATGAATATTCCTGGTCCTCAGATTGTTCTGAGGTAATAGAGGTTTGGTCTGAGGAAGGGTAGTCTTCCTCCAGTCTGGGCCTTTTGTCCGAGGGTGGATGAGAACCCCTGATAAGAGTAATCAAATCCTCAGCTATTTTGAGCATCTGTTATTTAGGCATGGGGCCTTGAGAGGGGGTCTGTGGAGCTTGTCTTTTAGTTTTCATGGCTGCTTTAGATTTTGTGAAAGCCTTAATGGAAAAAGAGGAAGGCCTGAAGACACCTTGAGAGGTGGCAGGCCTGTCTAAACTCTGAGTTTCCCCGCCAAGAGTGGCGTCGGTATCTGTAGTCCGAGTGGGGACCGAGGAGCCTGCGACCTCGGGCACAGAAGACACTGCTAAAGAAGCATCATCGGTAGTCAGGGGCTGCGTAGGTGCCTCGCTGAGAACCGGAGCACCTGTAGCCGGCTTTAGCGTGGTGTCGGTAGAAGTCGCGGACCACGTATGTCGGTCCTTATCTTTGCGTCTTTTACTCAAAACTGGAGTCGGAGTATCCGACGACATAATGTAATTACATTTTTTACCAAAATAGTGTTGGGCGAACTCCGCCCGACGCTTAATAGTGCGTTTGTTGAATCTAGTACAAAAACGGCAGGCTGAGACGTCGTGGTCTGGGCCTAAGCAAGGAATGCACAAGGAATGGAAATCCTTAGGCGGTATTTGCTTCCCACATGAAATGCAATTATTAACTTTGTCTGACATCGGTCTGGGGCAAGAAAAGTTTCCCCAACGGGGTCCTTAGCTTTCAAGACGACTTCGGCTGAAAAACTTTCGTAAATCTCAGGAGCTGGCCGACCGGCACTTGTGAACTGCTTCTGCTTCGGGCACTGCGCAGCAAGAAAGACTGAAGAAAATGGTGTCGACTGGTTCTTTTATACCCCTGCCACACTGACGTCAGGGAAGAAGCGACAACCGACGCCGGACCTAGACTTTGGAATTCGGCCAACCGAGGACTCGCCTGATAGCAGGATAACCCATCTGTTATGACTGCAGCTGTATGCACGATGAACATCCACAAATTAAATTAAATTGAGAGAGATAAAAAGGCTATGGGGTACCTAAACAATCGCTCTCACTCACACTAAGAAAAAGGGAATAAAATAGAAATTTTTTTTCTCACAAATCCACAAAGTAGCAGGAGCTCGAAATCCAGCTTGTAGCTTGAAGCGCGGCAAACTAGATCTGAGGTCAGTCAGGGTTGGCAGGGGATTATGGGTAAAGGGAGGAGCTAGGAGCTCGGATCTATGCTGTGGTAGAAGTTGCCGGCTCGGATCAGAGATCGGATCCGTATCCCAAAGGTTGCTGACAAATGAAGTGCCTACTTCAGATATTTAGTTTTTCCAAAACAAAGTTGAGGTCCCAAGTTGGAGTAGGTGCTCTACAGGGCGGTCTTATGTTTTTAGCCCCTCTGAGGTACTGTTTTAACAGAGGATTAGAGAAAATTGGTGGATCCGTGTTGTAATGAGCAGAGATGGCAGAGGCATGGGATCTTGATGGACGAAAAGGAGAGGCCTTTGCCCAGCATCTCAGTTAAGTATTGTAGTATTTAAGGAATGTTTGGGACAAGAGGGTCAAGGCTGTAAGCTTGGTTCCAGGCAGAGAATCTCTTCCATTTATCCGAATAGGCTTTCCTGGTACTTGGCCTTCTGGCCTCCAGAATGACATCCATAACAGCTTTGGAGAGAGGCATTGCTTGCTTGACTAAGGAATCTTCCATGCAGCTAAGTTTAAGGTCTTTAGCTGGCTGTGTAGAATTTGATTGTTGTGCTGAGTCAGTAGATGTGGGATTTGAGGCAAAATCCAGGGTGGTTCTTGTGCTAAGCTCCTTAAGATTGGGTACCAGTGCTGGCATTGCCAGTCTGATGCAATCAGGATCATCTTTGGCTCTTCTTGCCTGGCTTTTATGAGTACCTTTGGCAGGAGAGGAAGTGGTGGGAAAGCGTATACTTGTAGGTTCTCCCAGCTGAATGAGAGGGCATCCACTTTCCATGCTTGTGGATGGTAACTCCTTGTGCAGAATTTTTGTAGCTGGCAGTTTATTGGGGATGCAAACAGATCTATGTCCGGGCTCCACCATTTCTGTGTTATCATTCTGAATATTTGTGGATTCAATTCTCATTCGTGGGGATCCATGATATTTCTGCTTAAGTCGTCTGCCAGTGTGTTTTTCTCTCCTGGCAGGAATTGTGCTTGCAGATGAACTTGAAGGTTTATAGCTGTGTTCCACAAAGTCATGGCTTGTCCGCATAGGGGGTAGGAATGAGTGCCCCCTTGCTTGTTTATGTACCACATAACTGTGGTGTTGTCTGTCTATCAGTAGTCGTCCTGGATGCAGCAGGTCCTTGAAAGCTATAAGGGCATTTTGCACAGCTAGCATCTCTTTTTGATTGATGTGAAGATGCCTTTGTTCTGCGGGCCATGTGGCCTGAATACAATTGCCAGCCATGTGTGCTCCCCAGGCGTAATCCGATGCATCTGTTGTCAGTGTTTGCCTGGCTGTGGGTTGTGTAAAAGGTTGTCCCTTGTTGAGGTGACAACCTTGAGCCCACCACTGAAACTCCTGTTGAAAGCAAGGTATTAGTGGTATAACTGTTTCCAAACTTTGACAGTGTTGAGACCACAGATTCTTTAGGTACCATTGTAGTTTCCTCATATGCAGTTTGGCATATGGAATTAGTAGTATGCAGGATGCCATGTAACCCAAGGCCTGCGGAATTTTTCTTGCAGGGAGTTGGGTCTTTGTTGCCATCAACTGAAAGTATAGAGTCAGTTGTCCTTGCTTGTCTGGCATGAGATAAGCCATCTGGGCCGTTGTGTTCAAGCTGGCACCCATGAATATAATCTCTTGTGAGGGCACTAGTTTTGATTTCTTTTCGTTTACTGTGTACCCCAGGCAACTTAACTTTTTTTACAAATGCCAGATGCTCTAGAAGAATGTCCTTGCTCTCTGCTTGAATAAGGCAGTCGTCCAGGTACGGATAAATTTGAATTCCTTTCTGTCTGCAAAATGCAATTAAGGGTGCCAGGCACTTTGTGAAGACCCTGGGCGCAGTAGATAAGCCAAAGGGCAGTGCAGAGAATTGATAGTGCATTGAACCAACTATGTATCTGAGGTATCTTCTGCAGTTTGTCTGACAGGGACATGCAGGTATGCCTCCTTGAGGTCCAAAGTCACGAGCCAAGCTTTCTTGCCCAGCATGGGAAGAAGCTGCTGTAATGTCAACATTTTCAATTCCGGAACATCCAGGTAAGTGTTTAGAGATGAAAGATCCAGAATGGGCCTCCAGGCTTTGCCCTTTCTGGGTACCAGAAAGAGTCTTGAGTAAAATCCTTGTCCTTGCTCCAGTGATGGTACCTTTTGAATAGCTCTCATATTTATGAGTGCTGTAATTTGTTTTTGAGCCTCTGCCCATTGGTTTGGTGGCAGTTTTGGCATTCCTTTTAACCTTGTCAGTGTGTGAAAGTGGAACCTGTAACCTTGAAATACAATGTTGAGAACCCATTTGTCTTTGGTGATCGTTTGCCAATTGGGGTAGAAGAGGCCAGTTTTCCTCCCAAGGGAGCTGCCAAGAGGGATTTGTTTGGCAGCTGCAGTGGGAAGTCATTGGAGCTGCTTTTTATATGGTTGGGGTCTGTCTTCCCCTTCTTTCTGGCCTGAGGCAACCCATTGTCGAGGCCTATAAGGACCTTGTGTTTGACCTCTACCTTTTGGACGTCTGTATCTTCCCCTTTGAGGTCTGTCTGTAAATGGAAAGGACCAATTCTTAGTTGGCCAGTTTCTGCTAAATCTAGGAGGCTGAACCTGTAAGAAATCCTTCATCGTTTGCATAGATTTAGCCTTATCCTCCATTTTCTTTAATACCTCCTCTTCTGCCTTAACTCCAAATAACACATCCTGCTGCAAAGGTGCATCCAATAATTTTGCTTTAACATGATCTGGTAACGTATGTTCTTTTAACCAAGCATGTCTTCCAATGACAGAGCCTGTAACTGCTGCTCTGCAGGAGGCCACTAGAGAATCAAAACCACATTGCAAAGTATGCTTTCCCACTTGTTCAGCTGCATGCAATAAATCCTGCATTTCCTTAAAATTAGGAGGATCTGATTCTGGAAGCATTTTCTGTTTTAACTGAGACAGTAAAAATTGCTGATATTTTAGCATGTGAAACTGGCAATTTAAGGCTCCCATTGCTAAAGTCGCAGACGTATACACTTTTTTCCCCATCTGTCTAATGCTCTGGAATCTCTGTCAGAGGGAACTGGGTTCTTGGCTGATGAGGCCTTAACTCCTTTGGGTCCCTGAGAAATAGTTTCAGGGTCAGCTACAGGGCTTTTATACAGAAATTTATGTGAGTCAGGGTCTCTGTAGTATCTGTCAGGTTTAACAGGGGCTGGAGGTAAGGAATCAGGATTTAAGCTCGATTCAGTATACACATCATCCACAATATCTAACACTGGCTGAATAGCAAGGGGTCTGTGTTTAGGTAATAAAAGGAAGTCTCTGAGCCTTTTCTTGGATTCTGAGTAATCCTGGCCTTGCCAGTGTTAATGTTCCCTCATGGTATGTAGGATTTCCCCAAAGGAGTAGTCCTCAGGCGGTGAGGCTGAGTGAATTGATTCCTCAGCATCAGAATCCTGATAAGGGGGTAAGGAATATCCTAGGTCTGAGGATGAATCAGAAGAGATGGACATCTGGTCTTATGAGTCATAGTCTGCATCGTGTCTAGGCCTTTTATCAAGAGGGGGATGGGACCCCCTGATCAGAGTGACTAGGTCTTCGGCCATTTTGAGCATTTGTTTCTTAGGCATGGAGGCCTGTCCTGGAGAATGCTGTATTTGTTTCTTTGATTTTAAAGGAGGCTTAGACTTAGCTGAGGGTTTAATTCTTAACTGAGTAGGTCTGAAGACACCCTCTGAAGCAGTGGGTTGCTCAACTGCTCCGGATCCCTCTGAAAGGTTAGTCTCGGTAGGCTGAATAACTTGTGCATCCGAAGGCCCAGCCATCTCCACGTGGGAGTCAGAGGCGGCCTGTGGTTCTACAGAAGTGGTCGTCAGGGGCTGCGAAGGCGCCTCGCTGAAAACCGGAGAACCGGCGACTGGCCTAGAAGAGGCTTCATCATCAGTTTTAGGCCTCGGATGCCTAGCCTTGTCTTTGTGTGTATTCCGGTTGTCGGAAGTTCCGACGGCATGGTATAATTGAATTTTCTACCAAAATAATGTCGGGCAAAATCAAACCAACGTTTAATAGTGCGCTTGTTAAACCTAGCACAAAACTGAAAACCAGTGACGTCGTGGTCTGGGCCTAGGCATGGGATACAATAGGAATGGAAATCCTTATGAGGTATTTGCTTCCCACAAGAAATACAGTTATTAACTTTTACTGACATCGGTCTGAGGCAGGAAAAAGTTTCCCCAACGGGGTACTTAGCTTTGTAGAAGACTTCGGTTCTGAATTCGGAAAGAAAATCTCAGGAGACGGCCGACCAGCACTTGCGAACTGCTTTTGCTTCGGGCACCACGCGGCAAGAAAGACTGAAGAAAATGGCGTTGGCTGCATCTTATATACCCCTGTCGGACTGACATCAGGGAGGAGGCGACAGCAACAGACGCTGGACCAAGACTTTGGAACTCAGGCCGACTGGGGAACCGCCTGACGGCAGGATAACCCAAGTGTAATAACTGCAGCAGTGTAACACGATGAACATCATGCAGCCAACAACATTACATCAGTTTTTCTTGCCCCAGATGTCAGGTGCCCCCCAATGGGATGCAAATATATATATATATATATATATATATATATATATATATATATATATATATATATATATATATATATCTACATAGATCTGTATGTATGCATATGAGTTAAAACACAAAAAATATAACTCCAAACAAAAGCAAATACACCAAAAAGGCTTTTCAGCATAGTAAAAGAAAGGAGAGGTATAAGTAAGAGAAAAACAGGGGGCTGGAGGGTGGGTAACCAGGACTGCAACAGTGAATACACTCGAACATCTACATTTCTGGTAAGTGTACACAAAGTACAGTTTTGTACCTACCATAAATGTAGATGTTCGAGTGCTCATACAGCTGCAGTCATAACAGATGGGTTATCCTGCCGTCAGGCAGGTCCTCGGTCGGCCGAATTCCAAAGTCTAGGTCCGGCGTCAGTTGTAGTCGCTTCTTCCCTGACGTCAGTGCGGCAGGGGTATAAAAGAACCAGCAGACACCATCTTCTTCAGTTTTTCTTGCCCCAGATGTCAGGTGCCCCCAGAAGGAGGGCAAAACATAAACGTATGAAGTCATGCAATATAGAATAATCAAAAAACAGTAGTTTGCAAGCAAATATACCATAAAAGAATACCCCAAATAGGTTGTATGAGAAGGTGTTTGTCATAAGGCCTGTCCTAAGAGGGGATGGAGGGAGGGAAACCTGGACTGCAGCTGTATGAGCACTCGAACATCTACATTTATGGTAGGTACAAAACTGTACTATGTTCATCGTGCATACAGCTGCAGTCATAACAGATGGGTAGAATCCCAAAGCTAAGTAGGGGTGGCAGGCACTAAGTGGAACTAGGAGGAGCCAGGATGCCCTGCAAGACAGCGGTGGCAAATCCCGCTCTAGATTTTGAGTAAAGTGGAAGGTGATAGTGTTTGGAGAAAGTGTGCACTGAACTCCAACTGGCTGCTTAAAAAATGTCCTTGGTAGGGACCCCCCTGAGGAAAGCTGCAGAGGTAGCTGTGGCCCTTGTGGAGTGGGACCTGATGCTTGAAGGCAAAGCTTTTACATTAAATGAGTAACAAAAGCGTATGCAGTGGGCTATCCATTTTGAGATTGTCTGTTTGGAGATCGCCTTTCCTTGAGCACCTGTAGCATAGGACACAAAGAGTTGCTCGGATTTCCTGAATGGCTTTGTCCTGTCCAAATAATAACGCAGTTGTCTGTGAATGTCCAAGGAATGCAGTAGTCTTTCCCCTTTGTTTTGTGGGTTAGGGTAAAAGGTAGGTAAGTGGATAGTCTGATTCAAGGCTACACTGGATACTACCTTTGGCATAAAGGTAGGGTTGGTTCGTAAGGAAACTGTCCTGATGGAAAATGATGAAAGGTTGCACAGCCATGAGGGCCTGTAGTTCCGAAACCCTGCATGCTGAGGTGATAGCCAGAAGGAAGGCTGTTTTCCATGACAAATATTGTAGTTCTGTTGAAGCAGCTGGCTCAAATGGAGGAATGGTCAGTTTTTCCAATATGAAGTTGAGGTCCCAAGCAGGGACTGGTGGTTTCCTTGGGGGTTTTATATTCTTAGCCCCTCTGAGGAACTGTCTTAAGAGAGGATGAGAGAATAAAGGAGGATCCGTGTTGTATTGTGCAGAAATTGCTGAAGCATGGATTTTGATGGAGGAGAAGGAAAGTCCACTGTTTAACATCTCAGCTAGGTACTGTAATATTTGAGGTATATTTATTACCCAGGGATTCTGGCCCTTTTTCTGATTCCAGGCACAAAACCGCTTCCATTTGGCGGAGTAGGCTTTTCTAGTAGAAGGTCTTCTGGCCTCCAAGATGACATCCTGCACCTCCTTGGAGAGGAGGGTCTGTTGTGAAATCAAGGGATTCTCCATGCGGCTAGATTTAGGGTTTTGAGCTGGCTGTGAAGAGTTTTGAAGTTGTATTGGGACAACAGAAGAGGCACTAGAGGTAGGATCCATGGTGGGGAATGTGTCAGGCTCTTCAGGAGTGGATGCCAGTGTTGTCTTGGCCAGTCTGGAGCAATGTGAATCATTTTCGCCTTCCTGCTCTGGCTTTTAATAGAACTTAAGGCAGCAGAGGGAGAGGCGGAAAGGCATAGACTGTCAATGTTGTCCAACTGAAGGAAAGTGCGTCCACTTTCCAGGCCTGTGGATAGGTCCTTGTGCAAAATTTTCTCAGTTGGTAATTTCTGTGGGTAGCAAAGAGATCTATGTCTGGCTGTCCCCATGCCTGAGTTATCTTTGCGAACACTTGAGGATGCAACTTCCATTCATGTGGATCTGTCATATTTCTGCTTAGGCTGTCTGCCAGTGTGTTTTCCTTCCCTGGCAGGAATTGTGCCTGAAGTTGGATTTGCAATTCCAGAGCTGTGTTCCAAAGGGTCATGGCTAGTCTGCACAGGGGGTATGAATGAGTTCCGCCCTGTTTGTTTATGTACCACATCACTGTGGTGTTGTCTGTCCTTATCAATAGCTGGCCTGGATGCAGTAGGTCTTTGAAGGCCATAACAGCATTTTGCACTGCTAGCATTTCCTTTTGGTTGATGTGTAGGTGCTTCTCTTTTTGGTACCATTTTTCCTGAATGCACTGATCTTTAATGTGTGCCCCCCAGGCGTAGTCCGAGGCGTCTGTTGTGTTGATTTGATTTGCTTGAGGTATGCAGAAAGGGAGACCTTTGTTTCTTTGGCATGCTTGAGCCCACCACAGAAATTCCTTTTGAAGACATGGAATGAGTGGTATAATTGTTTCCAAACTGTGGCTGTGTTGAGACCATAAGTTTTTTAGGTACCATTGAAGCTTCCTCATATGCAGCTTTGCACATGGGATCAGCAGGATGCAGGATGCCATGAATCCCAGAGCCTGCAGGACTTTCCTTGCAGTCAGCCTGGTGAAGGTTGCCATTTTGCTGAAGTATTGAGATAGTTGCCCTTGTTTGTCTGGCGTGAGGTAGGTCATCTGGGTGTTTGTATTCAAGCTGGCACTCAGGAAACTTATTGTTTGAGAGGGTATTAGTTTTGATTTCTTTTTGTTGACTGTGTATCCCAGAAAGTTCAACAGTCTTATTACAAACGCCAGGTGTTTCAGAAGTATGTGCTTGCTGTCCGCTTGGATCAGCAGTCGTCCAGATATGGGTATATTTGTATTCCTTGAAGTCTGCAGAAGGCAATTACTGATGCCAGGCATTTCGTAAACACTCTGGGCGCAGTAGATAAGCCAAAGGGCAATGCAGAGAATTAATAATGGATTGAACCTGCAAGAAATCTGAGGTATCTTCTGCAATCTTGTCTGATAGGGACATGCAGGTATGCCTCCTTGAGGTCCA
Organism: Protopterus annectens; assembly: GCF_019279795.1. Classification (NCBI taxonomy): domain Eukaryota; kingdom Metazoa; phylum Chordata; order Ceratodontiformes; family Protopteridae; genus Protopterus; species Protopterus annectens. Next base: position 436,694,224 of record NC_056734.1, on the reverse strand, counting down.
ATGTTACCAGCCAAGACTCCTTGCCCAGCATGGGAAGAAGCTGCTGTAATGTGAGCATCTTGAATTTTGGTACCTGTAAATATGTGTTTAGGATGGATAGATCTAAAATAGGTCTCCAATCTTTGTCTTTCCTTGGTACTAGGAATAGTCTGGAATAAAACCCTTGACCTTGTTCTTTTGCAGGCACCTCTTGAATAGCTTTCATGTCCATGAGAGCTGAAATTTGTTTTTGTGCCTCTGCCCTTGGATTTTGTGGCAGGTTTGGCATGCCTCTCATTTTTGGAAGGGTGTGAAAGTGGAATCTGTAGCCTCTGTCTATAATGTCCAGGATCCATTTGTCTTTTGTGACAATATGCCAATTTTTTGAGAATAATGTCAGTTTTCCGCCTAAAGGTGCTGCCATTAAAGCTTTGCTTGGCAGGTAAAGGGGAAAGTCATTGTGTCTGCTTTCTGAATGACTGTGATCCATCTTCTCCACCTCTTGGGGTTGGTGCTTGCCATTGCCTGGCTCTGAATGATCCTTGAGATTGCCCTCTACCTCTCGGGCGCCTGTATCTGCCCCTTTGAGGTCTGTCCGTGGCTGGAAAGGACCAATTTTTTGAAGGCCAGTTTCTGCTGAAACGTGGAGGTTGTACCTGCAGGAAATCTTTCACTGTTTGCATTGATCTCGCCTTTTCCTCCATTTTCTTTAGTACCTCCTCAGCTTTAACACCAAACAATACATCTTTTTGAAGAGGTGCATCTAGTAATTTAGCTTTGACATGATCTGGTAAGACTTGTTCTTTGAGCCAAGCATGTCTACGTATGACAGACCCTCTAACAGCAGCTCTACATGAGGCCTCTAAAGCATCAAAACCACAATGCAAGGTATGTTTACCCACTTGCTCTGCACTCTGCAACAAATCCTGCAACTCTTTTAAATCTGGTTGCTCAGGTTGTGTCATTTTGCTTTTCAACTCAGATAATAAAAACTGTTGATACTTTGACATATGGAACTGACAAGTTTAATGCCCTCATGGTTAAAGTGGCTGAGGTATACACCTTTTTCCCCCACCTTTCTAAAGCTCTGGAATCTCTCTCTGAAGGTAATGGATTTTTAGCAGTAGAGGCCTTAATTCCCTTGGGACCCTGTGAAATAGTTTCTGGGTCAGCAGTATGGCTTTTGTATAGGAACTGGTGTGAATCAGGAACCCGGTAATACCAGTCTGGTTTAACAGGAGCTGGAGGTAAAGAATCTGGGTTGAGGCTGGCTTCTGTGTACACATCACCTAATATATCTAAGACAGGAGGGATAGAAAGAGGCCTATGCTGGGGGAGCAAGAGAAAATCCCTGAGCTTTTTCTTGGAATCTGAGTAATCTTGGCCTTCCCAGTGAAAGTGTTCCCTCAAAGTATGTAGGGTCTCCCCAAAAGAATAGTCCTCAGGGGGGGGGGGGGGAGACAGAGGGAATAGACTCCTCTGCATCAGAGTCTTCAAAAGGAGAATATGTATATTCCTGGTCCTCAGAATGTTCAGAGGTAATAGAGGCTTGATCTGAGGAAGGGTAGTCTTCCTCTAATCTGGGCCTTTTGTCCGAGGAGGGTTGAGAACCCCTGATAAGAGTAATCAAATCCTCAGCCATTTTGAGCATCTGTTTTTTAGGCATGGGGCCTTGAGAGGGGGTATGTGGTCCTTGTTTTTTAGTTTTCATGGCTGCTTTAGATTTTGTGAAAGCCTTAATAGAGAAGGAAGAAGGCCTGAAGACACCTTGAGAAATGGCAGGCCTGTCTAAACTCTGGGTTTCTCTGCCAAAAGTGGCGTCGGTATCTGTAGTCGGAATGGGGGCCGAGGAGCCTGCGACCTCGGGCACAGAAGACACCGGCAGTGAAGTGTCATCGGTACTCAGGGGCTGCGTAGGCACCTCGCTGAGAACCGGTAGTCGGCCGTAGCGTGGTGTCAGTAGAAGTCGTGGACCTCGTATGTCGGTCCTTATCTTTGCGTCTTTTACTCAAAACTGGAGTTGGAGTATCTGACGACATAATATAATTAAATTTTTTACCAAAATAGTGATGGGTGAACTCTGCCCAACTCTTAATAGTGCGTTTGTTGAATCTAGCACAAAAACGGCAGGCCGAGACGTCGTGGTCTGGGCCTAAGCAAGGAATACAGAAAGAGTGGAAATCCTTATGCGGTATTTGCTTCCCACATGAAATGCAATTATTAACTTTGTCTGACATCGGTCTGAGGCAAGAAAAGTTTCCCCAATGGGGTACTTAGCTTTCAAGAAGACTTCGGCTGAAATATTTTCGTAAATCTCAGGAGCTGGCCGACCGGCACTTGCGAACTGCTTCTGCTTCGGGCACCGCGCGGCAAGAAAGACTGAAGAAGATGGTGTCAACTGGTTCTTTTATACCCCTGCCGCACTAACGTCAGGGAAGAAGCGACTACAACCGACGCCGGACCTAGACTTTGGAATTCTGCCGACAGAGGACCCGCCTGACGGCAGGATAACCCATCTGTTATGACTGCAGCTGTATGCACGATGAACATCTGTGCTATGTTCTTTGTGTTTCACTGTTGCAGTTATTACATTTGGGTAGAATCCCAAAGCTATGGTTGGGTGGATGGATTTATACAGCATCAGGAGCAGCTATAAGGCCCTACAGGACACCAGTGGCAAAGCCAACTCTGGATTTAGAAAAGAGAGGTAAATGGTAATGCTTGGTGAACGTATGAACTGAGCTCCAGTTAGAAGCTTCTAGAAGGTCTCTGGTAGGAACCCCTCTGAGAAAGGCTGCAGAAGTAGATGCAGCCCTGGAGGAATGAGATCTGATCCCCTTGGGGATCGGTTTACCATGGTGCATATAGCAGAAACGAATACAATGGGTTATCCATTTGGAAATGGTCTGCTTTGAAATAGCCTTTCCCTCTGCCCCTGCAGCAAATGCCACCAATAGTTGTTCAGATTTTCTTAATAGATTTTGTCCTGTTTAAGTAGAATCTAAGTTGTCTGTGCACATCCAATGAATGCAGAATCTGCTCACCCTTGTTCTGTGGATTGGGAAAGAAAGTTGGCAGATGAATGGTCTGATTAAGAGCCACACTGGATACCACCTTAGGCATGAAAGATGGATTGATCCTGAGAGCCACCCTGTCCGGATGGAAAATAATGAAAGGCTCCACTGCCTTAAGAGGCTGCAATTCTGAAATCCTTCTAGCTGAAGTGACTGCTGAAAGGAAAGCTGTTTTCCAGGAGAGAAATTTTAGGTCCGCAGTAGCAGCTTGCTCAAAAGGAGGGAGAGTGAGTTTTTCCAAAACAAAACTGAGGTCCCATGCAGGAGTTGGTGCTATCCTGGGAGGTCTTAAATTTTTGGCCCCTCTGAGATACTGCTTTAGCAGAGGATGAGAGAAGAGGGGAGGTTGTGTGTTATAATGAGCTGAAATGGCTGAAGCTGGAAAAAAAAGATAGGCCCTTGTGAAGCATCTCAGTTAAATATTGCAAAATCTGAGGATTATTGGCCATTGCTGTCCTTATTCCTTGTGACTGGTTCCAGGCACATAATCTTTTCCATTTGTCAGCATAAGATTTTCTAGTACTAGGCCTTCTAGCCTCCAAAATGACATCCATTCTAGTACTAGGCCTTCTAGCCTCCAAAATGACATCCATCACAGGTTTGCTGAGGGATGACAAGGGTGAAATTAGTTGATTAGCCACGCTGCAAGATTCAAAGTTTGGAGCTGAGTGTGCAGAATTTGGTAGTTCTGCTGAGACAGTAGGGTAAGGCGTCTAAGGCAGGTGCCACGGAGGAAGGTGTGACACTGCGCAGGAGTGGGTACCAGTGTTGGCGAGGCCAGTCTGGAGCAATCAGAATCATTTTTGGTTTCCCCTGTCTGACTTTTAGTAGAACTTTGGAGAGCAGAGACAGAGGGGGAAAAAGCACAGACGGATAGAGCATCCACTTTCCAAGCTTTTTTGTGATTAATTCTTGTGCAGAATTTGTCCAACTGATAGTTCTGAGGTGAGGCAAAAAGATCTGTGTCTGGACTCCCCCATTTGCGTGTCAACATGCTGAAAACTTGTGTTTCCAGTTTCCATTCATGTGGGTCCATAAGATTTCTGCTTAGTTCGTCTGCCAGAGTATTTAGTTTTCCTGGCAGGAATTGTGCTTGTAGTTGTATTTGGTAGGTCAAGGCCATGTTCGACAATGCCATGGCTAGTCTGCAAAGGGGGTAGGAATGTGTACCCCCCTGCTTGTTTATTTACCACATAACTGTGGTGTTGTCCATCTTTATCATTAGTTGTCCTGGATGAAGGGAGTCCTTGAAGGCTGTCAGTGCATTCTGTACAGCTAGCATCTCTTTCTGATTGATATGTAGGGGCATTTGATTTGGGCTCCTTTTGCCCTGAATGCACTTTCCTGTCAGATGAGCCCCCCCAAGCATAGTCTGATGCGTCTGTAGTTAGGGTTTGGGCGGCAGGGGGTGGAGTGAATGGCAGTCCCTTGATTTGGTGGCAGGCCTCTGCCCACCATAGGAACTCTAGTTGCAGGCGAGGTATGATAGGAATCATTGTTTCCAGGCTGTGACAATGTTGACTCCATAAACTTTTTAAGTAGCATTCCTCATATGCAGTCTTGCATATGGAATTAGAAGAATGCAGGAGGCCATGAACCCCAAGGCTTGCAGAATTTGTCTTGCAGATAGCAGGGTTTTTGTGGCCACCTGTTTGAAGTAAGTCACCAATTGAATTTGCTTTTCTGGCGTAAGGTAAGTCATCTGGGCCAGTTGTATTCAAGCTTGCACCCAGGAATATAATTTTTTGAGAGGGTACCAGTTGTGATTTCTTTTCGTTTATGGTGTACCCTAGACAAGTTAGAACCCTTTTTACAAATGCCAGATGCTTTAGAAGAATGTCCTTGTTTTCTGCCTGAATTAGACAATCGTCCAGGTATGGATATATTTGAATATTTAGACAATCGTCCAGGTATGGATATATTTGAATATTTAGACAATCGTCCAGGTATGGATATATTTGAATATTTCTTTGCCTGCAAAATGCAATTACTGGAACCAGGCACTTTGTGAATACCCTGGGGCACAGTAGATAAGCCAAAGGGCAGTGCAGAGAACTGATAGTGCGTGTAGCCTGCTTTGAAGTGTAGGTATCCTCTGCAAGATTCCCTGATTGGGATGTGCAGGTATGCTTCTTTTAAATCTAGTGTTGCCAACCAGGCATCTTTGCCGAGCATACAAAGTAATTTGTGAAGAGTCAGCATCTTGAATTTTGGAATCTCCAAAAAGGTGTTTAGAGTAGACAGGTCCAGGAAAGGACGCCATGAATTGTCTTTTCTGGGTACCAGGAAAAGCCTGGAGTAGAAACCTTGTCCCTTTTCCTCTTCTGGTACCAGTTGAATAGCCCCCATGCTTAAGAAAGTACTTGTTTTTGGGCCTCTGCCCAATGATTTGGGGGTAGGTCCGGCCACCCACTTGGTGTTGGCAATGTGTGGAAGTGAAATCCGTATCCCTGGGACACTATATTTAAAACCCATTTGTCCTGGGTAATGAGTTCCCAGTCCTTTGCAAGAAGAGCAATCTTTCCCCCCAAAGGGGCAGTCAGTTGATAAGTGCTTGGAAATTTTAAAAGGAAGTTATTGAGACAGTTTACCATAGGGGGAGAGTCTTATTATTCCCAGACTTGGAAGTAGTGGCCTCCCACTGCTTAGTTCCGAGTCCCCTGGGACTGAAACATGGGGTTTTTGCTGTGTCTGGGTTTGGCTTGAGAAGACCTGGAAGGGGCTGGAAAGGACCAATTCTAAGAGGGCAGTGCCTACTAAATCTAGAAGGCTGAACTTGTAAAAAATTTTTAACAGTTTGCATAGATTTAGCTTTATCTTACATCTTTTTAAGAATTTCCTCAGCCTTGTTGCCAAACAGGCGGTCCTGTTTTAAAGGAGCATCCAACAATTTAGCTTTAACATTATCAGGCAAAGTTTGCTCCTTAAGCCAAGCATGCCTTCTGATTACAGACCCAGTAATGGCATCCCTGCAAGACACCTCTAATGAATCAAAACCACATTGCAAAGTATGTTTTCCAACTTGTTCCGCAGAAAACATTAAATCCTGTAATTCCTTATTTTCCACACAGTCAGGAATCATCATCATTATCTCTTTAAGCAGTCCAATAACATGTTGCTGATATCTTAACATATGAAATAGGCAGTTTAAAGCCCTAACGGCCAAGGTTGCAGGAGTGTAAACCTTCTTACCCCATCTAGCCAGCGTCCTGGAGTCTCTATCAGAAGGATTTCAGAAGGTAGGATTTTTAGCAGTAGAAGCCTTAATGCCCTTGGGCCCCTGTGAAATAGTCTCTGGATCTGCAATAGGATTTTTGAAAAGGAACTTGTGGGACTCAGAGACCCTGTAGTATCTCTCAGGTTTTCTGGGAGCAGGAGGCAGGGAATCAGGGGCCAAACTAGATTCCGAGAAAGCATCATCAACCATGTCTAGTACAGGAAGAATAGCTAAAGGCCTATGCTGAGGTGGGAGAAGGAAATCCCTAAGCCTCTTTTTTGAATCAGAAAAATCCTGGCTTTCCCAGTGGAAATGCTCCCTTAGAGTATGTAAGGTTTCCCCAAAAGAAAAATCCTCAGGAGGGGAAGCAGAGGGAATAGAGTCCTCTGCATCAGAATCCTCATAAGTAGGTAAGGGCAAATCCAGATCATCAGAAGAGTTAGAAAAAACAGAATCCTGATCAGAAGATGCATAATCAACTTCAGTCCTAGGCTTCTTAGAAAGAGGGGGGGGGTTGGCTACCCCTGATTAGAGTTATTAGATCTTCAGCCATTCTTATCATTTGTATTTTAAGCCTAGAGGCCTGAGCATATGGCCTGGGCGTCGGTTTTTTAGACATGGATCGAGATTTAGGCCTAAGTAAAGAAGGAAGCGTCGGTTTAATATGCAAGTCCATAGGCCTGAATACACCTCAGAAGCCGGTGCCTGCACAGCGGCTTTGAACCCATCCAAGGTAGAGACATCAGCGGGTTCCACAGTTGAAGCATCTCGCAGCATACCGGACTCCGAATCGGTCTCAGTAGAGGCCTGCGAATCAGAAGTACCGGGTATCAGGGGCTGCAAAAGCACCTCACTGAGTATCGGCGAACTGGCGACTGGTTAGGAGAAGCGTTATTGGCAACCTCTGTCTATCTTTGCGTTTTTTCGGAATCCCGGTAATCGAACGGCTAACCGATGACATTTCTGGATAATTAACCAGAGAACCGAAATATTTAGAGGCGAAAATATACCGACAGATAGTGCGCTGATTAAAACACAAAACCGACAGCAAGGTACGTCGTGGTCAGGGCCTAGGCAAGGAATACAGTACGAATGAAAATCTTTATGAGGTATTTGCTTTTCACAAGTAATGCAATTATTAACTTTTACTGACATCGGTAAGGAGCAAGAAAAGGTTTTCCCAATGGGGTACTTAGCTTTAGTTGAAGACTTCGGTTCTGAAACTCAGAAACGAAAATTTCAGGAGTCGGCTGACCAGCACTTGCTAACTGCTTCTGCTTCGGGGACCGCACGGCAAGAAAGACTGATGTAATGGCATCGGCTGCATGTTTTATACCCCTGACGTCATGGAAGAAGGGATAGCAACCGACACAGGACCCAAGACTTTGTTAATCAGGCCGACTGAGGGCTACCTGCAAGCAGATAACCCAAATGTAATGACTGCAACAGTGAAAAATGAACATCATCCAGTGCTGTCTTGACCAGTAGGGAGTCACCAGCAAGATTTCTGGTGAGTCCTGCTGAATTTTCAGCAGCACCTTTTGTATCAAGGGGAAGGGAGGGAATGCATACAGAAATTTCCACTTCCGGGTCATCGAGAAGGCATCTGTCATCAAGTCCCTTGGGGTCGTGTGTCCTGGTGCAGTAACCATGAAGTTGCCTGTTTATGGAGGCGAACATGTCTATTTGTGGTATACCCCACCTGTGGAATAGATTTAAGAAAAAAAAGAAGTTAGGTCTTACCATAACATTCTATCTGTGTTGTTCATCTTTTTTCATTCATCACTGATGAGTTCGGTTCTGAGCCCTCTGAACAGAGTCGGCCTTTTTACCAAGCTTGCACCAACCAAAAATCTCTTGAGCTAAGTTTCTACCCAGAATGCCCATTCTCCCGGTTAGCTCAGATCGAGTTTGCTAGAGATAGAGAAGTAAAGCCGAGGCCACTTCTGCGCAAATATCCTAGGACATCACTTGGATCCAAAGCATCCCCAAGAGCCTTTGGAGGTAGGAGGAGGGTGGGAAGTGATGAATGAAAGAAGATTAACAACACAGATGGAACGTTATGGTAAGACATAACACTTCTTTATCTGATGTTGTTAATCTTCTTTCCAATCATCACTGATGGGACAGAATCCCAAGCTACATAGAGGTCCATGGGCGGCCCTTAGGAAAGAACATTCCTGAGTACCATTGAGCCAAAGGCAGCTCTTCCTCTGGAGACAAAGTCCAATTTGTAATGATTGATAAAAATATGAGGCTTAGCCCAAGTAGCTGCTGTGCAAATGTCATCCACGGAAGCCCTGGAACGGAAAGCTACAGATGTTGACATAGAACTAGTGGAGTGAGCTTTAACTTTTGGCGTAGATTCTTTACTGAGGGAATAGATGAAACGTATGCAGTCTCTTAGCCATTTTGATAATGTAACCTTGGAAACAGCATCTCCCACTCTGGGTCAAGAAATGGAGATGAAAAGCTGTTCAGACTTATGGATAGGTTTGATCCTGACTAGGTAAAATCTCAGGTGCCTATGTACATCCAAGGAGTGAAGGCAGTACGCTCCTCTATTGGAAACATTCGGAAAGAACACTGGTATGTCAATGGTCTGGTTAATGGAAAATCCAGAAACAACTTTGAGAAGGAAGGATGGAATCGTCCAAAGTGATATTCTGTCTTTATGGAAGACCAGATAGGGCATCTTGATACAAAATGCCTACAGCTCCAAGACCCTTCAGGCTGACGTGATGGCTACCAAGAACAAAGATTTCCAAGACAAAAACTTTAGGCCACACTTCACACTGGGATCAAAGGATTTTTGAGTCAAAGACTGAAGGACTAAAGTGAGATTCCATGATTCCACAGGCGGTCTGACAGGAGGCCTGATATGAGGTTTGCTTGAGGAAGGCCTTGCATAGATGTAAAGAAATGAGAGGGATGCCACCTATACCATTGTGGAAATTAGAAATTGCAGCTAGGTGTACTAGTGCAGGTAGAGGCAGAGGCTCCATTATCGAAAAAATTAGCTAAGTACTGAAGTACCGCAGTTACTGGAGCTGAATACAGGTCTAGCATGTTATCCTTGGACCAGAAGGAGAACCTTTTCCATTTATCCTGATATAGTCTTCTGATGGAAGGTTTATGAGAGGCCAGAATGATGTCTCAAACAGGTGAGGAGAGATTAGCTTGTCTGGCAACTAATGGAAGTGGAGAAACCAAGCTGCCAGCTTGAGATTGGACAAATTTGAGTGGCTCAACCCTTGGAGGTGGGTAATCAGATCCGGAAGAGGGTCCAGAATCCATGGCGGGTATACTAGGTAATACCGAAGGAAGGGGAACCAAACTCGTCGAGGCCAGAAGGGAGCTATGAGGATCACCCTGCAACTCAACTGAAGAGCTTTCTTTAGAAATTGTGGAATCAGGGGAATGGGAGGATAAGCGTAAAAAAGTCCCGTGGGCCAATCATGGATTACAGCATCCCTCAGGGGGGGGGGGGGGGCAAAATAGCTGTGCAACTTGTTGTTCGAAGGGAAGGCAAAAACATCGCAGCAAGGCTGGCCCCAGAGGCTGAAGATTTCTGTCACCACCTCGGGATTGAGGGACCACTCATGAGGCAGGATGATGCATCTGCTCAGTTTGTCCGCAATTACGTTGGAGCTCCCCGGGATATGAATTGCGATCAGAAAGTGGTTGGAAGCTATCGCCCACCGTCAAATTCTCATGGCTTTTCAACAAAAGGGGTAAGACTTGGGTTCCTCCTTGTATGTTGATATACCAGACCATTGACTTGCTGTCTGAATTGCAATTGTCCCGGAAGGGAAAGCCGAATGAAAGGCCTGCAACACTAAGAGCACTGCTCTCAGTTCCAGAAAACTGATATACAGGTGGACCATGTGCCGAGGACTGTCTTTCCCTGGAAATGGTCTCCCCACCCGATCAGGGAAGCTTTCATGGTCACAATGGCTCTGGGCTGAGGGGATTAAAATGGGCGACTCCAAAGTTCTGTATCTAGCCTCATCCACCAAAGGAGGTCCTGTTTGCAGGAGTTGGTTATTCAAATGTGGTAACACAGGGGGTGATAGTTTGGGAACCACTGACAAAGGAGGAGCCATTGCAGGATCTACATATGTAGCTTTGCTAGGGGCACTATAGGAATTGAAGCTGCCATAGAAAGTACAGTTGTGTACACTTAACATAAATGTAGATGTTTGAGTGTATTCACTGTTGCAGTCATTACATTTGGGTAATCTGCTGGTGGGTTGCTCTCAGTCGGCCTGAATAACAAAGTCTTGGGTCCTGTGTCGGTTGCTGTCTCCTCTTCCATGACGTCAGGTCGTCAGGGTTATAAAACATGCACCTGACGCCATTTTAATCAGTTTTTCTTGCCCCAGATGTCAGGTGCCCCCCAAAATGGGGAGCAAAAATACATATATAAACTGTAAGTATATAAATGCACCTTAGAAACATAACATTTACCTTCAACTAAAAGCAAATACACCACAAAGGCTTCTGAGTATAGTGAAGGAAAGAAAAGGTATAGAAAGGGGGCTGGCGGGTGGGTAACCTGGACTGCAACAGTGAATACACTCGAACATCTACATTTATGGTAAGTGTACACAACTGTACTATGTTCTTCGTGTTTCACTGTTGCAGTCATTACATTTGGGTAGAATCCCAAAGTTATGGATGGGAGGATGTAACTAAACAGCCTTAGGAGCAGCTATAAGGCCCTGCAGGACTGCAGTGGCAAAGCCTGCCCTGGATTTAGAGAAGAAATGTAAATGATAATGCTTTGTGAACGTACGAACTGAGCTCCAAGTAGCAGCTTCAAGAATGTCTCTGGTAGGGACCCCTCTGAGAAAAGCTGCTGAAGTAGAGGCAGCCCTGGTGGAATGGGATCTGATCCCCTTGGGCACAGGTTTACCATGGTGCAAGTAGCAGAAAAGAATGCAATGGCTTATCCATTTAGAAATAGTCTGCTTTGATAAAGCCTTCCCCTCTGATCCTGCAGCAAATGCTACCAGTAGTTGCTCAGACTTTCTTAGGGATTTTGTCCTGTTTAAGTAGAATCTTAGTTGTCTGTGTACATCCAATGACTGCAGAATCCGCTTCCCTTTGTTCTGCGGATTTGGGAAAAAAGTTGGCAAGTGAATGGTCTGGTTAAGAGCCACAATGGATACCACCTTAGGCATAAAAGAAGGATTGGTCCTGAGGGCCACCCTGTCCAGGTAAAAAATAATGAAAGGCTTCACTGCCATGAGAGCCTGTAGTTCTGAAACCCTTCTAGCTGAAGTGACTGCCAAAAGAAAAGCTGTCTTCCAGGAAAGAAATTTTATATGCACAGTAGCTGCTAGTTCAAAAGGAGGCAAGGTGAGTTTTTCCAGCACAAAACTGATGTCCCATGCAGGAGTTGGCGCTCTCCTGAGAGGCCTTACATTTTTGGCCCTTCTGAGATACTGTTTTAGCAGTGGATGAGAAAAGAGGGGAGGCTCTGTGTTGTAATGAGCCGAGATGGCAGAGGCATGGATTTTTATTGAAGAAAAAGATAGGCCCTTGTCAAGCATCTCAGTTAAGTATTGTAAAATCTGAGGAATGTTGGGCTTTGCTGTTTCTATTCCTTGTGCTTGGTTCCAAGCACAGAATTTCTTCCATTTATCAGCATAAGATTTTCTAGTACTAGGCCTTCTGGCTTCCAAAATGACATCCATCACAGGTTTACTGAGAGATGTGGTTTGAATAATTAGCTGATATAGCCATGCTGCAAGATTCAGAGTTTGGAGATGAGTGCGCAGAATTTGATAGTTCTGCTGGGACAATAGATGAGGTTGTTTGAGGCAAGTACCACGGAGGAAGGTGTGACATATTCCTTAGAAGCGGGTACCAGTGTTGGCGAGGCCAGTCCGGAGCAATTAGAATAATTTTTGGTCTTTCCTGTCTGACTTTTAGTAAGACCTTGGAGAGTAGAGGCAGAGGGGGAAAGGCATAGACTGATAGGTTTTTCCAGCTGAAGGATAGAGCATCCACTTTCCATGCTTTTTTGTGATGAGTTCTTGTGCAGAATTTGTCCAACTGATAGTTTTGGGGGGAGGCAAATAGATCTATGTCTGGGCTTCCCTATTTCTGTGTTAACATGCTGAGGATTTGTGGATCCAGTTTCCATTCGTGCGGGTCCATAAGATTTCTGCTTAGGTCGTCTGCCAGAGTATTTCATTTTCCTGGCAGGAATTGAGCTTGAAGGTGTATTTGGTAAGTCAAGGCTGTGTTCCACAAGGTCATGGCTAGTCTGCTAAGGGGGCAGGAATGGGTATCCCTCCTGCTTGTTTATGTACCACATAATTGTGGTGTTGTCCGTCTTTATCAGTAGTTGTCCTGGATGAAGTAAGTCCTTGAAGGCTGTTAGAGCATTCTGAACAGCTAGCATTTCTTTCTGGTTATGTAGATGTTTTTGGTTTGGGCTCCATTTGCCCTGAATGCATCTCCCTGCCAGGTGGGCCCCCCAGCATAGTCTGATGCGTCTGTAGTTAGGGTTTCGGTGGCCGGGCATAGAGTGAATGACAGTCCCTTGTTTTGGTGACATGTCTCTGCCCACCAAAGAAACTTCTGTTGTAGGCAGGGAAGGAGAGGAATTCATTGTTTCCAGGCTGTGACAATGTTGACTCCATAAACTTTTTAGGAACCATTGAAGTTTCCTCATATGCAGTCTCGCATATGGAATTAGTAGAATGCAGGATGCCATGAACCCCAAAGCCTGCAGAATTTGTCTTGCAGATAACTGGGGTTTTGTTGCCATTTGTTTGAAGTATGTTGTCAATTGCATTTGTTTGTCTAGCATGAGGTAAGCCATCTGGGCAGTTGCATTCAAGCTTGCACCCAGGAATGTAATTATTTGAGAGGGTACCAGTTGTGATTTCTTTTCGTTTATGGTATATCCTAGGCATGCTAGAAGCCTTTTTACAAACGCCAGATATTGAAGAAGAGTGTCCTTGTCCTCTGCCTGAATGAGACAATCATACAGATAAGGATAATTTTGAATGCTTCTTTGTCTGCAGAATGCAATTACTGGTGCCAGGCACTCTGTAAAGACCCTGAGCGCAGTAGATAAGCCAAAGGGCAGTGCAGAGAATTTGTAATGCAAAAAACCCGCTTTGAAGCGGAGGTATCTTCTACAAGATTCCCTTATTGGGATATGCAGGTATGCCTCTTTTAAGTCTAGAGTTACTAACCAGGCATTCTTGCCTAGCATAGGCAGTAGCTGTTGCAAAGTCAGAATTTTGAATTTTGGAATGTCCAGGAACGTGTTCAGAATAGTCCAGTACTGGACGCCATGATTTGTCTTTTCTGGGTACCAGGGAAAAGTCTTGAATAAAATCCTTGTCCTTTTTCCTTTTCTGGTACCGGTTGAATAGCCCCCATATCCATGAGGGACATGACTTGTTTCTGGGCCTCTGCCCACTGGTTTTGTGGCAGATCTGGCCATCCGTTTGGAATTGGCAAAGTATGGAAATGAAATCTGTACCCCTGGGATACTATGTTTAATACCCACTTGTCCTGGGTAATTAACTGCCAATTTTGAGCATGAAGTGCTACTTTTCCCCCAAGGGGGGCTGCCAAAAGATACGTGCTTGCAGATGGTAGAGGATAGTCACGGAGACTGCTTACTGTAGGGTTGCGCTTTGTTACCTCCAGATTTGGAGGTGGAGGCACCCCATTGCTTTGACCTGTAAGATCCCTATGATTGATATCTGGAGCCTTTTGAGCGCCTGGGTTTGCCCTGAGTGGATCTGTTGGACACAGGAAAGGACCAATTATTACTAGGCCAGTGCCTACTGAACCTGGGTGGCTGCACTTGCAAGAAATCTTTTACAGTTTACATAGATTTAGCTTTGTCCTCCATTTTCTTTAAAACCTCTTCTGCCTTATTACCAAACAGACTATCATGCTGTAAAGGGGCATCCAACAATTTAGCTTTAACATGATCAGGCAGATTTTGTTCCTTGAGCCAGGCATGCCTTCTTATTACAGATCCAGTTACGGCAGCCCTGCAAGAGGCCTCCAAGGGATCAAAACTTGTGAGAGTCAGCGACTCTATAATACCTATCTGGCTTGGCTGGAGCAGGGGGCAAAGAGTCATGAGATAAACTGGATTCAGAGAACACATCATCCACAATATCTAGCACTTGCAGAATAGCCAGGGGCCTGTGTTGAGGCAATAAGAGGAAATCCCTGAGCCTTTTCTTGGATTCTGAGTAATCCTGGCTTTCCCAATGGAAATGCTCCCTTCATGGTATGTAAAGTTTCCCCAAAAGAATAATCCTCAGGAGGAGAGGCTGAAGGGATAGATTCTTCAGCATCAGAGTCCTCATAGGGGTGTAGAGAGTATCCCTGGTCTGAAGAGGAATCAGAGGAGTCATAGTCTTTATCCTGCCTAGGCCTTTTCTCAGGAGGGGGATGGGAACCCCTGATTAGAGTAATGAGGTCTTCGGCCATTTTAAGCTTCTGTTTCTTAGACAAGGACGACTGTCCAGGAGAATGCTGTACTTGTTTCTTTGTCGTTAATGGTACCTTTGTCTTGGCTGCTGTTTTAATGGTAAGTTGTGAAGGTCTGAAAACACCCTCAGAAGCTGATGCCTGCTCAGCGGCTCCGGACCCATCTGAGGGATTAGTTTCCATAGGCCCAATACCTTGAGTTTCCAGAGGCCTAGATGTCTCCACGTGGGAGTCAGAAGTGGCCTGTGGCTCTGAGGTAGCGGGTGTCAGGGGCTGCGAAAGTGCCTCACTGAGAACCGGCGACTGGCCTAGAAGAGGTTTTGTCGTCGGTTTTGGACCTCAGATGCCTGTCTTCATCCTTGTCTTTGTGTTTTTTCGGTATTGATGTCGTCAGCTGATCCGACGGCATCGTATAACTGAACCTTCTGCCAAAGTAGTGCAAAGCAAAATCAAAACGTCTTTTTATAGTGTGTTTGTTAAATCTAGCACAAAACTGACAACTAGTGACGTCATGATCAGGGCCTAGGCATGGAATACAGTAAGAGTGGAAGTCCTTATGAGGTATTTGCTTCCCACAAGAAATACAATTAACTTTTTCTGACATCGGTCTGAGACAAGAAAAAGGTTTCCCCAATGGGGTACTTAGATTTATTGAAGACTTCAGATCTGAAATTCGACTTCGAAAATCTCAGGAGTTGGCCGACCGGCACTTGCGAACTGCTTCTGCTTCGGGCACCGCGCGGCAAGAAAGACTGAAGAAAATGGCGTCGGATGCCATTTTATATACCCCTGGCGCAATGACGTCAGGGAAGAAGTGACAGCAACCAACGCCGGACCAAGACTTTGGAACTCAGGCCGACTGCGGGACCGCCTGATGGCAGGATAACCCTAGTGTAATGACTGCAGCAGTGTAACACGATGAACATCCCCCTCTGCAGGACGTCTTCTGGAATTGTTATCTCCTCTGCCCCAGGGGGTATCATCGCCACGTGCGGCATGGACAGGAACCTGAGAATTATTTGTGCCACATTTTCCCACTCCTCTGATTCTTGGAGAAGGTACGTTGAGGATTGGAAAACCCTAGGCCTATGGCAGACGGGGTATTTCCATATTACTCACACATGGCTAGCATATCCTTCACTTTGGAGCCAAAAAGGGACGATGCTTCGATGGGAGCATTCAAAAAGGAAGACTTGAAGGGGTCCGCAAGGTCATAAATGAGGATCCAGGCATGACACCTCATGACAATGCCCGAACCTGCAATTCTAGCCGCCCCTTCGGTCGCATATGAAAGCAACCTCATGGACGAGTTGGATTGATTCCAAGGTTGGGAGTTGTGAGGCCACTTTGTCCGTGACCTCATCCGACAGCTGTCTTGCGAGTGTCCCAGAGAGTTTTGAGATCAAGTCCTTCTGGAGCCTTGTAAAATGTGCCAAATAGTTCAGGGACCATATAGCAAAGGTCCCTGATATAAAAACTCACTTCCCAAGTCTGTCCACTGCCTGGGACTCCCTGTTGGATGGGTGGACAGTGGGACTTTCCTCAGCCAAGTCCTTTTCCGTGGCCGCCACCACAGCATCGACTGGTAACCCTTTGGACCAATGCGGGTTCTCCTCGGGAGGGGAAAGAATTCTGTCAGGTCTCCAAGGGATCACCTCAATGGAATCAGGGTTCTTCCAAGCATGCTGCAAGACGAGCTCACCGGCGGTTGGGGTCACCCAAGAGGTAGAAGGCACAGCACAGTAAGCCTGCAGAAAACACAGACTCCTCAGATGAAGGGTTGTAGGGCTTCCAATTACCTCTCTGCTTTAGCATTTCCAGGATGTCGTCAAAGGAGACATCATCAGGAGGTAACCGAGGGGACCCTTCACCATCATCGTAATCCATGTCTTCCATTAAGGACTCCTCGGGTGAGTCCATGTGCTTCCTCTTGCACGTCCTCTTTCGAAGGGGCTCCTCAGTGGGGTGTCTCTGAGGAGGACTCAGAAGAGCAGGTACCCTGAGAACAGGTGTGTCCTGTGGCTTCTCTGCCCGGTGTCCTGTGGGGGGTGGTCTGTGGTAGCTGTAGCTCAGGAGGCAAAAATTGGGGTTCCAACATCAAAGGAGTGCTTCCAGAAGCGACAGCCCTCTCCATCGCGTGGAAAGCAGGTCTCCCCGAAGAGGGATGGGAGCCCGGAACCGAGAAAGACAACCTTGGGACGGGTGTCACACCCCACTCTGACGAACCTGCCCCCACAGATGGAGCCTCAAGCAGGATCGGTGCGAACATGGCAATCAGCACAGAGGATGGAACAGAGGAGAAACAAGGCTCCGTGCCCCAGGGTGAGGCACCCACCCCCTCCCTCAACCCCCAGATTGTGGAAGGACTGGTTCCGCAGGAACCAAAGAGAGAAACTCAGAGCCTGAGTGAGGTGTACTATAGGCGCTGAGGTGATAGGGTCCGAAAAGGATGCCGAAGCAGAAGGTTTTGGAACCGAAATGGTCGAAGGAGGAGTGTAAAAAGGAGTCCGTGGAGAAATCAACCCAAGTCCTGCAGGTGGATGGGTCTTAGAAAGTGTGAGTATCCCCCTGGCTACCAACAGCTGGTCTACAAGACGCACCACATCATGTTCATGAACCAGTGGATACTCCGGATGGAAAGTTATGATGGTCAATGAACAGGCTATACATCTGGCCCAGCAACAGATTTACGGAAGGGGAGTATCGGGTCCGTGGTGCAAGGTCTGCTGGCACCAAAGTCTCAAGTTTTGAGACCAGGAGTAATGGGGTCAAATCCAAATTTGTCGGTTCCAAAATCGTAACTGACGAAGTTATTGAAAGTGTGCCCTGAGCCAAAATGGTCACAGGTGCCAAAATGGAAATTGGCATAGTGAGGTCTATAATCGGCGCAAGAGGCAGGACCGTTGCCGAAGCTGGTGCCGGTATCGAAGGTTTCGAGATGCTCGGAGCCGACAAAGACAGAGCCGTAGAGGCAGATTTATGCTCTGAAGACAACTATGGGACCTTTGATTTCACAGGCTTACCCTGATCACTCGATGGTGAGGAGGGAACCGAGTGGGACCGCTTTTTGTCTTTAGTAGGAGGGGTTGAGACCTCCATCGCAGAAATGGTCTCTGAAAAGGGAGACTTAAGTAACCCTTTCAGTATCAGTTTATTTTTGCGCTCATTAAGAGTGCTTTGACAAACTGTGACAAATGTCACAAGGAGGCTGCACCGAAAGGTGGGGCACTCCCAAACAGTATACACAATCATCGTGAGAATCACTATTAGGTAACTTGCCATTACATGAAGCACAGTGCGTAAAACCTGAAATACCTTTCTTATCCAACATACTGAGAGAGATAGACACCACAGGCCAACAGTATCACCAGTCAGAGCAAAAAAGTCAAACACCGTTCAAAAAAGTCACAATTGTACCACTACAGTGATACATTAATTTATTTATTTATTTTACATTTGTTGACCGGGATAGTCCGACTGGATGCATGTCCATTTTCAGCAGAGGCCCAGGGAAAAAAGCTCCATGGAATAACACATCATCATAACATGTCACATATTACAAATAACAAATATATTTACAGAGATTAGATGGGCAGACGATACAAATTACATATAGAATATTTTCAGTAATTAGAAGAGCAAACATTATAACAAATCGTTAGGTAGGGTTATTCGGCGTGACAATCAGATAAAATTACATAGTAGGCTACCTAGCACGTTTACACATTCTAGAGACAGGTTAACCAGGCTTGATACAGTGACAATAGCCAGTTTGTTATCCAGTGGTGTTTGAGCCTACTTTTGAATTGACCAAGTGAAGAGAGTAAGGTAACACCAGCTGGTAGAGAGTTCCACGGTCTACCTATAGAATTTAGGAAGAGTGAGTCACCAGCTGAGTTACTAGTTTTACATATCTGAATAAGGAGTCTGTTGGAGGAGCGCAGCGGTCTAGGATTATTATAGTGTGTGACAAGATCTTTAAGTGCAGGGGTATTATTAGGGTTATATATGACTTTATGGGCCATAACCAATTGGTTATATAGTATTAAACTGGGTAGTTCAAGCCATCCAAGCTGGATTAGACTGATGCAGCGATGTGTCCTAAAAGGCAGCCCAGTGGCAAACCTGGCAATGTGGTTATAACAGATTGAGAGTTTGTTCATGACAGTCTTGTTAACATTAGAGAGAAGAGGGGATGCATACAGAAGAGTAGAGAGAAGGTGAGATCGAGCTATGGCAACTTTGGCTGGGGGGGTTAGGAAGGCTTTTATTCTGTAAAGTGATCCTAGTTTTTTTATTGGTGGTTTTGATCAATTGGTTAACATGTAGGTCGAATTTTAAATTATTTATAATGACACCTAATAGTTTAGTGGAGAGGTCAGGGGAGATTATTGTTCCATCATTTGCTTTTATTATAAAGTTAACGGCAGTAGACCTTTGTGTAGATAATAACAGCATTTTAGTTTTTTTAGGATTTAGAATCAGACGTCGTTGGGAAAGCCAGTTTTCTTTTGTGTTAAAGGTGGTCTGGGTGGCTAACTGTAACTCTATTGGGGATGTGGCCGAGCAAATCAAGGCAGAGTCGTCAACACATTGGATACAGCTGACTTTTGGGATGACAGTATTCATATCGCTGATGAAAATGGAAAATAACAGGGGCCCTAGTATAGAGCCTTGTGGTACTCCAAGGGTGTTAGGTAGTAGGTTAAAGAGTTTATTCTGCCAAAGAACAACCTGCAGTCCACCACTTCGATAGGATTTAAACCATTGAAGGGCTTTAGGATCTAGACTGAGTGTTTGCAGGGTGTGGATTAATAGTTGGTCAACCATATCGAATGCCTTGGAGAGATCCAAAAAGAGGGCTGAAGAAATATGGTTATTGTTTCGATTATGGTTTACGGTGTTGGTAAAGGCTAGTAGGGCTGAGGTAGTACTGTGGTGAGGTCTAAAATCATGCTGGGTATCTGCCATGAGGTGGTTATGGATTAGGTGGTGCATGAACGGTCTCTGAATACATTTTTCCATAATCTTTGCAAGTGGAGAGAGTATAGCTATAGGCCTATAGTTGGAAAATTCAGTAGAGCTACCCTCCTTTATGGAGTGGGATTACATAGGATATTTTCCAGATGGTGGGAATTTTAGCTTCTTCTATGGTTCGAATGATAAGTATCGATACCGGGTATGCAATAGCATCAGCTGATTTTTGTAGGTATTCAGCAGGAAGTTGGTCAGCCGATAGTGTGGTGCGTTTTAGTTTTTTGATTAGGGTACAGATAAGTGATGTGGTGACAGGTTGAAAACTAAATGAGAGTAGGTTTCTAGAGGTGGTACTTTCGGGGCCAAGGGAACTAGGAGGTAGTTGGCTGGCTAGGGCATGAATTGTCTCAGTAAAGAACTGGTTAAAACTATTTGAAACATCTTCTGGGGGTTTATCAGTAGTGGCAACTGGGACAGGGGTAGTAGTTTATTCAAGCCTGTCCAAAACTTCCGAGGGTTATTTTGATTTTCTGTCTGTAATTTGCAGTAGTATTGTTTTTTGTCTTTAGTATGAATTTTTTAGTTTCGTTCCTAAGTTGCCTGTATTTAATTTGATCTTGGGGGTGCTTAGTTGAATGCCATAAAGCCCAGGCTTTGTTTCTAAGGCTAATTTTGAGTGTAGTCTCTTTTGAAAGCCATGGTGCAGTTTTTGCCTTTGTTCTTTTTGAGTGAACAGGTGCATGTAAGTCAAGGATCTCAAGGAATTTATTGTTAAAGTACACAACTGCTTCCTCTAAGGGAGGGGGGTGTTAAAATGGACCAATTACATGATTTTTAGTTCCTGTTGGAATTTGGCTGAGTCAAAGTTTTTATTTCTAACATTTCTTAGTAAGGGTTGTTGGGGATTGATAGCTTTGTGCTTAATTATATATGTGAGATGGTGATCGCTTAGACTATCGGGGAGGGTACCAGAGGTGTACAAATGGGGATGACTATTGATGAGTACCCAATCAAGTATGCTTTCTTTTTGGTTGGGCTTACCTACCCTAGTAGGGATGTGATTTGCGTAAACGAGTGTAGGTTAATATGGGTGGTTGGGGATTCTGAACAGGTGGCCCAGTCTATATTGAAGTCTCCGAGAAGTAGGGTTTATTGGGGGTAGTGACTAGATATCCAGTGTAAGGTGTCTTCAAGTGTAGCTATAGTGTTACCTGGGGGAATATACATGCAGATGATATAAATGCATTTACTTTAGTTAAGTTGCTGTTTGGTGGCTAGAATTTCTAAGTTGTTAATCTAAGGTGGTTATACTACATCTGTGGTTACATTCAGCTCTGATTTATAGAGTATAGCCAGCCCACCCCCCTTCCTGGAAGCACGGTCCAGCCTGTGTATGTTATACCCAGGAGGTAGTACTTCATTTGTCTGTAGTGGTAGGTTTTAACCAGTTCTCTGATAGACAGAGAATCTCAGGAGAATGAACAGCAAGGAGTGCATGCAGTTCATGTACCTTGTTATTAATGCTTCTAATATTAAAATGACAGTTTAGGAGAGAGTTAGATGGCCTGGAAATTGTAGGTTTGTAGCTTAGGTTACAGGTAGAGGGGGAGTATGTGTCTAAGGTGGATGGGCCAGGGTTGGGGTGCATGTCTCCATCAAGTAATAGGCTAGGCCTAAGCTTGCAGATAAGTTTCAGGAATTTGTCTACAAGTTTGTGGTAGAGTTTGATTCTAGTGCTAATTTTCCTAGAGTTGATGTGTAGAAGTGAGAACAAGATGCTGGATATGTCCTGGTACTGTACGTATGGTTGAAGGTGGTATGATTGGCAACCTGGGTGATAGTATGGGCCCTTTGGAACTTGAAGTCCTGTGAGAGACTGATTTTCATACAAGGAAAGGAAGTATGGGGCTAATAGGAGGGGTAGTAAAAAGCAGTGCAACATTGTTTGGGATGTGGCTTGAGAGATAAGAAACTGTTATACCTGGAATTGCAGTACCAGAAGATAGTGTGGTTAGGTAATTGTATTGGAAGGGGGTGGGAGGCTGCAAGATGAAAGTTGATAGGTGCTGGTGAGATGTAGGTAGAGGGTTTGGGTGGGGAATAATTATCACAGCAAGAGGTGATAGGAGCTAGTAGGTGGAGGAGCGGCTAATCAGATAGAAATGTAGAGGTAGAGGGGGTGGGTAGGAATTGGGGGCAGGGAGACTTTTTACAGTTATTATGCTATAGGTAATACAATTTTGGGGTTGTTTTGATGGTAAAATTTCACAGATTAGAGGGCAGGGGTAAGCTACTTTTTAGGTAGGGTTAGGAATAAGCCAATTCAAATTCTCTGGTGAGAGAGAGAACAAGGCAAAAAAAAGGTCTAGCAGAAGAGCAGCTAGAAGGAAAGACTTATAACTGAGTAGAGTTCAGCAAATTCAGAAGACAGCAATAGGAGCAGTGAGGTACAAAAGGGAGGGCAAAAACAGAAATAACTGCAGAGCCAAGTTCTATAACTGCACAGCAAGGAACAGTCACTTAGACTACCAGGTACTGTGAAAAGTATCTATGCAGCAGACAATTTTGTAGACTAGGAATTCTTAGAGAAATAAAAACCTTACAACAGGAGTGTGTATGGAGTGGGAGAAATATGGACAAGTGTACTGAGAAGGAGAAGACTGAATAAAACAACAATTCCAAACTAGAAAGTGTTGGGTTTAGAGAGATCTCTGGTGGGGGTTACCAATAGTGTGTGCTCCCTGAATACAGTCTAATGAAATTTACAATCATAGAAGGGTTAAAATCATTAACATACACTGTAATGTTCCTGTACTTTAAAAACCGGCCACAGACTTTTGCAGATGCAGCTTGCTGGTAGAGAACTGCTATAGGGATGCCCCACAGTGTTTGTATTAGCTGACAACTGCAAATGGAAATAAAAAAAAGAAGAGGATTAGGAAAAGCTGATGATAGGAGTGCTAGAGGAGGTAAGATTGTACTTAT
This sequence comes from Protopterus annectens, assembly GCF_019279795.1. Taxonomy (NCBI): domain Eukaryota; kingdom Metazoa; phylum Chordata; order Ceratodontiformes; family Protopteridae; genus Protopterus; species Protopterus annectens. Next base: position 436,671,511 of record NC_056734.1, on the reverse strand, counting down.
AATTGGTGCAATATAAGAAAGGAGTGGAAAAGAGAAAACAGAAACATCTTACTAAAAAAATCCTAACAGGCTAGACAGGAAAGGAAAATATTAGCTATGGTATTGAAGGAATACCACAAAAGTAAAGGAAGAAAGACCGTACCAAGAATGGTACTTGAAAGTTTACCAATGCTAACAATGGGTAGAGCAGAGAAGAAAAAACAAGGTCTGAAAGGTGAAAACACACTAGAAATATTATTCGCTCAATAAGAAATGAAGATATCAAAATTTTTCACACAAATATCAAATAAAGTTCCACTTAGCTGAGAGCTCGGCTGAAACGCGGCTTTACAGCTATGTGGCAAATGAGATCTGAGGTAACAGGGAGAAGGGCATTCTGGGTAGAAACTTAGCGTGAGAGTTTTTTGGCTGGCATGAGCTTGGTAAAAAGGCCGACTCGGTTCCGAGGGCTCGGACCCGAATCCATCAGTGATGAATGGAAAAAAGATTATCATCATCAGATCATCTCTTTGAAGCATCCATTCTAGGTTGTTTGGAATGGTTCTGCTTAGGAAATCTGCCTGGGAGTTGTGTAAGGACAGTATGTAGGCTGCCTGCAGGGTAATTCCCTGTGAGGTGACCAGTCCCTACACCTGCAGTGCTAGTCTGCATAGAAGGTATAACTTCATCCCTCCCTGTTTGTTGTGATACCACAAGACTGTGGTGTTATCCGTGAATATCTTGAGAGGTCCCTGCTCTAGATAGCGTTGAAAGGCTTGTAGAACATGGAGGATTGCTCTCATTTCTCTGACATTTATGTGGTCTAGTTTGTGTCTGTCCACAAACCTTGCACTTTTCTCTGTCCTAGAGTTGCTCCCCAGCCCAGATCTGAGGCATCTGTGTGCAGAGTCTGGGAGGGAGTGGATGGCTGTAGAGGGAGGTACGGGTTCTGGGCCACCTAAGCCACCCACCATCTCAATTCCTGTTTCAAACAGGGAAGGAAGGGGACCCTGAACTCTAGAGGATGGGAGTGCTGAGTCCACAATGACTGAAGATGCACTGTAGTTTCCTCATGTGCATTCTTGCTAGGGGCAACATGGGTATGGTGGCTACCATGTAATCCAGAAGTCTCACAAATTGCCTTCCTGTTAGCTCTGATGACTGAAGGGCAGCAAGTAGGTGGTATGTCAGGAACACCACCTTTTCTGCTGGTAGGAAGACCTTCATAAGGTCTGCCTGGATTCTGCAGTCCAAGACAACTATGTCCTGTGCAGGCTTCAGATGGGATTTTGGAAAGTTTATTAGAAATCCAGAGACTGTAGGAGGAGCAGAAGGGTCTGGGTGTGAAGACGAAGTGTGTTCTGGTCTTCTGTCTGAATTACAAGGTCATCTAGGTAAGGGAATATCTGGATCCCCTTTGTCCTGCAGTAAGCGATGACTGGAGCCAGACGTTTTGTAAATACCCAGGGAGCAGTAGAAATCCCAAAGGGCAAGGCACAGAACTGAAAACGGGATGAACCTGCCAGAAATCTGAGGTATTTCCTGAAAGTGGGATTTCCAGGTATGTGAAGGTAGGCATCCTTTATTGTCCAGGGTTGCCATGAATCCCTGAGGGAGGAGGAGGGGAAGAGCATAGGGAGAGTAAGCATCCTAAACGTAGGAACTTTTAAGAAGGTGTTGAGGAACGAGAGGTCTACAATAAGCCTCCATGGTCTGTCCTTTCTGGGTACCCAAAAGATTCTGCAGAAGAATCCTTTTCTTTTTGATTCTGTAGGCACTGCCTTGAATTAGTAGGGTTTGCAAAACCGGTCATAGGAGGGGTAACTGACTGGTGAGTGGCTGGGGTATGCCCAACCTTGTTGGGGGGGGGGTGTGATCCAGGACAAAGTAACCATTCTGTATGCTGGACAGAACCCACATGTCTGAGGTAATGAGTGACCATGCAGGGAGAGACAGGCAGACGGGGAAAGGATGGGGGGTCTGAAAGCTTGGCAGGCAGTCAGACACTACCTGCCCTATCTGGAAAGGAAGGCCTTTGGCTGGAGGAAGGAGATGCTCTAGCCGGAGGGGGATGTCTTCTGAGGGGTCTTCTAGACCTGGGGGGGCTGTAGGCCTAGAGGCTTTCTTGATGAACTGAGTCTTAGCCGGGTAGTTCATATGGAACTTAGGGATGGGTGAGACTAGGAGGCGTTTTAGATCCTGTAATTCTTTTCCTTTTTGCTGCAGGGACTTAAACAGGTCAGCCGCTTCTTCAACAAACAGGGCAGAGTGATCCAAAGGTGCATCAATACGTTTGGCCCTGAAGTCATTGTCGAGAAGCTAAAGGCAAGGCCATGAGTATCTTTTTAGTGCACAGGTTGATGCAGCTGACCTAGCTGTGGCTTCAGCTGCATAACAACTGCATCTTAAGGAGTGTCTATTCACCTGAGATGTGAGGGCTAGCAGGGAGGTCAAGGAAGCTTTGGCTGCACAATCTAGAATGTCAGCTAATTGCTTAGTGGCTTTGTCCAGCAGGGCTAAGGAATACTTGGTCGTGTGAGTTTGGTAGTTAGTGGCTCTGAATGACAGGGTAGCAGAGGTGTAAATTTTCTCTCTCAACCTCTCCATAGTCTTGTTGTCCTTGTCAGCTGAGAGAATGGTAGTGGTAGAAAGAAGCTTGGAAGCCTTATCAGTAGAGATGGAGACAGTGGCTGGATCAGCAGGACGGCACTTAATCAGAAATTTTTCTGTCTCAGGGACTTTGTAGAGTCTATCTGCTCTCCGTGGGGCTGGAGGTTGGGAGTCCGGTTTGATGGAAGCAGAAGCAAAGGCATCCAGGAAGGCTGTCTGAATAGGAGGAATAGCAGAAGGACTGGGAGTGTTCATTTGTATAAGGTCGTAAAACCTCTTCTGTACTTCAATCATATCTGAAGACTCCCACTTAAAATGTTCTTTCATCTTGCTGATAGTTTCCCCATAGGTTAAATCCTCCACAAGGGAGTCAGGTTCAATACAGACTTCCTCTGGAGATCCATATCCTGGGGGGAAGAGATATGAGAAGAGTGAGAGAGGGAATCCTCTGAGCAATCAGACAGTTCCTCCTCTTCTAGTTGTTCTGCCCTCCTTTCAGGAATGAGAGATCTAGGACTTAGTAGGGGAGGTGCAGTGCCAGGGGTTTCTAAGGCAGTAGGCCTAAGGGCCATAAAGACATTAAACAAACTCTGGCTGAAGGCCTGCCAATCGGGCATGCTTTCAGTAGCAGGAGATAGAAGTTTTGTTTTCTGTTTTTTCTTTAGAGGCCTTGCTGGCATCCGGCTGGAAGGAGGACTCGGGTCAGGCATAGGGGTGGCAGCAGCGGAATCCAATGAGCCCAAAGTGAACGCTGGTCCCCCCCACCCGGCGTCTAAGGTAGATGCCGGTGTAGCCTCTACAGACGTGGCATCTGCTTGAGATTGTGCGGCTTCCTCAGAGGTACCTGCTTTATCCACATTGGCATATGCCGAATCCTTGGCAAGGCCAATGTCGGCCACAAACTGAGGAACAGCTGGAAGAGGCACAGCTGAAGAAGTAGGCCTCAAGATCTTGGCCCTCTTCTTGGGCGGTTCAGACGGGGTGTCAGACGCGGCCTTCATCCCTAATGTTATTTGTATTAAACGCTGGTTCTCCAAGTACAAATGTAATACCTGTAGACGGTGATGTAAGGTTTTAGGGACAAACTATGTACAAATTGCGCAGTTCTCGTGGCTGTGTTCCCTACCTAAACTAAAGAGACACTGATCGTGGGTGTCTTTGTGGGGATTCTGCCGACCATACTTACACTTGCCCTTTCCGGATGACATGAACAGACTATAAGAAATAACAGTAGGACTGAAAGGATCCCCAGTGGGGTTCTTAACTGAAATTTTCTTGATCTGACATCCACAAGAAACAGGAGCACCTGGCATACAACTGGCGGCTGAAAAGTTCTGCGTCACTTTTATGGCCCACATACCTGCAGCCAAGTCAGACGACCAATGCACCTAGAGGGACTGAAAATCTTTGGAAACCTGGCTGGATGAACTGGAGAGGAAGAAGGGTAAACCCACATGTAGAATACTGCAACACTGGAATAAAAGGACATCTGTGCTCTTCAACTGAGATGCTTCTGGAGATGCTTGGGAATGAGGAGTACTGGGGGCAAGTATAAAGAAGACCAGAGGGCCAAACATGATGCAAAGTGTAATTTGGGGACTTCCCACTGGAGGGATCACAGCACAGTACCTGCTGCACTTGATGTTCAGGGGAGATGCAAACAGATTGCATCATGGCTGGCCCCATCAATGGAAAATCCTCCACCACTTTCATGTTAAGAGATCACTTGTGAGGCATTAGAACAGACCTGCTTAACTTGCCTGCAATTACTTACCTGAATGTGCACTGCTATCTGAAAGTGACTGGATGAGAACGCCTATTGCCATACACTCAGATTCTTGACAAAGAGGGTAACAGTTGTCTGTCTGAATCACAATAGTCGTGGGCTGGGAAACTGTCTTGAAAGGCCTGTAACTCTAGGAGGACACTGATACGCAGGTTGGTCTTTTCAGGGGACCATGTGCCTTGGACCTTCCCAAGAAATGCCCCCCCCCCCCCACATGATCGCTGAAGTGTCCATGCTCACTGTGGCCTTGGGGCTGAGGGCGAACAAAGGGACAGCCATCTTGTATATGATCGTAATGGATCCACCACAGAAGGTAATTTTGCACACTTGCATTATTTTCACTTGACAGGATAATGTTGCTGGAGAAGGGACCATTGAGTTTCGAGTGTCCACTGAGAGATCCTCACATTATACCTTACCAATGGTACTAGAATGATTGCCACTGACATGGATCCTAGTGCTTGGGGTATCAGATGAGCTGAAAGAGAAGAAACCTGAATGACCGTTTTGAAATGGAACTGAATTGTTTGAACCTGGGACACAGGGAGAGAAACTCCTTATAGTGACCGTACTGAACACAGTACCGATGAATTTCAATACCTAAGTTGGTTTGAGTTGAGGTTTGCTGTAATTGACAGAAATCCCCAGACGAGAGCAAAATTGGAGCAAGTAGACCCGAGCTACAATTAGATGATGCCTGGTTGGTGCAGTTATGAAGCAGTCGTACAGATATGGAAACACCTGGAATCTCTGCAGTCTCAAGTGAGTTGCAACTACTGCCATACAATTGGTAAATACTCTGGGGGTTGCTGTGAGACCAAGGGCAGAGCTCTGAACTGGTAATGACTGGCTCCTAGCCAGAAGCATAGATATCTCCTGGATCGTCTGTTCATTTTTATATGACTGTACGCGTCCTGAAGATCTACCAAGCACATCCAGTTGTGCTTGTGCAGTAAAGGCAGAATGGACTGAACCGTGACCATCCAGAACTTTGTATTCTGAACTGACTGATTTAGTTTGCAGAGATGCAAGACTGGTCTCCAATCCCGTTTTCTTTGGCACTAAAAAGAATCTTGAATAAGTTCAGACTCTTTCTGGTCTGGGAGAACTCTTGGACGAGACTTTTCTAGTAGCTTGTTTATTTCTATTGCTGCTGCTACCCTCTAATTGGATGGAGCACTGGAGATTTTATTTAATACTAGCATGGGTGGATGAGAAAATGGTATTATATAACCTATGGATATTATCCTCTGCACCCATGAACGAATCTTTTGTAATTTCCAGTCAGGCTCCTGATGCAGGGATAAACAACCACTGACTTCTTCCAGAGATGGACAGTTGGGCTTCCTTTAAGGAACGGTGACAGGATTTGTCAGACACAAAATCCCTAGATCCCTGGTTATGCGGACAACCTCTAACATGGGAATGGTGTCTTTCATTAGAGTCCCCCCCCTCTGCCTCTGGGGGAACTGTCACCATGTGGATCTTGGAAGGGACCCTGAGATTTTTTTTAACTATATTTTTCCATCCGCCTTGTTCATTCCTAGAAAAGGTCCATTGAGGGTTCCAAAAACATATGCCTACAGCAGACAAGGTTTTTCCTTCCTGCTCACACCTAGAAAGTATGTCTAACTTTGGGCCAAATAAGGAACTTCTGTCAAAGGAGCATTGATGAATGAAGATTTGAAGGGTTTACCAAAGTCACATAAGCACGTCTTCTGATGGAAATGCCTGAATCTGCCACCGTGAGGTACCTTCAGTCACGTGGGAGATCAGTCCATTTCAAACTCACCCATGAGGCTTAAAGGTAGCCAAATGCAGGGAAATAGTGTTCTCGACCTCAGAAGATGTGGTCCCTTAAAGGAATTTGGAAAGCTCTTTAATCAACTCCCTCTGAAGTCTCATAAAATGTTACAAGTAATTCAGTGACCTAAGAATGAAGGTCACTGAGGCAGACACACTTCTCAATTCTGTCCATTGCCCTATACTCCCTGTTGAGGGAGCGGACAGAGGAACTTTCTTCTGCAAGCTCCTTCTTAATGGCTGCTGCTACAACCATGACATCAATAGGTACTCTCTTACTTCAATATGTTCTGTCCTTAGGTGGTGCCAGGAGCCTATCTAGTCTCCTAAGGTCAGGCTCAATCATGTCAAGCGCCTTCCGTGCCCGTTGAGGGACAAAAATCAATGAGCTCATTGGCAGGCAGAGTCACCGAGGAGGTAGACATGGCAGTGCCAAAGGTCTCCAAGAACACCAACTCCTCTTTGGAAGGGTTATCAGGGGACCAACCACCTCTTTTTGTTTCAGGTGTTCCAAAATGTCTTCAAATGAGATATCATCGGGTGGTGATCTGGGGACCCTTCTCCTTTATCAAAGTTAGTGTCCTCTGTGACAGATTCTTGAGGAGAGCGTAACTATCTCTTTTTACATTTCCTCTTCCTACGGTCTCCTTCTGTGGAATGCTCTAGAGAAGTGTCAAAAGAGATTACTGCACCCTGCTGGGTTGTCTGGAGACTTGTTTGGGCTGGCTGTCCCAGTGGAACAGATGACTGAGTTTCTGGACACAGAATCAAATGGAACTGGGTAATTAGAGCTGAAGAGACGAGAAGTGCGAACTCTGGGAACAGAGAAAGCTCTTTCTACTACCTCGAAGGCAGAATGCCTCGGAGAAAATGAAACTGATGGATCTGGTAAGACAGGCTTACAGACTGTCCACTTCCTTCACCCCGAAGGCAAACTACTCGAGGAAGGATGGGGCTAAGCTGTCCAGTGCCAAAGCTCCGGAGTCTAATCCAACACCCCAGACCAGACGCCAATGCTATGGCTTCAAGAGTCATCCGGCTCCCAAGTCCTCAGTGCCAGGCCACTCAGAAAAACCACAGAAGTCAAAGATGCCAACATCTTCGGATCTGAGGCAGACAACTCCAGGATATTTGGACCCAATGGCTCGGAAACAAAAGGTTGGATCGGAGAAGGAGCAAACAATGGAGTAGTAGTACTGGATAAGAATCTCCAGACTCAATGAGGTCGGAGCCAGGAGAACTACCATTTGAATCCGCATCCTGAGGAGCTTCCTTATTATCCTGTCCACCTCAGTTTCTTTAAAGCTTTTGGAAGATTGAATGGATAAGGCTGTGGAAGACCGTCTTAAATGGTGTCTGGGTGATTGCTCCAAAAACGGGAACAGGAGCTGAGAGGAGATTGGAACTGGCAGAAGTCGAGGTGACCAGATCAGATGAGATTTTTCATATCTAAGTGCTAGATCTGAAGTAGTCGGATTTGATTTTTTTTGCCACTTTAACGGGAGTTTCGGTTACCAATGCTGTAGACGGATCCGGAAACCTTTTTTGCAATTCTTTAGATAGGGAATCTCCTTTTTTATCAACTTGTTTGGGAGTTTGAACCCCAGTGCCTGTAGAAGTAGGTTTGGAGGGTAGTAATCCTCTAAGAATCAAGTTATTTTTTCTATCAATGTGCAAGAATTAAACCCTTTACATTACATCACAATCTAAGTAAAGATTAGATGGCCCAAGCAATAGATGCACTTAGAGTGTACATTCAAATTAGGAACTTTATGGCTGCAGGCCACACACACACAGTAACAAGTTAAGGAAGAGAAACAGGAATTTTTTTTTGTTTGTTTTCGTTTAACATAGGCAAAAAGGAAGAGGAGAAAAATATCAATAATGGCAATCAAGGTAGTATAAAGTACTATAGAAACAACAACAATAGTAACCAAGTTATAAAGAATTTAATATCTTCAAAATGTTAAGCATAACAGAAAGGGAGGAAAGAGATAAAAAATATTATAAAGAAAATAATCCTAACTCACAAAAACAATCTAATGCTCACTGGAGAGAGTCAACAGCGACCATGTCCAGACTCTAAGGCAGCAAACGAGATCCAAGGTATGTTAGGTGACTAGGACTTTATGCGTAAAGGGAGGAGCTCACGAATTTCAGTGTTCCACGAGTTGGAAGATGTGGAGAGTCAAATCATAGGATCGGATCTGAACCCAACAGATGGGGAATGAATGAATGAAAATGACATCAGATAAAATTTCTGTTCTCAATGACAGACCTTTTGTGGAAGATGAGAAAAGATAGCTTGCATGAGAGAGTGGAACTTAAACTCGTCTAGCAAAGGTTATGGCAAGCAGAAAAATGGACTTTGACAAAAAACTTTAAACTGACTGAGGCTGCAGATTTAAAGGGTTTTTGAGTCAACAAGTGAAGCAACAATGTGATACCCCATGGAGGGAATGGATCTTGAATGGGAGACCTCAAAAAAATAAGTTCCTTTAAAGAAGGCTTTCGATATTCTAAGGGAATCGATAAATGAATGATGTCCTACATGAAAATTAGAAAAGGCAACCATCTGAACCTTTATGGCAGAGTAACTGGAACCCTGCCAAAAAATCTCTGAAATAAATTCCAGCAATGACAGAAGGGTGGCTGAAGAAGGATCCAAGCCTCTTGAAGGCGCCAAAAACAAAAACCTTTTCCATTTGCTCGTCTTTTTTGTCGATTCTTTCTGAGAAACAGACATTATATGGACTATTGGACTAGACAGCTCGGTGTCTCTGACTATTGTTAAAATTGAAGAAAGCATGCAGTTAATTTCAGGGTCTAAAGACCCACTAAAGGCTTTCCAGATGGAAGACTCAGAAGACCCAGAATGGGATCCTGCACCCAAGGTGGGTGAAGCAAGTGAGGTCAAAGGAAGAGGAACCAAATCTGCTAGGACCAAAAAAGGATCACCCTGGTCTTGCATCTCAGGACTTTCGGTATGAATTTTGTTAAAAGAGGAATCAGTGAGAAAGTATACTGGAGACCTGGGGGCCAAATGTGGACTAGAGCATCTCTCGGTGACTGTCCCCGTGGAGGGATGAGGGCAAACTAACTTTTGCATCTGTTGTTCAAGTAGGAGGCAGACAGGTCACAGCAGCTGAATATCTCTATTGCCACTGTCTGAGGAACCACTTATGAGGTAATAGGATATGCCTGCTCAGTCTGCTCGCTAACATATCCAGCATCTCAGGAATGTGCACTGGTACTAGAAAATGATGGGAATACATTGCCATATGTCAGACTTGCAAGCCTTCCCGGCAAAGAGGATATGAACATGTTCTGCCTTCTTTGTTGATGTACCATATCACTCACATATTCTCCATATGAATGGAAAAGCACACCCTTGGGTAGGAAGTCCTGAAATGCCAGGAGCACTAAGAACTGCCCTCATTTCCAAGACAATGCTGTGAAGTTTTGCCTCTGCAGGCGATCAAGTCCCTTGAATGGTCTTCCCTCCCCTTCAAAATGCCCCTCTTGGAAGGGAAGCTTCTGTGGTTAATGTGGCCTGTGAAACAAGTCAACAGAAAGTTCTTGCTTCTACCACTAACAGAGAAGTTCTCCACCATCTTATATGGTTTCTGCATACTTAAGTGAGATGGATTCTGGCATGTAGAAGTTGAATGCTCTGTGACCGCTGGATGGATAGTGTGCACTGCAGCAGTAAAGCTATCTTGCTAATGGTACTAATGTAATGGCAGAAAACATCAGACCCAACAGATGCAGAATCGGCCTTGCATGTGGGGGAGGATGTTGAACTATTTGAAAAGCTACCAGTCAATGACCAGACTCTCATGATTGGAAATACGGCAACTTGTTGAACTGCAATCATCAGACATCCAATGATTCTGTGTGTTGTGTTGAAGGCAATTTGCGCTTCATATGGTTGATTGTCATCCCTAATAAGTCTGCAAAATTGAGAAAAAAAGCTTGGCGCTATAACAGCAGATCTCTGGAGGTAGCAGTTAGGGGCCAAATGTCTAGATATGGGAAGACTTGGATACCCTGCAGTCATAGGTGAGCTGCCACATTGACATAATCTTGGTGAACACCTGGGGGGCTGTTGTGATACTGAATGGCAGTGCTCTGAATTGGTAGTGATTATCTCCCAGCTGGAAATGAAGGAATCTGCTGGACTGTCTTCGAATCGGGATATGGTAGTAGGTGTCCTGGAGATCTACAGAGCACATCCAATCATCCTTCCTCAAGAAAGGCACAATGGACTGTACTGTGCCCATCCACACTTTCTTCTGCTTGACAAACTGATTGAGGTGGTTGAGATCCAATACTGGTCTGAAGTCCCTTGTCTTCTTTGAAACTAAAAAGAACATAGAACAGACTTCAGATTCTAACTGGTCTGAAGGACTCTCTTGTCTAGTAACTACTACTTCTGTTGTTGCAGATTCCAACTGATCAGGTGGAGTATGGAGAATCTTCAATCTTTTCTTTGAAGACTACAAAAAGGGTATAGTATAGCCTTTGGTGATCATCCTTAGTAACCATGAATTGGAAGTTGTTTGCTAGGCTACAGGGTGTAAGGTTAAGAGTCTCCCATCTGCCTCCAAAGTGCAGCAGCTGGGCAACTGCTCAAGGACGCTGGTAGAGTTTTCTCAGTGAACGGGCCAAGGAAACCCTGGTTCTGCAGTCCACTTCTGCCTCTTGAGTGACAACCACTTGAAATGCCTCCTCCTCTGCTTCAGGGAGGTCTGCCTCCAGGAGTGTTGTGGTGAAAACCCTGTCAGTTTTTGAATTACATTTTCTTACCTCCCATTTGATTTCTGGAACAGGACCTTTGCGGAGTGGAGAAACTCATCGCTACATCAGACAGGGTCTTGCCATCTTGATCACTCCTGTTATGCATCTCTTATTTTGGGTCCAAAGAGTGTGGAACCATCAAAAGGAGCATTAATAAAGGATGCCTTGAAGCTTTCCGTGAATTAGCATAGCTGCATTCAGGCACGGCAACACATGGTAATGCCTGAATCAGCTGCTCTGGATGTGTCCATCAGTGTGCTCAACAGCAGTCGCATGGTAACACTGGAAGAAGACTGCAGGGTAGACACTTGGGTGTAAACTGTTTTTTTGGATATCCAATGGCAAGTTACCCAAGAGAGACTTGGATACCTGTTTGAGAAAGTCTTTTTAGAAATGAGTTAAATAAGCAAGTTAATTCAGCAGTCACAGAAGTACGTCTGTTTCTGTAATTTGTCCAATGGCCTGGATACTCTGTTGAGAGGATGGACAGATGAACTTTCCACAGATATTTTTCTCTGCGGCTGCTACCACCATGGCATCTACTGTACAGCAATTAAACCAGTGTTTCTTGTCTTTTGACGCAACAAGGATTCTATCCGGCTTCCTGGGAATGGGCTCTGTAATGTCAGGGTCCTTCCAAACCCTCTGTGCAATGAGATCTATTCATGGCATTGGGGGGGGGGGGGGCGGCACCCAGGATGCAGATGGGTTAGACTAAGACTTCAAGAACACTGACTCATCTGAAAGATTTTCAGTGTACAACCCCTCTCCCCACTTCATCAATTCTAGGATGTCCACAAATGTGATGGCTTCCAGGGGGACTTGGGGGATCCTAATTCATTCAAATCTTTGTCCTTAGTGACAGACTCAGGCGAACAGTCTCTGTGCTTGCATTTGCACATCTGTTTTTGAGAAAGTGTCTCTGGGGCTCTGATGGAGAACACATCAGAATCAGACAGGGAGCTTGAATTTTCAGCTGTCTTGAAGGCTGTTTGCCCCTGTCGACTCAAATGAGAATAATGAGTCACTGGGTGTCAGGATGGATCCGAACTCAGGGTACTCACCTGCCATTCTTGGACCAGCCATGGCCCTTTCCACAGCCTTGAAAGCAGACTTTGCCACTGGAGACAAGGAAATACTTTCTCAGTCAGTAGAAATTGGGAGTCTCCCAGCTCCAATGAAAAATGGTTCCTAGAAGGGCTTTAGGAGCTGAACTGTCAACTGCCAAAGCACACAGAGGAGGAAAGGCTCAGAAAACTTCTGTGTCTACTCCACTGTCAGCGCTCAGCCCACAACACTTCAGCTGTGGGACTCTTCTCAACATGATAGCATTGGAGTCGAAACAGTAAGGGATGAAGTCAAAGCCAAAGTCTCTAGGGCTACTGGATCTGTCAGGTGTGCGGTGAGAGGGTTTGGACCTGAAGACACCATATCCAAGTAGGGAGCTACTATCGGAATGAAGTGCGACAGGGTCGATGGGCTGTTCCCAGCCCTACTGTGGTAGACGGTGCCGGGAAGACCCCCCCTGCTGGATCTGAGTCCTCAAAATGTTACTCAACATCTGGTGGACATCCACTTTGGTGAGACTTTTGATGGAATGTCGAGACCTCAACGATGAAGCCACACACATATGTCGAGGGTAGCTTATGTTGGCAGTAACAGTGTGTGACTGAGGGCGCATTGATCCTGGGGGAAAAAGTAGCTCTAAGGGAGGTAGTTCACTTCCAGGTTAGAAATGGATCCGCCTGCCTTGAAGTCTTAGGTGTCGACCAGAATTACTGGTCAGATCAAAAGACCTTTTCCTGGATTTCTCTGCTGTTTTCTCTTCTGGCCTCTTTTCATCAATAGTTTATTTCTACTGACCTCTCTAGATGTTTTTATTTAGTTCTACAAGTAAAAAGTAACTAACCTAACCCACAAAACTGACTACATTAAGCTACATACTACATGCAAAATGGGAGGAGCAAGACATTGAAAAAAAATCTGGCTTTCACTTATCGTGAGCGCAAGAAGCTCTCAGAAAAAAAGTCTGGACGAATCGGTGGCAAACAAGATCTCGGGTAAATCAGACAGAAGGAGGGAGTTGTGGGTAAGGGAGGAGTCAGATTTCTTGGATTCCAGGTGGAACTTAAGGTATAAAGTACCCTTGTGTTGGACAAAATGTTAGGCCCCCCCCCAATAAAATTAATTTGTGTACTATGGCTTACATATGATGCAAGTCTGTTACACCCATGCTACAAAAATCCTAAAGAGGTTCCGACTAGTTCGACAAAGTACAGTTGTGTACACTTCCCATAAATGTAGATGTTCGAGTGTATTCACTGTTGCAGTCATCACATTTGGGTTATCTGCGTGCAGGTAACCATCAGCCGTCCTGAATACCAGATTCTTCGGATTTCTGAGATGGGTGCTGTCGCTTCTTCCATGGCATCAGGTCGTCAGGAGTACAAAACATACAGCCGACGCCATTACATCAGTTTTTCTTGCCCCAGATGTCAGGTCCCCCACAATAGGAAGCAATTATATGGTATGGAACACTCCCCAGCAAAAAGCAAATACACATGATATAATATATACCAAACAAGAGGGAAAGGTAGAGCCAAGAGAAGTCAAAGGGCTGGAGGGAGGGTAATCAGGACTGCAACAGTGAACACACTCGAACATCTACATTTATGGTAAGTGTGCACAACTGTACTATGTTCTTCGTGTTTCACTGTTGCAGTCATCACATTTGGGTAGATTCCCAAAGCTAAGGAAGGGTGGAGGCAGTTTAAGAGCATTGGGGCCAGCAATCAGGCCCTGTAAGACTGCTGTGGCAAATCCAGCTCTGGATTTAGAAAAGATAGGCAGGTGGTAATGCTTGGTGAAAGTATGTAGAGAGCTCCAGGTAGCAGCTTTTCCAGGATGTCCCTTGTAGGGACTCCTCTGAGAAATGCTGTAGAGGTAGATGCAGCCCTGGTGGAATGTGATCTTATCCCCTGTGGGGCAGGTTTTCCATGGTGCCTGTAGCAGAAATGGATGCAATGGGCTATCCATTTGGAAATGGTTTGCTTTGAAATGGCCTGCCCCTCTGCCCCTGTGGCAAAAACTAACTAGCAGCTGGTCAGATTTTCTGAGAGGCTTAGTTCTGTCCAAATAGAATCTAAGCTGTTTGTGCACATCCAGATAATGCAGTATCCTTTCCCCCTTATTTTGAGGATTAGGGAAAAAAGTAGGCAAATTAATGGACTGGTTTAGAGCCACACTAGACACCGCCTTGGGCATAAAGGATGGATTAGTACTGAGTGAAACCCTGTCCGCATGGAAGAAAAGAAGTTATGTACCTACCATAACGTTCCATGTTAGTTGTCTTCATCTCGCCTTCTTTCTTGCAGTTTGGGATCGGAGCCGATACTCTGCTCTGACTCGGCCATCTTCAATAGCTCGAGAGCTGTTTACTGGCTCGAGGCTACCCCTTATCCCATAATGCCTAGCGATAGCTACCCAGATCTCATTTGAAACAGCTGAACCAGACATAAGAGAAAAAACAGTTATCAAAAAACTGGTTGTTCCCAGCATTCTAATATCTAGAATAGTTTAGGAAGACCTGGCCAGAAGAATAACAATAAAAGAATACTCAGCCAGTGAAAAAAGGAACTCCTCTCAATCCACTAGGACGGGGGACAGAGGGAGGGATGCAAGAAAGAAGGCGAGATGAAGAAAACATGGAACGTTGTGATAGACAACTTAACTTTAAGAAGTTATGTACCTATCTCGCCTTCATTCTTGCTGTTTGGGACAGCATCCCTAGCACCTAACACCCTGGGTGGCTCAGTGGAACAGGCTCTTCAGAACAGTGGAACCAAAGTCAGCTCTGCTCTGGGAGACCATATCCACCTTGTAATGAGAGATAAAGGTATGAGAGTTTGCCCATGTGGCAGCTGCACAGATGGAATCCATGGGCAACCTAGACTGAAAGGCTACGGAGGTGGCTAACGCCCTAGTAGAATGACCTTTCGGTTTAATTGGCAACTCTTTGTTCATTAACTGATAAATAAAAGTAATAGTGTGGGACAACCATCTGGACAAGGTCACCTTGGAAACTGGGAGACCTTGTTTGTTTAAGGCATAAGAAAGGAATAATTAGTCTGACTTTATTTCTTTAGTTCTGTGCAGGTAAAAACGCAATTGTCTATGAATGTCCAATTGGTGAAGTTTGTACTCTGCCTTGTTGCTATGATTTGGTAAGAACACAGGGAGATCTATAGATTGGTTTAAATTATTTTCTGAGCAGACTTTAGGAAGAAACGAAGGATTAGTCCTCAGAGCAACTCTGTCCTTGTGAAACACCAGGTAGGGAGGACAAACACATAGTGCCTGGAGTTCTGAGACACGCCTAGCTGAAGTGATATCTGCCAGAGTGTCTTCCAAGATAGAAACTGCTGGTTCAAAAGGGAGCAGAATTAAATAAGTTAGGACTAAATTAAGATCCCAAGGGGGAGGAGGATCTCTCACTGGAGGTCTAAGAAGAGATGTTCCTCTCAAAAAAGCTTTACAGAGCTTATGAGACATAACGTTAGAATTTGACCAACCAATATGAAAATTAGAAATGGCCGCTAATTGTACCCTAATCATAGCGGAAACGGCCCCGGAGTGAAACAGTTGTGCCAGGAATTCTAGAATTTCATGGAGTGGGGCTGAGAAGGGATCCACATTCCTAAACTCCGCCCAACAAGAAAAACGTTTCCATTTGCTAGCATAAGTTTTTCTCATTGTAGACTTGAGAGAGGAGACGATAATCTCACGTACTGCTGGGGAAATGCTGGGAAGCCTGGCTAAGGTTGGAAGTGGAGCAACCAAGCTGTGAGCTGAAGAGTCTGGAAGGATTGATGCAACCCGCCTGATTGATGAATCAGGAGATCTGGAATTGAGTCCAGGGTTGATCGAGAAGGTAATGGTGCAGGAACGGGAACCATATCTTTTGAGGCCAGTAGGGGGCAATGAGGATCATTTTGCAACCCAACGATTTTGCTTTCTGTATGAGTTTCGGTATCAGGGGGAACAGAGGGAAAGCATAAAGAAGTCCCTGAGGCCAATCGTGGACTAGAGCATCGCTGGGTATGTGACCTGGAAGCGGAAGAAGGGAGAAGTAGTTGCTGCATTTGCTGTTGAAGGGTTTGGCAAAAAGATCGCAGCAAGGCTGTCCCCATTTGCAGAAAATAAGATCCGCAACTTCCTGATTCAGAGACCACTCGTGAGGCATGAGGATAGCTCTGCTGAGCCTGTCCGCTATGACGTTGGATCTCGCAGGGATGTGCGTCGCGATCAGAAAACGTTGGGAGGAAATCGCCCACTGCCAAAGTCTGAGTGCTTCTCGACACGGTCGTTCCGCCCTGCTTGTTGATGTACCACATCACTGACATGTTGTCTGTTTGAATTGCAATGGTCGAGGAAGGAAGACACGTCTTGAAGAGCTTGCAACGCTAGGAGCATAGCTATCATTTCTAGGACATTTATATGCAGATGGTACTAGTGAGGTTGCAAAGTGCCTTGGACTGTCCTGCCCAGATAATGTCCCCCCCACCCTATCAGGGAGGCGTCTGTCGTCACTGTGACTACCGGAGGGGGCTGTATGAAAGGTCTTCCCTGAGTAACTAATGGAGAGACAATCCACCAAGAAAAGTGTCTTTTGCATGCCTCCATGATAAGGATCATGTGAGACATGGGTAGCTCTTGGAAGGACTACTGTGTGAAAAGAAGCCACTGAAGAATTCTCATGTGGAAGCGCGCTAGTGGGATTAGAAGAATGGCTGCTGCCATGCAGCCCAGTTTTTGAAGGACATGCCTGACTTGGATCCTTTTTCTCTGGATTAGAATTTGCACTGGTTGGCGAATTGTGGACACTCTTTCTAGTGGTAACCTTGCGAACATATCCCTTGTGTTTAAGTCTTCTCCTATGTAAGTGATAGATTGACAGGGCAACAAGGCAGATTTTCGAAATTTATTGTAATACCTAGCTGGGTGCAGGATGTGATTGTATAATCCCGCACTTGTAGGAGTTGATGCCTGGTGGCAGCAGTGAGGAGCCAGTTGTCTAGATATGGAAACACCTGGAATCCTTGACGTCTCAGGTGAGCCGTGACCACTGCCATACACTTGTTGAACACCCTGGGGGCTGTGGTGAGACCAAAGGGCAGAGCTCTGAACTGGTAATGACTGGGCCCCATCCAAAAGCGAAGAAATCTCCTGGAGCACCTGTCCATCTTGATATGTTAGTACGCGTCCTGAAGATCTATCGAGCACATCCAACTGGCCTGACCCAGAAAGGGTAGAATGGACTGTAGCGTGACCATTCGAAACTTTGTTCTTTGTACAGACTTGTTTGGTCTGATGAGATCCAAAATCGGTCTCCAGTCCCCTGTCTTTTTTGGTACCAAAAAGAACCTTGAGTAAGTTCCGGATCCGTGCTGGTCTGCAAGGACTTCCTGGATGGCTCTTTTTTCTAGTAGTTTTGAAACTTCTATTACTGCTCGCTCCTTCAGATTGGGTGGCACATCTGGAAGGATTTTCTTTGACTGTAAGGGGGGGGGGGGTTGATGGAAGGGAATTTTGTAACCTTCGGATATAATGGACCGTACCCTTCTGTCTTTTGTTAAATTTAGCCAGGCTTTTGGGTACAGTGAAAGTCTTCCCCCGACTGCCTCCAGAGATGAGAAGCCGGGCAACCCTTCAGGGATGCTGCAAGGGCTTACCAGAGAAAGATTCTCTGTTGCCCTGGTTCTGCGGACCACCTCTGCCACGAGGGCGGTGTCTATTATTATTGTTTCTCCCTCTGCCTCTGGAGGAAAAATCACTACATGTGTCAGGCAAGTCTCCCTGAGATTTACGGAACCACATTTTCCCACTCTTCTGACCTTTGGAGTAAGGTCTAGAGGGAGTGGAAAGATGGACTCCCACAGCAGAGAGAGTCTTGCCTTCTTGCTCACACTAGTCAACGTGTCTTTCACCTGTGGCCCAAAGAGAAAGGAGCCATCAAAGGGGATATTGGTGAAGGCCGCTCAAAAGGGTTCTGCAAAGTGACACAGCCGCATCCACGCATGCCTCCTAAGGGCTACACCCGTGCCAGCGGCTCTACTTGCTCCATCGGCTGCATAGGAAATGAGCCCCATGGAGGAGTTAACTATAGAATTAAACGTCACTAGCTGGGAAGCTACTTTGGCTTGTGCTCCCTCAGCTGTAGGATCTTGAAGGGTATCTCCAAGCACTTTAAGGAGATCCCTTTGAAGTCGAGTAAAATGACATAGATAGTTCAGTGACCTCATGGAGAAGGTCGCTGAAGCAAACATATGCTTTCCGTACCTGCCCATCGTCCTAGACCCCTTGTTAGGGGGATGAACAGATGAAGAGGTCTCTGCTAGCTCTATTTTGGTGGCTGCTGCTACCACCGTGGCATCAACAGGCACACCCTCAGAAAGGAATTGCTTATCCTGGGGGCTGTAATAAATTTACTAGGTCTCCTTGGAGTTGGTTCCACTGTGTCCGGAGCTGACCAAGCCTTACGAGCCACTACAGACATAAGTGGGTCGAAAGGCAGAGAAACCCAGGAGGTGGAAGGTTAGGAACCGAAAGCATCCAGGAATACAGACTCATCCTTGGTAGGGGCTAGGGGATTTCAGTTTCCCCTCTGCCTAAGCATTTCCAGGATGTCAGAGAAGGAAACATCTTCAGAGGGGGATCTCGGGGACCCTTCCGATTCATCTAAGTCTGTATCAGAAGTGACAGACTCAGGGGAGTCAATGTGCTTCCTCTTGCACTTCCTCTTCCAAGGGGGCTCCTCTGAGTGATCAGGGAAGGCCTCGGAAGAAAAGGAAACATCCAATGGGAAGTCATGGAGCCTCGGTTCCCCATGCTTGGGGTCTGGAGGAGGAGCAGAGGTTGGCACAGGCACTACGGGGGACAGAGCTGGTGGGGCCGGTAGTGGAGCTGACTCGGGGGACAGCACACTCCGCATGACCTCAAAGGCATCCCTGTCTCGAGGAAGAGAAAGCTCCGGTTCCAAAGAAATAGGAATCTTTCTCCGCGCCGAGGGGGACGGCTCTGAGGCCGATGTTGAGCCGAGCTCACCTGCGCCGATGCTCCGAAAGGGAGAACGGGGTCGGACAAGGGTCCAATGCCACTCGCCCCCTCGGAGCAGACGAGGGAGCCTCGGCATCCAGATCCCTCGATGGAAGGTACCATCGAGGTAATCGGAGCAGACGTCGGAACCAAAGGGGATATGGTTATCGGAGCAGACGGTTCCACTACACGAACCCCAATGAACTCCGGCTCCAAAATCATTGGAGTCGGAGGAGGAACATCAAGTAAAGTGGATGGAGCCGATACCTGTTGAGGAGGGCTGGACAATAATTTAGTTAGTGCCTGCGACTTTAGCAACCTACTGACTACTCTCTCCAGATCGTGATCCGACAGCCTAGAGGATCGAGAGGAGTGAGAGGATCGGTGGCTATGCTCACTTTGAAGTAATGGAGACCGAACAGCCAAATGCACCGACTCTAAGGAAGGGGACCTCAGCCTCTTGTGGCTCTGTGATGGCTCCGAAGCATCCGATGGAGCCAAAGGGGAGGTTGTCTTGTCGATGCCAGCCGGAACCGACTTAGAAGGTGAATCCTGCACAGGAGTCGGCTCCGTGGATTTTGGGGATTTCACTGGCTGTGAACTCTCTGCCGGTGAATCCTGGGGTTTTAACAGACCCCTAAGAATCAGTTTGTTCATACGCTCCTGCAGGACTCTTGGGCTAAAAGCAAGGCAAATAGAACAAGAGTCCTGCAGGTGAACAGCGCCCAAACAGTAGACACAACTAGTGTGCCCATCTTGTCAGAGACATTTTCTGACAGCATGAGTCACACTTCTTGAATCCAAAAACCTTAGCTTCCTTAGACATGACTGTACCAAAAAAAGGGAAGACTAAGTAAATACAGACAAAAAAAAATATATAATATAATTAAATATTATATATATATATATATATATATATATATATATTTTTTTTTTTTTTACAAAAAGGGAAAAAAGAAGTAGGAGAGCCTCTAAGTTAAACGGCTAACCTAGGGATGGGGGAGGGGTGGAGAACTCTCTGAGTTCTGTCAAAAAAGGTAGAGACTATAGAAAATATAACTGCAGCACGTATAACCAAGTCTAAAATAGAAAGGATACTAGAAAATTTAAATTCTAAGGAAAGTTTACACAAAAAGTTAAATATACGAGCCTGAGAAACGACACCCTCGCAGCTGAAGCGGCAGACGAGATCTGGGTAGCTATCGCTAGGCCTTACGGGATAAGGGGTAGCCTCGAGCCAGTAAACAGCTCTCGAGCTATTGAAAATGGCCGAGTCGGAGCCGAGGATCGGCTCTGATCCCAAACAGCAAGAATGAAGGTGAGATAGACAACTTAACATTGAAGGGTTCCCACTGCCATGAGAGCCTGCAGTTCAGATACTCTTCTTGCTTAAGTGATGACTAGACGTAAGGCTGTTTTCCAGGAAAGGAATTTTAGCTCTGCTGTAGCAGCTTGTTCAAAAGGGGGAAGAGTGAGTTTTTCCAATACAAAGTTAAGGTGCCAGGCTGGAGTGGGAGCTCTCCTGGGGGGGCCTTAAATTATTGGCCCCTCTAAGGAATTGTTTTAGCAGGGGATGAGAGAAGTGGGGTGGGCTCAGTATTATAATCTGCTGAAATGGTAGAGGCATGAATCTTAATTGAAGAGAAAGATAGGCCCTTGTGGAGCATTTCCTGGTTAAATAATCTAGAATATGGGGTAAGCTGGGTACCACTGTGCCTCTCCCCTGAGCCTGGCTCCAGGAACAGTATCTTTTCCACTTTTCTGAGTAGGATATTTTAGTACTACGCCTACTTGCCTCAAGAATGACATCCAGCACCTGCTTACTGAGGGTTGCTAGGGGTGAGCTCAGGGAATTAGCCTGGCTCCAACTTTCAGGGTTTGAAGCTGAAGGTGCAGAATCTGGCCCGCCTGCTGGGACAGCAGGGAGGGGGGTCTGAGGCAGGTGCCATGGATGTAGCACTGTCAGACTGTGCAGAAGGGGATACCAGTGCTGGCATGGCCAGTCTGGGGCAATCAGTATTGTCCTTGGCTTGTCCTGTTTGATCTTTACTAGAACCTTCGAGAGCAGAGGCAGAGGGGGGGGGCATAAATTGAGAGGCTTTACCAGGTAAAGGACAGGTCATCCACTCTCCAAGCTTGACTGTGTGGAGTTCTGGTGCAGAATTTGTTCAACTGGTAGCTCTGAGGGGAGGCAAACAGGTTTATCTCTGGTGCTCTCCATTTGTTCCTCAAGAGCTTGAATATTTTGGGTTCCAGTTTCCATTCGTGTGGGTCTATGAGACTTCTGCTCAAGTCATCTGCCAGTGAATTTAGTTTGCCTGACAGGAATTGAGCTTGCAGGTTCACTTACTTTATTTATTTATTTTACATTTGTTAACCGGGGGTGTCTGAGCCGAAAAGGCCCTTTTAGCAGAGGCCCGGGGAGAAAAGCTCCACATAGAAAATTTACAGATACATTTAGTTATTTGGACATGATCAGTACACACACAAATTACAAAAGACATGTTTTTACAGTGGTATGTAGCACTTGGTAGTTCAAGGCTGTGTTCCACAGGGCCATGGCTAGTCTGCAGAGTGGGTAGGAAAGAGTTTCCCCCTGCTTAAGTACTACAGAAATGTGGTGTTGTCTGTCTAGTAATAGTTGTCATGGAAGAATAAGGTCTTTGAAGGCTGTCAGAGCATTCTGTACAGCTAACATTGCTTTTTGATTGATATGCAGGTGCATCTGTTTTGGGCTCCATTTGCCCTGCCATGTGAGCCCCCCATGCATAGTCTGATGCATCTGTTGTTAGGGTTTGGGCAGCAGGGGGTAGAGTGAAAGGGAGTCCCTTGTTGTGGTAGCATACCTCTGCTCACCAAAGGAACTCTACCCTTAGACAAGGAATGATAGGAATCATTGTTTCTAGGTCCTGAGAATGTTGACACCATAGACTTTTTAGATAGCATTGAAGTTTCCTCATATGCAGTCTTGCATATGGAATTAACAGAATGCAAGAGGCCATGAACCCCAGGGCTTGCAGGATTTTCCTTGCAGAGAGATGGGTTTTTGTGGCCAGTTGGTTGAAGTAGGTTGTCAAATAAACTTGTTTCTCCGGCGTGAGGAATGCCATCTGGGAAGTTGTGCTCAAGCTTGCTCCCAGGAATACAATCTGTTGGCAGGGTACCAGGTGTGACTTCTTCTCATTGATGGTGTACCCCAGTGAGGTTAGAAGTCTCTTTACAAATGCCAGGTGATAGCAAGTCCTGACTTTCTGCCTAAATCAGGCAGTCGTCCAAGTATGGGTAAATCTGAATCTTTCTCTGCCTTCAAAATGCAATGGCTGGAGCTAGGCACTTTGTGAATACCCTGGACGCAGTAGATAAGCCAAAGGGAAGTGCAGAGAACTGATAGTGCATGGAGCCCGCCCTGAAACAGGTACTGTCTGCATGATTCCCTTATTGGGATGTGCAGGTAAGCTTCTTTTAAGTCTAGGGTTGCCAGTCAGGCATCCTTGGCTAGGATAGGAAGAAGCTGTTGAAGAGTTAACATTTTGAATTTTGGAACGACCAGAAAGGTGCTTAGAATAGACAGGTCCAGGATAGGATGCCAGGAGTTTTCTTTTCTGGGAACCAGGAACAGTCTTGAATAAAAACCTTGTCCCCTTTGTTCTGCTGGGACAGGTTGAACAGCACCGATACTGAGGAGAAGGAGCGCTTGTTTTTGGGCCTCCGCCCAAAGATTTGGGGGGAGGTCCGGCCATCCACTTAGGATTGGTAATGAGAGGAAGCGGAATCTGTATCCTAGGGAAACTATGTTTAAAACCCATTTGTCCTGTGTAATGAGTTCCCAGTTTTTTGCATGCAGGGCGAGCTTTCCTCCTAAGGGAGCAAGTAGTTGAGCAGGGCTTGGGAGAGTTGAGGATAAGTCATTGTGCCATTTTTCCATAGGGGATGGCTTAATAGGGGATGGCTTACTACTCCCTGCTTTGGAAGTGGGAACCCCCCACTGCTTAGATCTGTGCATAGCCTGAGACTGAAGTCTTGGTGGTCTACTGTGCCTGGGTTTGGACTGAGAAGGCCTGGATGGGACTGGAAAAGACCAGTTCTTTGAAGGCCAATGCCTACTGAATCTAGGAGGCTGTACTAGTAAGAAATCTTTAACAGTTTGTATAGATTTAGCTTTTTCCTGCATCCTTTTGAGGATGACTTCTGCTTTATTGCCAAAAAGGCGGTCTTGGTTTAAGTGTGCATCCAGTAATTTAGCTTTAACATGATCTGGCAAGTTCCTTAAGCCAAACATGCCTTTTAAGTATAAACCCAGTGACAGCAGCCCTGCAAGATGCTTCCAAAGCATCAAAACCACATTGCAAAGTATGTTTACCAACTTGTTCAGCAGAATGCCTTAACTCTTGCAACTCTGTGTTCAGCACAGTCAGAAATCAACATCATCTTCTGTTTTAGTAGTCCCATAATATGCTGCTGATACTTTAACATATGAAACTGGCAATTTAAAGCCTTACTAGCCAAAGTAGCAGAAGTGTATACCTTCTTACCCCATCTGTCTAAAGCTGTAGAGTCCCTATCAGAAGGTGTAGGATTTTTGGCAGTAGTAGCCTTAATGCCTTTTGGTCCTTGGGAAATGGTCTCTGGATCCGCAGTGGGATTCTTGAAGACGAATTTGTGAGAGTCAGGTACTCTGTAGTACCTCTCAGGTTTCCTGGGAGCTGGAGGCAAGGTGTCTGAAGTAAGGCAGGATTCCAAGAAAACATCATCTACAATCTCCAGAAATGGAGGGATAGCTAGAGGCCTGTGCTGAGGCAGGAGTAAAAATTCCCCAAGTCTCTTTTTGGACTCAGAATAGTCCTGGCTTTCCCAGTGGAAATGCTCCTTAAGGGTATGCAAGGTTTCACCAAAAGAAAAATCTTCTGGAGGGGAAGCAGAGGGGATGGAATCCTCTGCATCAAAATCCTCATAAGTAGATAAGGGTAAATCCCGGTAGTCAGAAAGAACAGAGATATCAGATTCCTGATCAGAAGAATCAGAAAGAAAATCAGTTCTAGGTCTCTTAGAGGGGGAAGGATGGCTTCCATTAATTAAGGTAATAAGGTCTTTGGCCATTCTAATCATTTGTTTTTGAGGCATATGGGCCTGATTATGCAGTTTGGTCACCGGTTTTCTAGGCGTAGTGCGAGCTTGAGGCCTGAGGAAATTGGTATTTCTAGCTTGAAATGAAGTCGGTTTAATATGAAAATTGGTAGGCCTGAATACACCCTCAGAAGCCGGTGCCTGCACAGCGGCTCCGGACCCATCCAAGGTAGAGACATCCGCAGGCTCCACAGTCGACGCATCTCATGGCATACCAGACTCCGAATGGGTCTCAATAGAGGCCTGCAAATCTGTAGAAGCAGGTATCAGGGGCTGCGAAAGCGCCTCACTGAGTACCGGTGGACTGGCGATTAGCTTAATGAAAGCGGCAATTTTGGACCTATGTGGTCTGTCTCTGTCTTTATCCTTACTATTTTCAGAAGATCGGTAGACGGATGGCTTAACGAAGCCATTTCAAAGTACGGAGATCAAGAACAAAAGTACTTAGCTACAAAAGTAGCCCAACGGCAAATAGTTTTGGCATTGAACAAGGCACAAAACCAACAGCGAGGGACGTCGTGGTCTGGGCCTAAACAGGTGACGCAGTAAGAATGAAAATCTCTATGAGGGATTTGCTTTCTGCAGGCAAGACAATTGTTAATTTTTTCTGACATCGGTTAGAACAAGGAAAAAGGATCCCAACCGGGTACTTATCTTTTTGAAAACCTCAGGTCTGAAACTCGATAACGAAAATTCCAGGAGTCGGCCGACCGGCACTTGCGAACTGCTTCTGCTTTGGGCATCACACGGCAAGAAAGTCTGATGTAATGGGGTCGGCTGCATGTCTTATACCCCTGACGACCTGACGTCATGGAAGAAGCGACAGCACCCAAAGCAGAAATCCGAAGACTCTGGTATTCAGGCCGGCTGAGGGCTACCTGCAGGCAGATAACCCAAATGTGATGACTGCAACAGTGAAACACGAAGAACATCACTGGGATACCAAATTACATAACAGAATGCTTCTGATTCAAAGATCTTTGTGGTGCAGCCCCTGAAGACCTTCAAGAAGTATGCAGGCTATCAACCTTGTGTTAATGCAGCTGGATTAGACTAATTTCAATTGTTAATGCCTGTAACGGAATAAAGAAAAGTTGTGTAAAATCTTACCAAAACCATATATGTCCTTCTCTTCCATGTTGCAGTATTCTGTACATATAGGTCAGGTTTGAATTACACAGATGCCAGGCACCCCTCTCCCCCACACCCAGTTTACCTGTGGACAAGTTTAAATGAAGAGATTGCCACTGTGGCTGGATTGGGGATCCCTTGTCCTGTGCAAGAAGGTCCACTCTGGGGGCAACTTGTGGTGATTGCCCCTGGACAGGTGTAATAGGAGGGGGAACCAATGCTGTCTTGACCAATAGGGAGTCACCAGCAAGATTTTTGGTCTGTCCTACTGAATTTTTAGCAGGACCTTTTGAACAAGGGGGAAGGGGGGAATCCATAGAGAAACATTCCCTTCCAGGAAATTGAAAATGCATCTGTCTTCCTAGCCTGAGCTTCTGGTAGTCTGGTGCAGAAGGTGGAGGTTGCTTGTTGATAGAGGAGGTAAACAGGTTTAGGTTGAGGTGTACCCCATCGGTGGACCAGGTCAAGCAAGACATCCCTGTGTAGCATCCCTTCGGGTACTTCATCATGGATCTGCTGAGGGAGTCTGCCTGAGAATACTGTTGTGAAGGTATGTATACCGCCTGTAAGGTCACTCCCTGGGAGGTGGCAGTTCCCACACCAGGAGAACTAGTCTGCAAAGCAAGTAAGATTTGGTCCCCCTTGCTTGTTGAGATACAACAGCACTGTGGTATTGTCTGCCAAGATTTTTAGGTGTCATTGACGGAGATTGGTTTGGAAGGCCCCAAGGGCCAGTAATACTGCCCTCATTTCTTGGCTATTGATGTGCTTTTTCCTGTATGGCACTGGCCACACTCCCTGCACTTTTCAAGTGCCCCAGAGTTGCTCCTCAGCCTAAGTCTGAGGCATCTGTGTACCTGGTCTGTTTGGGTTGAGATGGCTGTAGGGGAAGACCCGGGTCGAGGTTCACCTGATTCAACCACCAAAGTTTTTCCTGTTTGAGGGAGGTAGGAGGGGAATCCTAAACTCAAGGGGGGTGAGAGAGCTGTGTCCAAACTGATCTGAGGTACCTTTGTAGTTTCCGCATGTGGAGTCTTGCTAAAGGTAACATGGGGATAACTGATGCCATGGAGCCCAGGAGCCTGAGGTACTGCCTTGCGGTCAATTCTGTGGTGTGAAGGACCAAAAGCAGTTGTTGTGTGAAGCTTTCTACCTTTTGGGATGGAAAGCAGGCTTTCACTGTGTTTATGGATACTCACCCCAAGAAAACTATGTCTTGTGTAGGCTCCACTTGGGATTTTGGAAAAATGATCTGAAATCCCAGGGACTGCAGGAGAGTAATGGCAACTTGTAAATGTTGCAGGAGGGTCTGTTTGCAGTCTGCCTGAATGAGCAGGTCGTCCAAGTAGGAGTTATCTGGATTCCTTTTGTCCTGCAGAATGCAATAACTGGAGCCAGGCATTTGGTGAAAACTCTTGGTGCAATGGAAAGCCCAAAGGGCAAGGCAGAGAACTGCTAGTGAGAAGAGCCCAAAGAGAACCTTAGGTATTTCCTGAAACTGGGCCTTATAGGGGATGTGAAGGTAGGCATCCTTGATGTCTAAAGTGGTCATGAACCCTTGAGGGGGCAGGAGTGGAAAGATAATTGATAAGGTTAACACCATGAAGGTTGGAAGGAAGAGGCTGAGAAGTAAAAAGTCCAGAATTGGCCTCCAGGGATCGTTTTTTCTTGGAACCAGGAAAAATCCTGCAGTAGAAGCCTCTTCCTATTGAAGACACTGGAACTGTTTGAATGGTGCCTTGAGTCATCAAGTTGTCTAGCACTGGTTGTAATAGGGAGAGCTGTTCTTTTGGGGGCTGTGGGATACCCTTTCTCTTTGGGAGAAAGATCCAGGTCATGAAGTACCAGTCTTCTACTATAGAAAGGACCCATTTGTCTGAGGTGACGAGTCTCCACCCTTGGAGACAGTGAGGGAGATGTAATGTTATCATTTAAACCTGTCCACAGGTAAAATGAGTGTGGGGGAGAGGGGTGTCCGACATCCATGTAATTTAAACCTGACCTATACGTACAGAATACTGCAACATGGGAATAGGACATCTTCTGTTCCCTACTCTGCTTTTTAAACGCAAATCTTCATTCCCTTCTGCAGTTACCTCCACAACAAAACCACTGTACCTCCATAGTAGACATGACTGACTACCTATGCCATATCCTATTAAATGGTTAGTCTGGATAAAGAAAAGTTGTGTAAAATCTTACCATAACCATAGATGTCCTCCTCTTCCATGTTGCAGTATTCATAATCTTTGGGTTATCCTCTGCTTAGCTACCCAAACATCCGGCCAGTACACAAAAGCTTTAGTCACTGCAAGGTATGTGGGATGTCTGACGTTGGCCGTAGGGTGCATGGGCCATAAAAGTGATATCTGCACATACCTTTCCTCAGAATTGAATGCCCTCAGTCGGACCCCAGTCCCAGGATAGCTGCACAAGTCCTGTGCTATCCAACAAGGTGTGTGTGTGTATATATATATATATTTACACATACATGGGTTCCCCTTCAAACCATCAAACGTTTAAAACAATGAAGTTCAGATCATCGAGATCACAACATGGAGTTTGAAAACGTCGAAGGTTTGAAGGTGAAGAAAAAGGTAAGTGTAGAGTTTGAAAACGTCGAAGGTTTGAAGGTGAAGAAAAAGGTAAGTGTAGAGTTTGAAAACGTCGAAGGTTTGAAGGTGAAGAAAAAGGTAAGTGTAGGTGGGAGAATGTTTGTGTTTTTGCATACTGTGTGCGTCTAATGTGTCATCTGTGTGATGGCACTACAGATAGGGTACGGAAAATCTCCAGTTTAGCGCTTCTGCATATAGCGCTAAATGGGAGATTTCCCTTTACTCCACTGTAGTGCGGTCTCGGAATTGGAATATTAAAGTAGGGGGGTGCAGGGGGGCAAACTCCCCCCGCATACAATTGTTAAAATTTATTTTCTTTTTTTTTTTTGGTTACAGTTGTAACCTTCGATGTTTCAAAATTCAATGTTCTGGTCTCGATAATCAGAATTTCGATGTTTTGAAATTTTGATGGTTAGAAGTGGAACCATATATATATATATATATATATATATATATATATGTGCACATACATCTATACAGATTGTGTGCGTGTGTGTGTGTGTATATGTATATATATATATATATATATATATATATATATATATATATATATATATATATATATATATATATGTGTGTGTGTGTGTGTGTGTGTGTATGGAGTAGGGGATAGGGATAGAATACTGCAACATGGAAGAAAAGGACATCTAGGGTTATGGTAAGATTTTACACAACTATTCTATGTCCTTCTACTCCCATGTTGCAGTATTCATAACCTTTGGGTGAGTGCCAAAGCTCAAAGGAAAGAGGAGGAGAGTGGTGTGGAACTGTTTTCCAAGAATCCATGCAGCATTGCCCAAGCAAACCATGCTCTAGACCTAGAAATATGGTCCAGTTTGCAGTGTTTGTTGAAGGTATGGACAAATGTCCAGGTAAGCTGCCTCTACAATGGAAGCAGTGTCCAGCCCTTTGAAGAAGGCTCCAGATGAGGCCATGGCTCTAGTGGAGTGGGTTTTAATTTTTGAGGTTAGATATTTGCCATGGTAAGTGTAACAAAAGGAGACGGCCCTGGAAATCCGGGCAGAAACAGCCTGTTTTCTCACCACTTTTCCCAGAGCTCTGGTGTCAAAGGAGACAAACAACTGCTCTGATCTCCTAAGGGACTTGGTCTTGTCAAGGTAGAATCGTAGTTGTCTGCAAATATCAAGGGAATGCAGGACTCTCACTGTTATTCTGGGGATGTAGATAAAAGGTGGGGAGATGAAGACATTGGTTCAGGGACAGCTCAGTTGACTACCTTAGGCATGAAGGACAGGCTGGTCCATAGGGTCACTCTATCCTTGTGGAAGATTAGAAAAGGTGGAGTGGCCATGAGGACCTGGACCTCTGACACTCTCCTGGCTGATGTCAGGGCCACCAAAAGCACAGTCTTCCAAGTGCAATATTTTAGAAAGGCTTTTGATGCTGGTTCGAAAGGAGCAACAGTGAGCTTCTCAAACACAGTTCAGGTCCCAAGGGGGTGGAACTGTCCTCCTGGGGGGTTTGAGGTGCAGTATTCCCTTAACTCATTAACCCCGAGTACTGTGTCAGGGCACATTTAAGGTTACACCCGAGCACTCCCTCAGACTTTAGTTACCCTGATATGTTACATCCGAGGTCGTCTTGCAGAGCAACTAAGTTCACAAACACAATGTAACTCCACTGCTGAAAGCTAAAGTGAAAAATACCTGAACTCTAACTACCTTTTTAACTTTAATTTTCGTAGTAGAGTTACTATTGTTTAAATACGATTTGTTGGAGAAAATCAGCTCACTGTGCACCCTTTTTATGGTTGTGATTGTTTACAGCGAGACGATTTTCTCTGCTTTCCCAGTTATAGTGAACACAAACACTACCATTTCCCTTCACCTGTATTAAAGAAAAACAAACAAAAAAATAGATGGAAGTGTAAAAAGGACCTTTATAAAGCGATAAATTTAATTACTAGCAATAGAAATAACTACTGAACACAGTTGCTTAGACCGCATTCCTTCACTGGCCCCGGTGGTAAAGCAAGCAGTGACAGATTGCTGCAAGAGGATTCATCACTCAATCTCTGAATAACCCTAAGTAACAGCAGTGCAAGGGACAATTTAGGTAAGCAAGTCTGGCATAGCATAAGACAACACTTTTTTTTTTTTTTTGAGGGATTAGATTATCAGTTAATGGGCTTTCTCAGTAAAAAGATTTCCTTACTGATAGGTGTAGCAGGTGTAGTTTACGGTAGTGCTCACTGATGTCCCAATTACTAACCCCTCTGAAACTTAAAACTTTTTTTTAAACCTGTAGAAATCTGCTTGTTACATTCTCCTAGCAATCAGATTCCTGCAGGTTTCACTACACAACAGCCGTGAACCAGCTTCATTCATAGCCACAACATAACTGCAATTAGAATACTGGCACTTTAAACCGGTAGTGCAGTTCAGTAACGATTGTGCCCCATAATCCTTTGCGCACTTGGTAAAGGCTACTTTCTGCAACATTAATACACTGTTTGAATTCCTTTTCTTAGTTTTATCTTTCTTATTCTGCATCATTTTCAGATTTATCTAGAAACCACCTTTAATTTTCATTACCTGCTCTCTTTCTGGTACACAGTCAGCAATGCAGCTTCCCAGACTTCGTTTCTCAATTCTGTTTAGAGGCTGGAAAGCACACTGCCCTGTTGCCACTGCATCAAGACCACCAGGTCCACATTTATAATGCAATTACTGCTTTCAGTAAATGTTTTTCTTTTGTTTATATAACAGCTGAATAAAAGTTGACATACTTTCACCAGAAACAAAAGTGCATTGGAAAAAACAGAAGTACATGTCAGATTAAAAGTCAAGCAGTAAGATGGTATAGTACGAGTACCTTTATTTATTATGCCCTGTGCCATGGTTTCGAAATATGTACTATATGGCAAAATAAATAATCACACTTACAGCAGAAACTGTGCTTAACCTTTTTATTTGCTGCATGCTATATATTTGTTCCTAAGAGAATATGCAAACTTCACTTGAATAACTATATAAAATTTCAAAGGAAAATAAACAGACCTGATTTGGCTTTATGTGTATATATGTTTCCCTTATTGTCTTCTATCCGCACACACAATTCATGACTATTCTTATAAATTGCCCAGTAACAAAACCCTTAATTATATGAAGTTATGGTTATTACATAGTACACTTCTTACTAAGGCACAATAGAACCATATAGTGAGATTAACTGATTTAAAAAAAGTTTGTTTGTGTCTTTCGGCTTATCCCGGTTAGGGGGTCACCACAGCGGAACTCCGGTCCGCTAATGATTGGTAGTGGATTTTTACGTGCTGAGTTACCAGCCCTGACGCACGACCTTCAACGAAGGCACGCCCCATTCACACATGCCTACACACAGAAGACGCTCTAGCTGAAAATCGAATGGGAGAACATCTTGCTGTGAGGCGACAACGCTACCGCAGCAACACCACTGCAGTCAACTGATTTAGCAAAATAACTAAATAAATACCAACTCTCTCTGCATATTTTAACAGGAAATGCTGCATAACTGAATCTATGAATCATCCTCATATACTTGTTACACACTGCACATTCACTAAGTAATAGTTGTTTTATGTTGTACCTCAGAGTATCACAGTAAATTTGCAAATATGATTCTTTAGATATGCTCAGCTCATTAAGATGCTGAATCCTGTCTTGCTTCACAGCAAATGGACATGATGCTTGCATGGGTTTAAAAAGTTTTGGCTATATAAAATACAGTAGCATGTATTGTGCATTTTTTCTGCGTTAAATGCATGTCCTATATAGTATAACCACAACAAAAGTCTGCTTCGTATCATGGTAACAAGACTTATTGAAGTGTGAGAGGATGAGTGTTGCAGTGCCCTCACTTTCTCATTTCCTTCCTCATTTCTTGGACACACACACACACACACACATAGACACGTATCTCTATAGGTGTGTGTATACATATATGTATTTACATAATATACACATACATATGTAGTCTGATGGCGTCAGGGGTACTGATGTGTAGTAAATCAATTAATACTAGGTTGGAGGATGCCTTATATGCCAGACACAAGTCATTTCTTAGCAGTCTGTAAAATACAGAGTAGACTGACAGAGCTTTGAGTCTGTCCATGTAAGACATATTGTTTAGGCCTCGTATCCTTTTAGTAAGATATGTTTGTGGATGTTCTAGTTGTTGGCCGAAGGTTAGGTCACTGTCCATGTATGTTCCTAAATGCCAAACGAATGGAGCAACTCTTACAGCCGTATTATCAATGTGATTGTTTCCTCTTCAAGATAAATACTTCACTCTCTTATTTGATCCTGTACACACATTCATATCTCCCTGTTTCCTCTAGTCTGCAGTGAAAGAAATGCATTTTCTATATTCTGGTTTTATTATTTTTCTTCCATACCACATTTTTTTTGGGGGGGGGGGGGTTGGCTTTATTTGTGTGGACGGTCCAGATGACAGCTAATTTTTCATCAATGCTGGCCGTGATCAACCATATACTTTGGGCACTATTTCTTGCTCTGTGTGTACATTTCACGTGAAATGGATGGATCAAGGATTTAAATGTTTTTACTGCTTTTACAATACCCCTGGCATTCCTCAACCAGATATGCTGGACAATAATCTGACTTCATCATTTATATGTCTGATTCTAATCAGAGAAATGGCCGAGAGAGATAAATGTTACTATTTTTTACAGTAATTCTGACATAGATCAAACAAAACTGTTAGCTAATGATTTTGGCTCTTTCATTGGTGTGTACAGTTTAGGTGACAGGAAGGGCTCAGTGATATGAATGTTACATAAATTTTATTACTGCTTTTACCTAGTTCTGGCAACACAGTATATAGAGCAATATTTCTGACTTTTTGTGTACAATTTAGGTGAGAGGAAGGGCCCAGTAATGTATAACTAGTATACGACTTTTACAGTATTTGCAGTGGTTAGTGTTGCCGCCTCACAGCAAGAGGTTCTCCAGTTCGATCCTCGACTGGGGTGCCTTCTGTGTGGAGTCTGCATGTCCTCCCTGTGGTCACGTGGGTTTCCTCCGGGTGCTCCGGTTTCCTCCCACATCCCAAAGACATGCTGTAGGTGGATTGGACACACTAAATTGGCCCTATGTGTGAGTGCGTGCATGTGTGTGCTTTCTGTGGAAGGTCGGGCGCTGGGCTGGCAACTCGACACTATAAAGCTCCACTGCCAATCATGAGTGGACGGTGATCCGCTGTGGCGACCCCTAACCGGGAAAAGCCGAAAGAAGACGACAACTCTGGTCTTTCCCTAACAGATGATAATGACTCATTCTTACATTACACCTGCACCAGGAATGTAATGAATGTCTACTCAACCGGTTATGTGCAGCAATTATCACCTTTGTCTGAGCATGCAGAACCTTGCAACAATGGAATGCAAGTCATTAGCACATTATTAATTTACGATACGTAAAGTTACAGTATAACACTGAGTCATTATCACCTGTCAGGTATAACCTCCATCAGCTGCCACTGTTATTCACATTACTAAAAGTTCACACTGATGAATGCACATGCCAGACTGATTTCTGTCAATGTAGAGTCATGCAGAAGTCTCCCCCCAGTTTGTTTCTTTCATTTTTACTGTTGTTTCTATTGTAAGATACAGATGGAGGCATCTGTATGCTGTACACATGTGCAGATATATTTTTTATGACTTGGGTTATAAAATTTATTATATGTGTTTCATATTTTGGTAAATTGCTACAGAACATTTCAACATGTTGAGTAAGACCTCATTTTGAAGATAGTATTAGTACGTACAAGATGGTAAAATAACTTTAACTGGATGCTGTATACATGTACAAATATCACCGTTTATGACAGATTATGAAATGTTATTGTATTTTTTTCATATTTTGGGAAATAACTGTGGTAGGGAACACACCAACATGCTGAGTTTTGAAGACAGTATTAGTACTTACAAAATGGTAAAAAAAGAACTGGATCTGTAAGCTATACACACATACAGATATCAGTTTATTACTTAGGTTATGAAATGAATGATATTAGTTCATATTTTGGTAAATAACTTTGCTAGGGAACATGTCAACATGCTCAGTAAGACCACATTTTGAAGGCAGTATTAGCGCTTACAACATAGCAATGAATTGTATCTGTAGGATGTACACATATACAAATATCACAGTTTATGAATTACGTTATGAAAATTATGATTTGTTTCATATTTTAGTAAATAACTCTGCTAAGAAAGACAAGGTGATGTGAGGTATCATTTTGAAGCCACTATCAAAATAAACAACTTCATATAATAATATGAACTGTGACCATCATACATGGACAGATATTCCAGTTTGTTTGCTTGTAAGAATATGAAAATTAATATATTTGCCATATTTCTGTGAATGTGTGTGCAATGAATTAAGGCAAGGTCAGGGGTGAAGTACAATATTTACAGCACAACAAAGAAACATCAATTTCTGCTAAAAATTAATGCTCATCTAGACAAGGAGAGAAATGAAATATCTTATTTGTCGCATTACGGAAATTAAGATATTTCTCATTATTATGCCCATATCTTTGCAAGAGAGCATGGTGACGACACACGACGCATCATTTTGAAGCTGACATTAAGCCACACAACTTGTACACTGACATGTAGTCTCAGTTACTGGTGATGAGATATTATGCTTTAATTAATTATGAGAAATATAATATTTATGTGAATATCTTAGTAAAGGAGCATCACACAGTAATGGTAAATTAGAAGTTATGTACCTACCATAACGTTCCATGTTAGTTGTCTTCTCTCGCCTTCTTTCTTGCTGGATGGGTTCGGAGCCGATCCTCGGCTCCGACTCGGCACTTGCTTAGCTTGAGAACTCCTTTTACCAGCTCGAGGCAACCCTATATCCCATGATGCAAGGCGGGACGACCTCAGATCTCGTTTGGTAGTTAAAATACCCTGCTAAAAGACTAACCTAGTGGAACTAGGAAAAAAACAAGTTCTAAACAATAGAATCTTCTATTGAAGACTCAGGAGAGAACAATGTGAGAAGAGAAACCCTTCAAGATCTGTCCAGGCCAGGGGGAAGGAGGGAGGGACGCAAGAAAGAAGGCGAGAGAAGACAACTAACATGGAACGTTATGGTAGGTACATAACTTCTAAATGTTAAGTTGTCAATCTCGCTTCATTCTTGCTGGGTGGGACCGCGGTCCTAGCACCTGTATCCCGGGTGGCTCAATGGAACAGACTCTTGAGAACTGTGGAACCAAAACTGGCTCTGTCCCTGGAGGCCAAATCTAATTAGTAATGAGAGACAAAGGTATGAGGAGTGGCCCAAGTAGCTGCTGCACAAATGGTATCAATGGGTAGCCTATCCTGAAAAGCTGTAGAAGTGGATAGACTCCTGGTTGAGTGTGCCTTCGGTTTAGAGGGTAGTTGCTTGCCTCTGAGCGAATACACATAAGAAATGGTGGAAGATAACCATCTGGATAAGGTCACTTTTGATACTGGGAGACCTTTCCTGTTTTCTGCATAGGAGACAAATAATTGGTCTGATTTCCTGAATTGTTTAGTTCTATGCAAATAATACCTGAGCTGACGATGGACATCCAAAAAATGAAGCTTTTGTTCAGCTCTGTCTGAATAGTTTGGGAAAAAAACTGGTAGATTGATGGATTGATTAATATTAGTTTGAGAAACAACTTTGGGGAGAAAGGATGGATTTGTTCTCAAGGATACCCTGTCCTTATGAAAAACCAAGTAAGGGGGACGGATGCAGAGAGCTTGAATCTCGGATACCCTTCTTGCTGAAGTGACAGCCAGTAAGAATATAGTTTTCCAGGTCAATAACTTC
This sequence comes from Protopterus annectens, assembly GCF_019279795.1. NCBI lineage: Eukaryota > Metazoa > Chordata > Ceratodontiformes > Protopteridae > Protopterus > Protopterus annectens. The sequence continues at coordinate 436,635,722 of NC_056734.1, read as the reverse complement.
AAGGAGCATGAAGCAGACGGTTCGAAGGGTGGTAAAATCAAGGATGTTAACATTAAATTCAGACCCCATTGTGGAGGAGGATGTTTTATTGGCGGCTTCAGGAGAAAAACTCCTCTCAGAAAGGATTTGCATAGTCTGTGTGACATAATGTTTTGATCTTGCAAGCCAACATGATATTTGGAAATAGCTGCCAGTTGAACTTTAACTGTTGATGAAGAAGATCCTGACTGAAAAACTTCAGCTAGAAAATCTAAAACAGAATGCACAGGTGCAGTAAAGGGATCAATGTGCCTGGAGTTTGCCCAAAGGGAAAAACGTCACCACTTGCTAGCATAAATCGTTCTGGTGGACGACTTCAAAGAAGCTATTAAGATATCTCTGACAGGATCAGAGATCATAGGAAGCCTGGCTAGGGAAGGAAGTGGAGCAACCAAGCAGTGAGGTTGAGAGAACGAATGGCCCGGTGCTGTTGACCCGATTGGTGGATCAAAAGATCCGGAACTGGGTCCAGATGCCAAGGCTGCACCAGGAGGTGACGATGCAGAGTCGGAAACCAAATTTGCCAAGGCCAGTAAGGGGCAATGAAAATCAACTTGGCCCTCAAAACGGTAGCTTTCTGAATGACTTGTCGAATCAAGGGGAAGGGAGGAAAAGCGTACAGAAGTCCCCGGGGCCAATCCTGGATTAGAGAGTCTCTCAGGGGTTGGCCTGGTAGGGGAAAAAGGGTGAAGAAGTCGGGGCATTTGTTGTTTTGGGATGTAGCAAAAAGATCGCAACAAGGGGTGCCCCACTTCAGAAATATCTGGTCCACTATAGATTGATTGAGAGACCACTCGTGAGGCATGAGAATGGCTCTGCTCAGCCTGTCCGCCAAAAGGTTGGACCTGCCGGGGATGTGCGTTGCTATCAGAAACCGATGAGAGGAGATTGCCCATTGCCAAAGAGCTTCTCGACATAACGGATAGGACCTGGTCCCGCCCTGCTTGTTGATGTACCAGACCACAGACATGTTGTCCGTTTGCACTGCAATAGACCCGCGGGAAGAAAGTCGTTGAGGGCTTGCAACGTTAAAAGCACCGCTCTCATCTCCAGGACATTTATGTGCAGATGGTATTCTATGGGTTGCCACGTCCCGTGGACCATCCTGCCCTGATAATGCACCCCCCCCCACCCGATCAGAGAGGCATCCGTAGTGACTGTGGCAACCGGAGGAGGGGGAACAAATGGTCGGCCCTGATGCAGAAGAGGGGAAGATATCCACCAGTTTAGATGAGTCCTGCACGATTGTGTAACTAAGATTTCGTGTGTCATAGGAAGGCTGTGGAACAACCACTGAGTGAATAACATCCACTTCAGAAGACGCATATGGAAGCGAGCCAGTGGTAGAAGAACAATGGCCGCAGCCATAAGACCTAGAACTTTCAGTATCAATCTGGCTTTGACTTTGCTGCTCTGCAATAAAATCCGAACGTATTTTTGGACATCCAGAATTCTCTGATCTGTTAGTCTGGCTAACAAACTGACGGTGTTTAATTCTGCGCCTATAAAGGTGATAGATTGGCAAGGCAACAGAGAAGATTTTTCGAAATTCACTGAAATTCCCAAACTTTTGCACAGCTGCAGAGTGTAGTCTCTGCTCTGAAGAAGCTGATGCTTGGTGGTGGCGGAGAGGAGCCAGTCGTCTAAATAAGGAAACACCTGGAATCCTTGACGTCTCAGATGAGCTGTGACCACTGCCATGCATTTGGTAAACACTCTGGGGGCTGAAGTGAGGCCAAAGGGCAGGGCTCTGAATTGATAATGACTGGTCCCTAGCCAAAAGCGGAGAAACCTCCTGGAGCGCCTGTGTATTTTTATGTGATAGTACGCGTCCTGAAGGTCTATCGAGCACATCCAGTTGTCCTTGCCCAGAAAGGGCAGAATGGACTGAAGCGTGACCATCCGAATCTTGCCTTCTTGACAAATCTGTTTAGATTGCTCAGGTCTAAAATTGGTCTCCAATCTCCCGTCCTTTGGGGACCAAAAGAATCTCGAGTAGACGCCGGATCCTACTTGGTCTGCTGGAACAGTCTGGATGGCTCTTTTTTCTAGGAGCTTTGAAACCTCCTGTTCTGCCAAATCCCTTTGACCGGGTGAGATGTCTGGAAGGGATTGGTGAGGTACGGGATACCTTCAAGGGGATTTTGTAACCCTCGGATATGATCGACTGTACCCACATATCTTGTGAAAGGGAACGCCAGGCTACTGGGTACAGCGAAATCCTTCCCCCGACTGCCTCCAAGGGTGGACAGTCGGGCAACACCTCAGGGATGCTGAAAGGGCTTTTCAGGAAGAGACTCCCTGTTGCCCTGGTTCTGAGGACCCCCTCTGCCTCTAGGGTTGCGTCTATTATTGTTACCCCCTCTGTCTCTGGGGGTAAACTGACCACGTGTGTCTGGCGCTGCTCCTTGGGTTTACGGAACCACATCTTTCCTCCCTTCTGACCCTTGGGATAGGGTCTAGAAGGGGTGGAAAAATGGACTCCAACGGCAGAAAGAGTTTTGCCGTCTTGCTCACACCTGGTCAAGGTTTCCTTCACCTGAGGTCCGAACAAAGCCGAACCGTCAAAGGGGGTATTTGTGAAGGACGCCTTAAAGGGGTCCGCAAAATTACAAAGCCGCATCCAGGCTTGACGTCTAAGAGCCACTCCTGTGCCTGCGGCTCTGCTCGCTCCATCGGCTGCATAGGATATGAGCCGCATGGAGGAGTTGGTTAAAGAATTTAGGATTGCTAGCTGTGAGGCAATCTTGTCTTGAGCCCCAGCAGCTGAAGGATCCTGAACCACTTCACCTAGTTCCTTGAGAATATCTCTTTGAAGTCTGGTGAAGTGACAAAGGTAGTTCAGCGAACGCATAGCAAAGGTCGCTGAAGAAAACATCCGCTTGCCATACCTGTCCATGGTCCTAGAATCTTTGTTAGGAGGATGGACAGGCACTGAAGGATCCGCAAGTTCCTTCTTGGTGGCCGCCGCCACCACCATAGCATCCACAGAGACGCCCTTAGAAAGAAACTGCTTGTCTGAAGGGGCCGTAATAAATTTGGATGGTCTCCTGGGGACCGGTTCCACAGAATCTGGAGCTGCCCATGCCTTCCAAGCCACTACCTGCATAAGTGGGTCGAAAGGCGGAGACACCCAGGAGGTGGAGGGTCGGGATCCAAAAGCCTCCAGGTATACTGACTCATCCTCAGAGGGGTCAATGGAGGGCCAATTCCCCCTCTGTTTGAGGAGCTCAAGGATGTCTGAAAAGGAGACATCCTCAGAGGGGGACCGTGGGGAACCCTCCGACTCATCTAAGTCGGTATCAGATGTTGTAGACTCAGGGGAGTCTGTGTGTTTCTCTTCCGAGGGGGTTCCCCTGCAGGATCAGGAGAAACCTCGGAAGAGGAAGTTATTCCCAATGGGGAAACCTGGGGCGATGGATCCCTGGGCCTGAGAGCAAGAGGCTGGCAAGAGACATCCACAGGCACCGAAGAGGGAGGAGCTAAAGGGATGGACCGTTGACCTGGCTCAGGTGCCAGGACACTCCTCATCACCTCAAAGGCTCCTCTCCCCGGGAGGCCGGAATATTCCCGTTCGAAGAAATAGGAATTCCTGGCTCCACTGAGAGAGAAGGCTCGAGGCGATGTCGGTGCCGAGCTTACCAAAGCGAAGCCCCGAGAGGGAGAGCGGGGTCGGACAAGGGTCCGATGCCACTACCCCCTCGGAGCCGACAAGGGAAACTCGACGACCGGATCCCTCCAAGGAAGGTCTCATGGAGGAGATCGGAGCCGAAGACGACGGAGCCAAAAGGGATGTATTGGTTCCGGCACCGACACGGTCGCTGTCCCGAAGCTCCGCCCAACTCTGGAGGGGAGTCGGAGGAGGAAGTTCAAGGGGGAGAGCAATAGCCGAAGTCTGCTGAGACGGGCTATGGAGCATTTGGGCTAGTGCCTGTGACTTCAACAGCCTGCTTACCACCCTCTCTAAATCGTGGTCAGACAGCCTGGAAGATCTCGAAGATCGGCTCCGATGACTCCGTTCCGACAAAAGAGGAGACCCCGGAGCCGAGTGGATAGATTCCAAAGAAGGGGACCGAGATCTCTTCTTGGACGAAGCCATCGGAGCCGACAACCTCTGGGTTCCAGATGGAGCCGAAGGCTTCTCGGCTCCGATACTGGATAATATGTCGGCTCCAGCCGGAGCCAACAAGGCAACAGTAGATTGAGTGTCGGAGCCGGTCGGAACCGACACTACCACCTCAGAAGAAGAAAGATCGGCTCCGGCCGGAGCCGATCTCGACTCCGAAGGAGTCGGAGCCACCGGGGAAGGCTTAACTGCTGTAGCCTGAACCTTGGGTGGCTTTGAAGGTTTACTCAACCCAGTTTTAGTGGGTGAACCTTCTGGCTTTAGTAAGCCACGGAGGATCAATTTGTTCCTCCTCTCCTGCAGGACTCTCTGGCTAAAAGAGTGACATATGGCACAGGAGTCCTGCAGGTGTAAAGGCCCCAGGCAGTAAACACAAGAAGTGTGACCATCTGTCAGAGACATCTTCTGACAGCACGAGTCACACTTCTTGAAGCCTGAGACCTTTCCTTCCTTAGACATAGTCCAAGTAAAAAACAACACTCACACACCCCAAACAGTCACACTGTTAATCCCAACAAAACACACACACAGATAGGGATTAAGAAAAGAAGCCTAGGCCTAACTGAAAAAAAATTACACTTTACAATAACTAGAAAGTTTTTAAATATATGGGGAAATAGGGTGGGCTGTAGAAACACTACACACTATGATATGGAACAAGGGAGAGACAAAACCCTGACTAAGCTTGTTTGAAAATTCAAACTTACCTGAGCTGGCAAAAAAGAGACCTCTTCGCAAAGTGGCAAACGAGATCTGAGGTAGTCCCGCCTTGCATCATGGGATATAGGGTTGCCTCGAGCTGGTAAAAGGAGTTCTCAAGCTAAGCAAGTGCCGAGTCGGAGCCGTGGATCGGCTCCGAACCCATCCAGCAAGAATGAAGGCGAGATTGACAACTTAACATGTTATCATTTTAAAGCTGACATTCATACAAACAAATTAATTACAAACTGTAATGATCTACATAGTACATTCACCAAGATACTGTGATTTGCTTTACCAAAAAGGTAAAAAAATGTGCATAATATCAGCATTCCTTGACAAATATTTAATAATGACTTAGATACACACTTTCAACATTTACACTGTGGGAAAGGTCAGTGTCTGCTGAACAACTTTCGCATTTACATTTTTAGTCTAGCACTTATGGTTAAAGAGTTATGAACATTTGTTTTCTGTATGGTATTACAAATGGATTATCTGAAAAGGAACTCAGGCTGCACTGTTGTTCTTATGATGGAAGTAAGCAGGCAGCATTTCCTAAGCTGCTCTGGAGTGAATGAGTTAAGGAATAACGTCTCTGGAAGTCGGGAAGCAAGAGGAGGGTCAAGAGGCAGACTATCCGAAACAGCAGCTAGATGGGCCCTAACAGAAGAATATGCCAGCTCTACTTGCAACAATTCACACAGGTAGGACAGCAGTAAAGGGACCTCTACTTGAAATGGGTCTAGCTGTCTTTGAAGACACCAGATGGAGAATCTTTTCATTTGGACAAATAAGATTTCCTAGTAATGGGTTTTCTGGCCTCTTGTAGGACATTAAGTACATCTTCAATGTAAAGGTGTTTGAAAGGGATCAAAACTCGATCACCCACAAGGTTAGGTTCACAGACTCCAGGTGGGTATGGATTAAGGATCGCTTGTCCTGTGTGAGAAGGTCCACTTTGTGAGGTAACGTGTGATGATTGCCCCTGATTAAACACAGAAGGAAGGGAACCAATGCTGTCTTGGCAAAGAGGGAGTCGCAAACAAGATTTTTGGTTTGTCTTGCTGGATTTTCAACAAGACTTTTTGTAAAAGTGGGAAGGAGAGGAATGCATAGAGAAATATTCCCTTCCATGAGACAGAAAAGGTGTCCGTTGCCCTTGCTGGGGGGGCGCCCTGGTACAAGAGAGTGGAAGTTGTCTGTTCAGAAGGGAGGCAAACAAATCTATTTGTGGAGCACCCCATTCATGGGATTGTGTCACGGAGCTGTTCAAGGTGTCTGCCCGAGTGTTCTGAGCTGAGAGAATACAGACTGCCTGCAGGGTGACTCCGTGTTGGACCGTCAATTCCCAGGCCTGGAGTGCAAGCCTACATAGCAAGTAAGACTTTGTTCCACCATTTGTTCACATACCAGAGAATGAGAAGTTATGTACCTACCATAACGTTCCATGTTAGTTTTCTTCTCGCCTTCTTTCTTGCTGGATGGGTTCGGCTCCGACTCGGCCAATACTAAAGCTCGAGAGCTATTTTTACCGGCTTGAGGCTCCCCTATATCCCACAATGCTAGGCAGTAAATACCAAGATCTCGTTTGATAGCTAAAAGTATAGCAGTGCTGGTCTCCTAGAGACAGAGAAAAATGAAATCCACCTCTATAGAAACTACCTGTAGAACTATCAATCAGGGGCAATAGAGGTGGTTGACGCTGTGGAAGATAAAAGATCCCAAGGATCCTCTCGGTCTGTCCATGCTAGGGGGATGGAGGGTGAGACGCAAGAAAGAAGGCGAGAAGAAGACAACTAGCATGGAACGTTATGGTAGGTACATAACTTCTCAATGTTAAGTTGTCAATCTCGCCTTCATTCTTGCTGGATGGGACAGAGTCCCTAGCACCCTTATCCTGGGTGGCTCATCGGAACAGACTCTTGAGGACGGTGGAACCAAAGTTAGCCCGGTTTCTGGAAGCCATATCCAATTTATAATGTGAGATAAAGGTATGAGGAGAAGCCCATGTAGCAGCTTGACAGATGGAATCTATGGGCAGTCTGTCTTGAAAGGCTACTGACGTAGCTAACGCCCTGGTTGAATGAGCTCTAGGTCATGATGGTAGCTTTTGGTGTCTGAGTTCATAAATGAAGGAAATAACAGAGGCCAGCCATCTCGAAAGGGACACTTTGGAAAGTGGAAGGCCCATCTTCCCTTCCGCATAAGATAGGAATAGCTGGTTAGACTTCCTAAACTGTTTAGTCCTATCCAAATAATAATGAAGCTGGCGATGAACATCTAGGAAATGTAACTTTTGTTCTACCTTGTTGGAATAATTAGGGAAGAAAACTGGAAGGTTGATTGTCTGATTCAGATTCGCCTCAGAAGAAACCTTGGGTAAAAAGGAAGGGTTGGTCCGAAGGGACACCCTGTCTTTGTGGAAAACTAAGTATGGAGGACGACTGCAAAGAGCATGAAGTTCAGATACCCGTCTAGCTGATGTTATGGCTACTAGAAACAGGGTTTTCCATGAAAGCAATTTCAGAGAGCAGGAAGCGTCCGGTTCGAAGGGGGGGAGAATCAAGGAGGCTAGAACCAAATTTAAGTGCCACTGAGGTGGGGGGGTCTCTAATTGGGGGCTTGAGCAAAAAGATACCTTTTAGAAAGGCTGAGCAAAGTTTATGGGACATGATGCTGGAGTCTGAAAAGCCTACATGGAAATTAGATATAGCCGCCAATTGTACTCTAATAGTAGACGAAGAAGAACCTGAGTGAAAAAGTTCTGCCAGGAAGTCTAGTATAGACTGGATAGGTGCAGTGAAAGGGTCTATGTTATTAGTTGCTGACCAGAAGGAAAAACGTTTCCACTTGCTACTGTAAATCCTTCTTGTAGGAGACTTGTGGGAGGCTATAAGGATGTTACGGACCGAATGGGAAATTAAAGGAAGCCTGGCTAGGGTAACAAGCGGAGCAACAAAGCTGTGAGGTTGTGAGATAGGAGGGAGTGGTGCAGCTGACCCGATTGATGGGTCAAAAGATCTGGCACTGGATCCAGATGCCAAGGCTGCTCCAACAGAAACCGGTGAAGGAACGGAAACCATATCTGACGAGGCCAGAAAGGGGCAATGAGGATCATGTCGACTCTCAATGCGGTAGCTTTCTGAATTACTTGAGAGATCAGTGGAAAGGGGGGAAAGGCATACAGAAGCCCCCGGGGCCAATCGTGGACTAGAGCGTCCCTGGCGGGTTGACCTGGTAGGGGAAAGAGGGTGAAGAAATCGTGACACTTGCTGTTTTGGGGAGTAGCAAAAAGATCGCAGCAAGGTCGGCCTCATCTCTGAAAAATTTCTTCCAGCACTGACTGTTTGAGAGACCACTCGTGTGGCATGAGTATGGCCCTGTTCAACTTGTCCGCTATCACGTTGGACTTCCCAGGGATGTGCGTTGCTATCAGAAACCGCTGAGATGAGATCGCCCACTGCCAAAGTCTGAGTGCCTCTCGACACACGGGATAAGACTTGGTTCCGCCCTGTTTGTTGATGTACCATACTACAGACATATTGTCTGTCTGAATTGCAATAGTCCCGGTGGGAAGAGAGTGCTGAAGGGCTTGCAATGCTAAAAGTACTGCTCTCATCTCCAGGACATTTATGTGCAAATGGCTTTCGAAAGGTTGCCATGCGCCCTGGACCGTCCTGCCCTGACAATGCCCCCACCCGATCAGGGAGGCGTCCGTTGTCACCGTGGCAACCGGGACGGACGGACGAAGGATCTGCCCTGAAGAACTTGAGGGGAGGTCATCCACCAAGATAGATGCTTCTTGCATGATTGGGTCAGCAGAATACTGTGAGACACTGGGAGCTGTTGGAAGGACCACTGAGAAAACAGCATCCACTGGAGGATTCGCATGTGAAAGCGGGCTAGGGGAAGAAGTGTAACGGCAGCTGCCATGAGACCTAAAACCTTCAAGACAAACCTGGCTTTGATCCTGTCGCACTGAAGAAAAATGTGAACATGTTTGCGGATATCTGATGCTCTTTGCTCTGTTAGCTTCGCGGAAAGATGAATTGTGTCTAAGGTGGCGCCTATAAAGGTAAGAGACTGACAAGGCAACAAGGCAGATTTTTCGAAATTTATGGAAATGCCTAGAGCTTGACAAGTATGAATGGTGTAGTCTCTGGATATGAGAAGTTGACGCCTGGTGGTAGCGGTAAGGAGCCAGTCGTCTAAATATGGAAACATGTGGAATCCTTGTAGTCTCAGATGAGCCGTGACCACTGCCATGCATTTGGTGAACACTCGGGGGGCTGTAGTGAGACCAAAGGGCAGGGCTCTGAACTGATAGTGACTGGCTCCCAGGCGGAAGCGGAGGAACCTTCTGGAGCGTCTGTGCATCTTGATATGATAGTACGCATCCTGAAGGTCTATTGAGCACATCCAATTGTCCTGACCCAAGAAGGGTAGAATGGACTGAAGCGTGACCATCCGGAATTTTGTTTTGTTTACAGACTTGTTTAGTCTGCTGAGATCCAATATCGGTCTCCAGTCCCCTGTCTTTTTTGGAACCAAAAAGAATTTGGAGTAGATTCCGGATCCTTGCTGGTCTGCCGGGACTGGCTGGATAGCTCTTTTTAACAGCAGCTTTGATATTTCTAGCGCTGCTTGTTCCCTTAGACCAGGTGGAACGTCTGGAAGGGGCCCTTTTGGTTGAGATGGGATGTGGACAAAGGGAATTTTGTAACCCTTGGATATAATCGACTGTACCCATTTGTCTTGAGTGAGAGAAAGCCAGGCTTCTGGATACAGTGATAATCTTCCCCCGACTGCCTCCGAAGGTGGACAGTCGGGCAGCTCCTCAGGGATGCTGAAAAAGTTTGTCAGAGAGGGTCTCTCTGCTACCTTGATTTTGCGGACCCCCCCTGCCCCTAGGGCGGCGTCTATTGCTGTTCCCCCCTCTGCCTCTAGAGGGGAACTGACTCCGTGCATCAGGCGAGACTCCCTGTGATTTGCGGAACCACATCCCCCCCCCCCTTCTGACCCTTGGGATACGGTCTAGAAGGGGTAGAAAACCGGACTCCCATGGCAGAGAGTGTCTTGCCATCCTGTTCGCACCTGGTCAACGTGTCCTTCACCTGAGGTCCAAACAATGCTGAACCATCAAAAGGGGAATTGGTGAAGGACGCCTTGAAAGGGTCCGCAAAGTTACAAAGCTGCATTCAGGCGTGACATCGCAAAGCTACACCTGTGCCAGCAGCCCTACTCGCCCCATGGAGGAGTTGACGATTGAACCCAGGGTTGCCAACTGGGCGTTCATTTTGTCTCGAAACCCCTCAGTTGTTGGATCCTGCAAAGTATCACCCATTTCCTTGAGCATATCTCTCTGAAGACGGGTGAAGTGACACAAGTAGTTCAGCTAACGCATAGCAAAGGTCGCTGAGGAGAAAATCCGCTTACCGTACCTATCCATAGTCCTAGATTCCTTATTAGGAGGATGGATAGGTACCGAAGGATCGGCTAATTCCTTCTTAGTGGCTGCGGCCACCACCATAGCATCAACAGAGATGCCCTTGGATAAGAATTCTTTGTCCTTAGGAGCTGTAATAAACTTGGACGGCCTTTGTGGGGTAGGTTCCACCGTATCAGGGGCTGTCCACGCCTTCCTTGCCACCACTTCCATGAGGGGGTCAAAGGGAGGAGATACCCAGGAGGTGGAAGGGAGAGCCAAAGCCTCAAGGTAGACCGACTCGTCCTCTGAAGGGTTAAGGGTGGACCAGTTCCCCCTCTGTCTAAGGATCTCAAGGATGTCTGAAAAGGAGACATCCTCAGAGGAGGACCGTGGGGACCCTTCCAACTCATCCAAGTCGGTATCCGAGGTGATAGACTCGGGGGAGTCAATATGCTTCCTCTTGCATTGTTTCTTCCGAGGAGGTTCCCCTGAAGGATCAGGAGAAGCCTCGGAAGAGGAGGATATTCCCAGTGGGGAAACTTGAGATGTTGGCTCTCTACGGTCTGGGACGAGAGGGTGGGTAGAGACCATCGCAGGCACTGTAGAGGGAGGAGCTGAGGGAGCCGACCGTGGAGCAGACACCGGGTCTAGCACGCTCTGCATGACCTCGAAGGCGCCCCGATCAGGCGGGGCCGAAGATCCCTGCTCCGAAGAGACGAGGACTCCTCCAGGCACCGAAAGGGATGGCTCCGAGGCCGATGTCGGGGCCGAGCTCACCAGCGCCGAAGCTCCAAGAGGGAGAACGGGCTCGGACAAGGGTCCGATGCCACTCGCCCCCTCGGAGCCAACTAGGGAAGCCCGGTGCCCAGATCCCTCCAAGGAGGAGATCGGAGCCGACGACGGAGCCGAAAGTGGAAGTATCGGCTCCGACGCACCGACAGTCACGGCTCCCAGAAGCTCCGGCTTCGAACTCATGGGAATCGGAGGAGGAACTGAGGAAGGGATGGGTATAGCCACTGACCGTTGAGTAGGGCTATGCAGTATTTGGGCCAGTGCCTGGGACTTGAGAAGTCTGCTCACCACCCTCTCTAAGTCGTGGTCGGACAGTCTGGAGGACTGAGAGGAGTGGGACCTATGGCTCCTCTCTGATAAAAGTGGAGATCCCGGGGCCGAGTGGATAGAGCCAATGGATGGGGATCTCGACCTCTTCCTAGTAGATGGCTCCGACAAAACTATCGGAGCCGTCTGAGTCTCGGACCTCTCGGCTCCAGCCGGAGCCAAGGTAACAGTTTGAATCTTCGAAACATCGGCTCCAGACAGAGTCGATGTCGAAGCAGCCTTAGAGCCACCAGCGGACGGCTCCGAAGCTGGAGCCGACGCCTTGGAAGGCTTAGAAGGTTTTCCTGATGCGGTCTGGGTCAGGGAGCCTTCAGGCTTTAATAATCCTCGAAGTATCAGTTTGTTTTTGCGTTCCTGTAGGAAAATAACAGGGGATAAACGGGAAAAACAATTAGGGGAACCCGAATGAAACTAGGGATAGATAACTAAAAGACTATTTTGAGTAACTATCCTAAAGAAAAATAAGGGGATTTTAGAGTTTGACAACTATAAAAGGTCACTAACCTGCAGAGCCGGTAGAAACAAGCACCTCGCAGCTAAAGCGGCAAACGAGATCTGGGTATTTACCGCCTAGCATTGTGGGATATAGGGGAGCCTCGAGCCGGTAAAAATAGCTCTCGAGCTTTAGTATTGGCCGAGTTGGAGCCGAGGATCGGCTCCGAACCCATCCAGCAAGAATGAAGGCGAGATTGACAACTTAACATCTGTAGTGTTGTCTGTGAACAACTTCAGTGGGCCCTGCTTCAAAATGTGTTGGAAGGCTCTCAGAGCAGGGATGATGGCCCTCATTTCTCTGATGTTGATGTGCTCCCACTTGAAGAAGCCTGTACATGTACCTTGCACCTTCAAGCTGTCCATAGCAGCTCCTCAACCCAGGTATTTGGCATCTGTGTACATCTCCTGGACTCGGGTGATGAGTTGTAATGGAAGTCCTGGCTTGAGAGAGACTTGATCCAACCACCAAAGGATCTAATTCCTTAGGCATGGTAGGAAGGGAATGTTGTAGTCCAAGGGATGGGAGTGTTGGGTCCATGTGGACCTCACAGTCTTGTCAGTGGCACCATGGGTATAGTGGAGGCCATATGTCCTAGAAGTCTGAGATATCGTCACGCTATCATAGCAGTGACGTGCAGCACAGCAGGTATTGCTTCACTTTCCACCTTTTGGGCTGGAAGGAATGCCCTCATAACATCTGTCCTTATTCTGCACCCCAGGAAAACTTGGTCCTGGGAGGGGTTTAATTTGGACTTAGGGAAATTGATGTTGAACCCCAGGGACTGCAGGATAGACATGACTATTTCAAGATGGATGTGTAGGGAAGTGGAACAACCTGCCTGGATCAGGGGGTCATCCAGGTAAGGAAAAATCTGAATCCGTGGACCCTGCAATAGGCCACCACTGGAGCCAGACACTTGGTGAATACCCTTGGAGCAGCAGACAGTCCAAAGGGCACGGCAGAGAAAGTACAGTTGTGTACACTTACCATATATGTAGATGAGTGTATTCACTGTTGCAGTCATCACATTTGGGTTATCCTGCCAGGGGGTGCCCTCAGTCGGCCTGAATACCAGAGGTTTAGTATTTCTGCGTCGGTTGCTGTTACTCCAGGGCTGACGTCAGGTCATCAGTGGTATAAAATCGGGCAGCCGATGCCATTACATCAGTTTTTCTTGTCCTGTCAGGAGCCCCCAAATAGGGAGCTAGGTTATGGTGGGAGATAATACAGTTGTGTACACTTACCATAAATGTAGATGTTAGAGTGCATTCACTGTTGCAGTCATCACACTTGGGTTATCTGCCTGCAGGTAGCCCTCAGTCGGCCCGAATACCAGAGACTTAGTATTTCTGTGTCGGTTGTTGTCGCTTCAGGACTGATATCAGATTGTCAAGGGTATAAAAACAGGCAGCCGATGCCATTACATCAGTTTTTTTTGCCCCAAATGTCAGGAGAACCCCAAATAGGGAGGTAAGTTATGGTAGAAAAAACACCACCAGTAAAAAGTAAATATCAATAACCCTGTAAGGGGTGAATAAGAGACAGAGAAGGAGAGAGAGAGACACACACACACAAGGGAGCTGGAGGGTGGGAAACCAAGACTGTAACAGTGAACACACTCGAACGTCTATATTTTAAGTGTACACAACTGCACTACGTTCTTTGTGTTTCACTGTTGCAGTCATCACACTTGGGTTGATTCCCAAAGCTGAAGAAGGGGTGGAGACAGTCAAGAAGAGTTGGGGCAGGCTAGTATGCCCTGCAGGACTGCTGTTGCAAAACCGGCCCTGGATTTGGAAAAGATAGGCAGGTGGTAATGCTTGGTGAAGGTGTGAACAGAATTCCAAGTAGCAACTACCAGAATGTCCCTGGTAGGGACGCCGCCTGAGGAATGCTGTAGTGGTTGAAGTTGCCCTAGAGGAAAGGGTTCTGACCCCCAGAGGGGGTGGTTTCCCATGGTGTTTGTAACAGAAATGGATACAGTGTGATATCCATTTGGAGATGGTTTGCTTTGCTATGGCCTTGCCCTCTACCCCTGGTGCAAAGCTGACTATTAACTGGTCAGATTTCCTGAAGGGTTTAGTCCTATCAAGGTAGAATCTGAGCTGTCTGTGCACATCTAAAGAGTGCAGGGCCCTTTCCCTTTATTTTGAGGATTAGGGAAAAAAGTTGGCAAACGGATAGATTGGTTAAAAGCCACACTGGACACCACTTTAGGCATAAAAGTAGGGTTAGTCCTGAGGGAGACCCTGTTGGCATGAAAAATAATGAAGGGTTCCACAGCCATAAGTGCTTGTAGCTCAGACACTCTTCTAGCTGAAGTGATGGCCAGAAGCAAGGCTGTTTTCCAAGAAAGGAATTTTAACTCTGCTGATGCTGCAGGCTCAAAGGGGGGTAGTGTGAGCTTTTCCAGCACAAAGTTAAGGTCCCAAGCAGAGGTGGGGGCTTCCCTTGGTGGCCTTAAGTTGTTAGCCCCTCTCAGGAACTGTTTGATGAGAGGGTGAGAGAAGAGAGATGGCTCAGTGTTGTAATGAGCAGAGATGGCAGTGGGATGGATCTTAATGGAAGAGAAGGATAGACCTCTGTGGAGCAGGTTTTCTGGGTAATCCAGGATGAGAGGTAAGGAGGACAGAGCGGTGTCCGCTCCTTTAGTGTGAATTCAGGAACAATACCTTTTCCACTTATCAGCATAGGATTTCATTGTACTGGATCTTCTGGCTTCCAGAATGACGTCCAACACCTGCTTGCTTAGGCTGGCCACTGGAGGAGAATTCAAGGAATATGCCAGGCTGCAAGGTTCAGGGTTTGCAGTTGCGGATGCAAGATCTGTCCCTCCTGCTGGGTGAGGAAGGTTGGGGTCTGGGGTAGGTGCCATGGTACCGGTAACAGACAACACAGTAGTGGGTACCAGTGATGGTGTGGCCAGTCTGGGGCAATCAGAATTGCCCTTGGTCTTTCCTGTCTTATCTTGAGTAATACTCTTGTAAGAACAGGCCAAGGGGGAAATGCATAGATTGAGAGGTTTACTCACTGGAAGGATAGGGCATCCACTTTTCAGGCCCTGCTGTGAGGTATCCTGGTGCAGAATTTGCTGAGCTGGTGAGTGTAGGGGGGAGGCAAATAGGTCCACCACCAGGGTCCCCCATTTCTGGATTAGAAGGGTGAAGGTGTTCAGGTCTAATTGCCACTCATGTGGGTCTAGGAGATTTCTGCTTAAGTCTGCTAGAGAGTTTTGTTTGCATGGCAGGAAATGAGCTTGCAGGTGAATATGCATGTACAAAGCCGTGTTCCACAAGATCATGGCTGGCCTGCAGAGTGGGTTCCCCCCTGCTTATCAATATACCATATTGCTGTGGTGTCGGTTTTTATTAGTAGGGGTCCAGGTGAGAGTAGGGATCTGAAAGCTGTCAGAGCAAGCTGAACAGCTAGCATCTCCTTTCGGTTGATGTGCAGATGAATTTAGTTTGGGCTCCAGTGGCCCTGAATGCATCTGTCATCCAGATGTGCCCCCCAGGCATAGTCTAATGCATCTGTGGTTAGGGTCTGGGCGGCGTGGGGTTGTGTAAAGGAAAGCCTTTGTTGTGGTTTCATGCTGCTGCCCACCAAATAAATTCTGTCCTTAGACAAGGTATGATGGTTTCCAGGTCCTGAGAATGTTGGCACCAAAGACTTTTTAAGTGCCATTGTAGTTTCCTCATATGCAGTCTGGCATATGGAATTCGTAGAATGCAAGAGGCCATGAACCCTAGAGCCTGCAGGATTTTCCTTAAGAATAGCTGGGTTCTGGTGGCCATTTGAGCAAAGTAGACTGTTAAGCTTGTTTTTCTGGAGTAAGGTATGCCATCTGGGATGCTGTATCCAAGCTTGCTCCCAGGAATACAATCTTTTGACTGGGGAATAGTTTTGATTTCTTTTCATTGATAGTGCATTTCAGGGAAGTTAAAAGGTCCTTTACAAATGTAAGGTGCTGCAACAGCTTTTCCTGACCGTCTGCCTGAATCATGCAATCGTCCAAGTAAGGGTATATTTGAATCTTTTTCTGTCTGCAATAGGCAATGGCTGGAGCCAGGCATTTTGTGAAGATTCTGGGAGCAGTGGATAAGCCAAAGTGAAGTGCAGAGAAAAAGTTATGTACTCACCACAACGTTCCATCTGAGTAGTTTTCCTTCATTTGTCTTCAACCTGTGGGATACCAGATCTGTACCGGATCCAAGCCAGCAATCTCACTAGCATCTGCTCCGAGCTTCAAGCTCCTTCCCTTACCTATAATACACCTCCACTACCTTTCAACTCCCAGATCGAGTTTGCTGATCCTTACACTGATAAGACCTGAAAAAATACTTTTATGACTTATAACTGCAGCCTGCAGGCTGTTCACATGACAAGGTCCGGGGGAAAAAATGGAGGGATGGTTGAAGACAAAGAAGTAGAACTACTCAGATGGAACGTTACGGTGAGTACATAACTTCCTTATCTGAAGTACTTTTACTTCATTTGGTCTTCAACCTGTGGGACAGAGCCCCCTAGCTACTAAACTTCTTGGTGGCCCTCATGGAAGGATTTTCCAGAGCACCGCGGAACCAAAAGATGCTCTCCTTCCAGAAGTCAAATCCAATTTGTAGTGAGAAATAAAGGTATGAGAGGAGGACCAAGTAGCTGCAGAACAAATATCATCTAATGAGACAATAGACCAAAAAGCCGCAGAAGTGGCCATGGACCTAGTGGAATGAGCTTTCACCTGACCCGGAGGAGACATGCCTCTGTCCTTGTACACCTGAAGGATGCAAGAGGAAATCCACCCAGCAATAGTGACCTTGGAGATGGGCCTTCCCAAAAAGGGTTTATAGAAGGACATAAACAATTGATCGTATCTATGGAAATTTTTGGTCCTGTGTAAATAAAATTGTAACAGTCTATGAACATCCAACAAGTGGAGTTTGTATTCCATTTTGTTAGCAAAATTAGGACAGAAAACCGGTAAATTGATGTTTTGATTGATATTATCTGGTGATGCCACCTTGGGAAGAAAGGATGGATTGGTCTGAAGGGAAACCCTATCTTTGTGGAAAATCATATAAGGAACTTTGCCAGACAAGGCTTGCAGTTCTGAAACCCTTTTAGCAGAGGTGATAACCACCAGAAATGCTATTTTCCAAGATAAGAATTTTAGATCTGGGTTGCAGTGGGTTCAAAAGGCGGAGCGACCAGAGCTTGAAGAACGATAGTAAGGTCCCATGGAGGAACAGAATCCTTGACGGGGGGGGGGGGGGTAACAGAAAAATCCCTTTAATAAAGGCTTTACACAGTCTGGAGGAGGCTAGTGAGGCAGAATTCTCACCCACATGAACATGATAAATGGCAGCCAATTGAAACTTGACAGAAGAACTATCTCCCTGTTGAAAATTATCAGCTAGGAAATCAAGAATGGCAGAAATAGGAGCCATGAAGGGTCTAAACTCCTTTGAGAGGCCCAAAAGGAAAAACGTTTTCATTTACTGCAATAAACCTTCCTGGCTGACGACTTATGAGTAGCCACCAGAAAAGACCTAACTAAAGAGGATAATCCAGGAGTCCTAGCAATCATGGGAACTGGAGGAGACAAGCAGTGAGCTTCAAACTGTCCAGGTTCAGATGAGGAACCCTCGATGGGTGTGAAATCAGACCCTGAATGGGATCCAAGATCCAGGGTGGAGCTAAAAGGTGAGACCAAAGGAAGGGAAACCATACCTGGCGAAACCAAACCGGGGCAATGAGGATCACTTTGCTCCCCAGTCGACAAGCTTTCTGTAGAAACCTCGAAATAAGAGGTACTGGAGGGTAAGCATACAGAAGACTGGGAGGCCAAGCATGGACTAGAGCATCTCTGGAGGACTCCCCTGGCAAGGGGTTCAGAGTGAAAAACTCACTGCACTTCCTGTTGGAAGGAGATGCGAAGAGATCGCAGCAAGGCTGACCCCACTCCAGGAAGATCTGCTCCGCTACTGAAAGATTCTGAGACCACTCTAAGGCATCAGAATAATCCGACAACCTGTCCGCTAGAATGTTGGACCGTCGTGGAATGTGCATTGCTATGAGAAAATGATCGGTGGAGATCGCCCATTCCCACACTCTCACAGCCTCGCGACAAAGGGGGTAAGATCTGGTCCCTACTTATTTGTTGATATACCAGATCACTGATATGTTGACTGACTGAACTGCAATGGTTCCCAGAGGAAGAAAGGCATGAAGGGCCTGCAACGCTAAAAGGACTGCCCTCATCTCTAGAACGTTTATGTGCAAGCTGGTCTCTACAGGGGACCACAGGCCTTGGACTGTCCTGCCCGAACAATTGCACCCCACCCAAGTTGGGAGGCATCCGTGGTCACTGTGGCTTGGACAGGGGTTGGAACAAAGGGCCGTCCCTCCAAGATGTCCGGAGAACACATCCATCAGAGAAGGGACAACCGACAGACTCGACTGAGTTGTATTGGATACGACAATGGAGGTTCCAACAGGGACCACTGCACAGCTAGTGTCCACTGTAGAATTCTCATATGTAACCGGGCACATGGAAGAGGTGTTATGGTTGCCGCAATTGAACCTAAGGCCCTCAACACTAATTCTGCCGACGGAAGATGAGAATGGTAGATCAGAGAGACATGCATCCTCAGGTTTTGTACTCTCTCCAAGGTCAGGAAGATTTTGCACTGTAATGTATCTATCCTTGCCCCAATGTAGTCCATCACCTGGACAGGATTTAGAAGTGATTTGGACGTGCTGATTGTGGTCCCCAAATGCAGGGCAAGCTTTAAGAAATAATCCCTGGTTTGAGAAAGTAGACACCAGGTGGGAGCAGTGAGGAGTCACTCGTCCAGGTACGGATAGACCTGAACCCCCTGAAGCCACAGGTGAGCCACTACCACCATCACTTTGGTGAACACCCTGGGGGCTGTGGTGAGACCATAGGGTAGGGCCTGAAATTGGTAATGACCGACTCCTAGCCAGAAGCGGAGGAACCTCCTGGAGCTTCTGTGCACCTTTATGTGATGGTAAGCATCCTGGAGGTCTAACGAGCACATTCAGTCGCTCTCTTGCAGGTATGGTATGATGGACTGTAGTGTAACCATCTGGAATTTTTCTTTGGCAACTGACAGGTTCAGGGTAGATAGGTCCAGAATGGGCCTTAAGTCCTCCCGTTTTCTTTGGCACCAAAAAGTACCTGGAGTAGAAGCCCATCTGGACTGATCTGGGGGGACGGTTTCGATGGCTCTTTTTCCTAGCAGCTTGGAAATTTCCTGTGCTGCTGTCTCCCTTTGAGTGGGTGGCATAGAGTATCCTCGGGATATGATCTGAAGCAGCCAGCGGTCTGATGTTACGGACTCCTATACCGCCAGGTGCAAGGACAATCATCCCCTGACTGCCTCCAAAGTAGAGCAGTCGGGCAATCCCTCAGGGCTGCTGTCTGGACCTGTCCGAGAAAGGTTCTCGAGACCCAAAATTCCTCAGACCCCCTCTGCCTCTGGGCCAGCTTCCATTCTGTCCCTCTCTACCTCCGGGGGAAGAAGAGGAGCCCTGAGTGTCCCAGGAATACTGTGACTTCTGGAACTACATCTTCTTTTGCCTTCTCTGATTCAGGGAAAAGGATCTTTGAGGGTTCGTGAAGCGGATTCCGACAGCAGACTGTCTTCACGTCCTTCTCACGCTGGACTAAAGTCTCTTTGACGGTCTTGGAGAGTAAAGCCGTCATAAGGGGCACTGGCAAAGGACACCTTGAAAGATTCCGAAAACAGACAGTCTGAGCCAGGCATTGCAACTCATGGACACGCCAGACTCAGCCGCCCTAGGCATTCCTTCAGTAGCATGTGAAAGGAGTCACATGGACGTGTTGGAGACTGCTTTCAAAGTGGCCATCCTCGCGAAGAACGAGTCCCTGTCCTCCTGCGACATGGACTAAGGGGGAGACTCAGCCAGCTCCTTGACCAGGTCGCGCTAGAGTCTCGTGACGTGGTCCACGTAGTTCAGCTCCCTAACAGAAAAGGTAGCTGAAGCATTAACCCGTGTCCCTAAGCGGTCCATCATCCGCGACTCTTGATCAGGAGGATGAACCGAGCAACTCTCTTGGGCTAGTTCCTTCTTTGTGGCTGCTGCTACCACCATAGCGTCTATGGAGGAGTCCTTGTTCCACGCTGGCCTATCTGAAGGTGGACTCAAGATACTATCAGGCCTTTTAGGGATTGGTTCCACGGTGTCTGGCTCCTTCCAGGCCCGCAAGGTGACAAGGTCCACCAAGGGATCTGCGGGAGGGGACACCCAGGAAGTAGATGGTCTTGCGCCGAAAGCCTCCAGGAACATGGACTCATCAGAAGGTTTGGCGGCGGACCAACCTCCCCCCTCCATTGGTGAAGAATTTCCATGATGTCGCCAAAGGAGACATCCTCGGGAGGTGACTTGGGGGAATATTCCCCATCATCCAAAACCGTATCCTTGGTGAGGGACTCGGGGGAGTACAAGTGCCTCCTCTTACACGTATGCTTGCGAGCAACATCTCCGTTGGGGCTCTCAAGGGGGAACTTGCAAGCCATTTGTTCATCAGGGGGAACTGTCTGGGGTTCCTTGAGTACGGGCTGCCCCTCTGGTAAAATGATGGGATTCGTAGAATGAGCTAAGGGGGTCAGGGTGGTGTCCATGGGGATAGTCAAGGGTCTCCATCAAGTGGAGAGAACCCTTTCTACCCACATCGAACGCTGAGGGAGAACTAACCTCCTGGGGAACCAATAGAGAAGCCAGTCTCCCCAGATCCGATGTGAGAATTGGAGCTGGGCCCGAAGTGGATAGAGCTCCGAGGGAGGGAACTTGGCCCAACAAAGCCGGAGCCGATGAAAAAAGTTCAGCTTCCTCAGATCCGACACCAAAGCTCAGCTCCGAAAGCATCTTGGATCCGACACGGTCCATGCAGCTGTTGGCATCGAGGAAGCAGGTACCGTCAGCGCCGATCCCCTGACTAAGGCCATCCTTGGATCAGAGTACTCTGAACCCGATGGATGGATCGGAGAAGGAGAAATCGGAGTAAAAAAGGGAAACAAGTCTCCTGAGGGAGAGGGGGCTGGCAAGATACCCATCTGGATCAGAGTACGAATGAACTTCATCATTTTATCCATGTCGACTTCTGATAAGGACCGTGTGGACCTCGACAGGCCATAGACTCCGACCTTGCGGGTCGAGGAACCGAGGCCCTAGATGGAGAGCACGTCTCCTCCAGCTCCTGGGAAAATCTTGGAGATCAGAGCCGAGAGGAGTCACAGATCCTATGCTGACTTTTAGCAGGTGAAGGGAGGTCTGGGTCCTCTTACGATTCTCAAGTCTGGATTTTGGCTCTCTCTCCTTCTCTCTGCCCCTCTTCTGCTCCACTTCCGCAGGCTTTGAGATGGGAGATTGAGTCACAGCCTGGGAGGGAGGAGAAGCAAGAGAGGAAGGAAAGGAGGGCACAGCAGCCGCTGTGACTGAAGCAGAGGATGAGGCAACCGCCTCAGAAGTGGCAAGAAGGCCTT
The DNA here is from genome assembly GCF_019279795.1 of Protopterus annectens. NCBI lineage: Eukaryota > Metazoa > Chordata > Ceratodontiformes > Protopteridae > Protopterus > Protopterus annectens. Next base: position 436,614,285 of record NC_056734.1, on the reverse strand, counting down.
TCAGGGCCTACTTAGCCTTCCTGTCCTTGATTGCGAGCGGGTTAAAACCCGCACATATAGAGTAGTCGGTACTTAGATGGGCAACGCCCAAACACATTACACAAAGAGTGTGGCCATCTGCTGGAGAAAATGGCCATACTCAGAGCACCTTTTAAATACAGACTTATAAGCCATGCTACTATTAGCCACTCAGACAAGAGAGGGAAAACAAGGAGAGAAAACATTATTAGTTTTCCCACTTAAATCACTCACCACACTCAAGCACACAGAACACACTCAAATCACTCACCACACTCAAGCACATAGAACACACTGAGGGGGAGGGGAAGCAAGTACACTAACAGACTAAGCTAAAGTACACTAACAGACTAAGCTAAAGAACAACAAAGTTTAATTTCACATCGCACCAGCGAGAGGAGGAGGAGGAGGAGGAACCTATACTAATGCATGACTAAAATTTAGAGAAAAAAAGGCTTCATAAAAGCTTTGAAAAACCCACTTACTACCTGGAGCTCAGGAGATAACGATGCTTCAGCAAGGTGCGGCAAATGAGATCTGGGGGTTGGAAGGTAGGGGAGGTGTATTATTGGTAAGGGGAGGAGCTTGGAGCAGATGGTAGTGAGATTGCCGACTCGGATCAGATACGGATCCGGTATCCCACAGGTTGAAGACCAAATGAAGTAAACTACTTCAGATCTGATAATGCATAGATCCTGCCCTGAAATGTAGATATTATGCATGACTCCCTGATAGGGATGGGCAGATAGGCTTCCTTTAGGTCTAGGGTGGCTAACCATGCATCTTTGGCCAGCATAGGGAGTAGCTGCTTAAGGGTGAGCATTTTGAAATACCACCAGAAAAATGTTTAGAATGGAAAGATCTATGATTGGGTGCCAGGTGCCCCCTTTTCTGGGAAGCAGAAAAAGTCTGGAACAAAACCTTCACCTATCTGTTCTGCATGAACAGGCTGAACTGTCCCTTATGGACAGCAGGGATTGAACTTGGTTTTGTGCCTCTGCCCACTGGTTTGGAGGAAGGTCTGGAAACCCTTTTGGGGTTGGCAGCGTGTGGAAATAAAATCTGTACCCCTGGGACACTATGTTGAGGACCCATCGGTCTTTGGTGATGGAGGTCCAGTTTTTTGCATGGTGAGCAGGTTTTCCTCCTAGGGGCACGAGCAATTGGGAAGAGGTGAGGAGTGGAGATGAGAAGTCACTGTGAATTATTTACTTAAGGGGGTGGCTTAGCACTCCTTGTTTTAGAAGTGGAGGTACTCCATTGCTTAGATCTCTGCATACCCTGAGAAAGTAATCTGGGGGGGGGTCTATTTCTCCTGGGTCTAGTTTGAGTTGTCCTTGAGGGGGCTGGAAAGGACCAATGTTTTGCTGGGCAATGCCTACTGAATCTTGGAGGCTGCACTTGCAAAAAAACTAACTGTCTGCATAGACTTCGCCTTTTCTTCCAACTTTTTTTAGAACCTCTTCTGCTTTGGTGCCGAACAGATTGTCCTTGTTCAAAGGAGCATCCAGTAATTTTGATTTGACATGGTCTGGCAAGGTCTGCTCCGTAATCCAAGCATGTCTTTTAAGTACAGAACCTGTGATCCTTAAGCCAAGCATGCTTTCTAAGTACAGAACATGTGATCCTTAAGCCAAGCATGCCTTCTAAGAGCAGAACCTGTGACTGCTGCCCTGCAAGATGCTTCTAGTGCATCAAACCCACATTGCAGGGTATGTTTGCTAACTTGGCTTGCAGAATGCATAAGCTCCTGTAATTCTTTATTTTCTACACAGTCAGGAAAGGTAGATCATTTTTGCTTATTAAGTTCCATAGTATGTTGCTGGTATTTCAGCATGTGGAACTGGCAATTCAATGGCCTAATGGCAAAAGTTGCAGAGGTGCATATTTTTTTACCCCATCTGCCTAAAGCTAAGGAATCCCTTCCCGAAGGGGTGGGATTCTTAGCTGTAGTTGCTTTTATGCGTTTAGGTCCTTGGGAGATGACCTTTGGGTCAGCAGTAGGTTTTTTTGAAAAGAAATTTGAGAGAGTCAGGGACTCTATAGTACCTGTCTGCTTTCCTTGGAGCAGGGGGTAAAGTGTCAGGAATTAAGACTGGATTCCATAAAAACATCATCCACAACATCCAGAAAGTACAGTTTTGTACCTACCATAAATGTAGATGTTCGAGTGTTCACCCTGCTGCAGTCATCACACTTGGGTTATCCTGTTGTCAGGCGGTCCCGCAGTCGGCCCGATTTCCAAAGTCTTGGTCTGACATCGGTTGCTGTCGCCTCATCCCTGACGTCAGTGCGCCAGGGGTACATATATAGCAACCAACACCATTCTCTTCAGTTTTTCTTGCCCCAGATGTCAGGTGCCCCCAAAAAAGGTGATCCAAATCAGTACCAAAAAGTGAGAACACTGTACAGACACAAAAACCATTCAGCTATAAGCAAATACATCAGTAAGGCATAGCAGAGATTTAGCCAATAGATCAGAGGGGTTGGAGGGAGGGTAACCTGGAATGCAGCAGGGTGAACACTCGAACATCTACATTTATGGTAGGTACAAAACTGTACTATGTTCATCGTGTTACCCTGCTGCAGTCATCACACTTGGGTTGAGTCCCAAAGCTAAGGTAGGGTGGAGGCATTATAGAGGGTTAGTGGAGGCAATGAGTCCCTGCAGAACTGCAGTGGTGAAGCCTGCCCTGGACTTAGAATAAAGAGGTAAGTGGTAATGTTTGGTGAAGGTGTGTACAGAACTCCAAGTTGCAGCTTCTAAAATTTCCTTGGTAGGAACCCCTCTGAGAAAGGCCGCAGAGGCAGCTGTTGCTCTGGTAGAGTGGGATCTGATGGCAGGAGGAACTGGTTTCCCATGATGGGTATAGCAGAAACGTATGCAATGGCCTATCCATTTAGAAATGGTTTGCTTGGAAATGGCCCTCCCTTGAGAAGCTGTAGCATAGGAAACAAAGAGCTGGTCAGTTTTTCTGAAAAAGTACAGTTTTGTACCTACCATAAATGTAGATGTTCGAAGATCCACATTGCTGCAGTCCTAACACTTGGCTTAAATAATATCGAACTGCCTGTGAATGTCTAAAGTGTGCAAAATCTTTTCCCCTTATTTTGTGGATTGGCAAAATAGTTTGCCTAAAAACCCACAGTGCGTAAATGATTGATTATATATGAAGGGATTAAAAAATGATTAGAACGAAAAAAAAAAATAAGCAGAGGCAATTCAAAAAGAAATTCAGGCCATAAAAAAGCAGTCTTCCAACAGGCTTAAGAAACATCAGCAAGATTCAACAGCTATTTATTTCAACAAGTCAGTTTCTCAAGGCAGTAAGACAAGCCCAAAAGTTTCTAGAGGAGAAAGGTGGGGGCTGGGGAGGAGAGCTCTAAGTAGGAAATTGCTTTCTTTAAGGATAAGAAAGAAGAAATGGTGGGGGGAAATCAAAAACAATGGTGAGTGACAATTGCTCATACAATGGAAATAAATTATTGAACCTTTGGGAAGAGAAAAGTAAGAGATTGACAAATGTCACTCAAGTGAAATTAAAAGATAAACACTCAAATCAAACTCCAAAACAAAAAATCAAAATCACTCCACATAAATAAAAATCTCTTCCATTTTTCATACACTTTACGTGTACTAGGCCTTAGGGCTTGGTTAATCACAGAAAAAACCTGTGTTGGTTCAAGTTGACTGCTGCCAGACTGTAAGACAGAGAGAGTGGCTCTGATAGAGAGATGAAGTTGATTCTTGAGGAAAGCTGTGGAATTAAAGACAAAGGCCATGGAGGTAAAGGGAATTAAAGGCCTTGGCTTTGTACCAGTGTTGTTCCAAAATCTGGGAGCTAGTGTGAATCATTGCTGAGTCAATGTCATCCTATCCAAATCTTGTTTGGGAGGAAGGGCGAGAGTGAAGAGCACAGGAGAGGAGAGTGAAGAAAATCACATGAAGATTTTCCCAACTGAGCGAAAGAGCATCCACTTTTCATTTTTGTGGTTGAAAGCTGATGAAACCTAAAATGGTGAATCTGTCAGTAGTAGTGGAGGACACAAGCAGTTGGACACTATCATTTGAGTTCCACTCTCACGGTTGAAAGGTGGAGTGATTTTTTCTGCTTAACAAGGATGCTGGAGGACCCACTGCTCCTCAGAAAAGCATCTGCTAAGGAGTTCTGTGCTGGCGCCAGTCTCCCACAAAATCATTGCTTGCCTGCATAGAGGCGCAGTCTCCTATAAATCCTTGCTTGTTGATGATACACATGTGTGTTCCTTGTTCTGTTGCCTGTTGACCCTTGACTTGAAAAGTGTTCCCTTGAAAGCCATTAATGCCACCTGGACTGCTAACATCTCCTACAGTAGTCTATACTGACTACTTATCTCCTGCATGGCCAATATTGTCTTGTATCCACTTTCCATTCAGATGAGCTCCTATCCACTTTCCATTCAGATGAGCTAGAGTCGTTATGTAGTGACTCTCTGTCGTTAGGTCTTATCTACTTGACATGGGTGACATCACCAGCCTTGTTTGGGTGACATTGTTGAATGCACACAGTTCCACCTTTGGAAGTTCTGGCAGAATTGTGTGCTGTCAAATCCCATTTTGGCTTACCATTGCAGCTTCCTCATATGCATACCATTATTGGATGCCATGCCACCTAATATTAGGAAGCATGTCCATATGAAAGATGCCATGAACCCTAAGCCTTGAAGGACTGTCCTTTGATGGAGAACGGACTGATGAGATAGTTGATGGAAGGATAGTTAAAACAAGTTTTGTTGCTGAATTCAGTCTGACTGGCAGACTAGGCTGCTCTTGAGATTCGCACCCACTGGCACATGTCTTGAGACTGTACTAGACTGGACTTTATTTAGCTTCATCAGTTTTCCCTTTCTTGAAGCGTCATTTACAGGTGCCAAGAGCTGAAGAAGCTTCCCATTTCTCTTAGCACGAGAATCCTTTTTAGCAAGAAAAGAGAGACAACTTTTTCCGAACTTTTGCCTGAGCCTGAGCCTGACTCAGAACCAATAATTTACATTAGAGCAGCCAAAGCAGTGAGGTTCCAGCTTTCGAGCATGCAGAGAACTGCAAATCAGAATTGATAGGCCATCTGAGCAAGATAGGCACTGCAATCTAAGTTTACCAGGAGCCTTCTTTGGTAGCAAAACTTCTTTGCTTCTGCGAGTCAAAAATGAACTTAGGAATGTCCAAATAGTGTTGAAAGGGATTGGTCAAATCCAAAATTGTGAAGTGTGTAAAAGTTTTGAGAATAGACAACCCCTTAGAATGTCTCCAAGTGTTCCCTTTTTGGTATCTAGGGCTGAATGGCCAATAAAATCCTAGAAATTTTTCTTATCAGGTCTTCGAGGATGAATAGCCATCATGCCTCACATGGACTTGATGAATGGGAAGAAATGGAAAATAAAAAGGGAGGCATAATGGTGACCCATCTGTATACCCAAGCCATGGTAATATAACACTCATTTTTGGTGGCAAAGTGCCCTCCCCATCTTCTTGAACCGCCAGCCCAAGGAAAGGTGCTGCAGCAGCCAAGGCAGCTCATAGGGCAGGAAAAGGGGTCATTGAAAACTCCTCACTGAAGGACCAGGCACCTGAACTGCTGACCTCTGAGCCCTGTAGAAGACTGAGCTCTGCCCCCAAGCGTTCTAAGATCTAACCCTACTGAAGATCATAAGAAGGATAAGTCCACCCCTTAGTAGGCCAATTTCTAGAGAAGGATAAGGAGGCAAAAATCTTTAACATTTAACAGGAACTCATAGCAAAAGCCTTGTCCTCCATTTTTCTTTAAAACTGTTTCCAAAGCGTCTAAAAACACTGTCACATTTTGTAAAAAGCATCTAAAATCCTTGTCTTTACATGTTCAGCTAAATTCTGATCCCTCAGCCAGGCGTGCCTGCGATCAGAAGCTCCCCTGTGGCCACCACAACTAAAGACCCTGTGCAACATCAAAACCAACAGCGAAAGGACCCTATGGAGAAACAGAAAACAGAACCAACAACCTCTACTCTGAATTCTTACCCTCCTGTTCCAGATGAGCATCTACCTTAGACTTCAATTGTGAAGGGGAGATAATTTACTATCAAGACAAATCCTGTGAAAGCAATTCAAAGAAGAATCATATAAAAAAGTTAAACAAATACTTCTTTTTCTTTATCTCCCCAAAGCAGAAGTATAAAAGTTTTCCTTTATCTTTTTTTAACAGAAGCTTTGTTAATAAACACTTTTTTTAACTGAACAGTTTCTGGTCTGCCCTAGGACTCTCTTAAAGGTCTGCTGAAACTTCTGGCACTCTATAATACCTGCAGTCGGTAATATACTGGGGCAGGAGGCACTCATCAGGGTTCGCAAAGAATCAGGCAAAAGGAAGCCTCTACAAAACATCCTCTACCACATCCAGACAAAAAGGTATAAAGTACAAACCTAGAAATTCTGCAAGCCTTTTCCTAGAATCAGAAGAGAATCAGAAAAATCATAACCTCATTCTAAAAAAAAAATCTGTCTTGGAGGAGAAAAAAAAGAAGCTCAAAGGGAGAAGAGAGGAGGAAAAAGTCTCAATCAGATCAGATCAGAATTAGAGGAGGAAATCTGAACAAGTCTTCTCAAAACTCAGAAGAAACTCCTCGAACACTTCAAAGCTAACTCTCAAGCTCAGGTTCCACCCTAGGCCTCTTATCAGGGTAAAGAACCATAGTAATCAAATCTTCTGCCATTCTGAGCATTAAGCATATGTTTTGACTTAGGAGACCCTGAAGAACTAGGGGACTGCGGCTGGAAAGGCCCCCCTGAGAGAAGGAGCCTTAGGCCAGAAAACAGGCCTAGGGCTAGGAGGCAGGAGGAGAAGGCCTGAAAGCCCCCTGAAGCAGCCAGCCTGGCCACCACCTCCTCTCCCTCCTGAGAAAGTAAAGTCTCAGTCAGAGAAGAGTCTCTCAAAGACTTCCTGTAGACTTCCGGAGCTCCACCACCCGGCTAACTTCAGCGTCTAACACAGCCGTTCTTCTGCTTTAAAACCGCTTCTTTGTAAACGCGCTTTTTAGGAGGCATGCCTTACGAACGGCGGTGGCATGTTAGCACGCTTCCAAAACGCTAACCTGGCACAATCTAATCTTCTCTTAATAGTGCGTTTGTTAAATCCACAAGAGCGAGCGAAATAGCACAACGCGCCACTCACAGGTAAGCACAATGTATGGTAATCTCTATGAGGTATCTGTATCCTCTTAGGTTTACAGTTCCCACACTTTTCTTCACAAAATACATAAATGAAAAGGCAAGAAAAAGAAAAATATTAAAAATATTAGCCAACTTTGATTCGAACTTGAATTCGGTGATTCTTCAGAACAACAGAAAGCAGAAAACAATCTCCTTTCCGCATACTATGCAATGCATCAAAGATCAAAAGAAAGAGGATATGGCGTGGGTCATGCGCTGTTGTACCCTGGCGTCCTTCTGATGGACAAGCGCCTTGTTGACCCCGCCTTCTACTCTCTTTGAGTAGGAACACGACTGGGAGGACTACCAAGTATGTTAGGACTGCAGCAATGTGAGATGAAGAACATCCTTAGTTTTATCCAAGTAATATCGAAGATGCCTGTGAATGTCCAAGGAATGTAGGAGTTTCTCCCCTTTGTTCTGTGGACTGGGGAAGAAAGTGGGTAGATGGATGGTTTGATTTAAAGCTACGCTGGAAACCACCTTAGGCATGAAGGAAGGATTAGTTCGTAGAGAAACTCTGTCTTGATGAAAAATGAGGAAAGGTTCCACTGCCATAAGTGCCTGTAATTCTGAAACTCTCCTTGCAAATGTTATTGCCAGGAGCAGGGCAGTCTTCCAAGATAGGAACTGAAGGTCTGCAGAAAAAGTTGGTTCAAAGGGAGGTAATGTTAGTTTTTCCAGCACAAAGTTGAGGTCCCATGTTGGTGTAGGAGCTCTTTTAGGTGGTCTAATGTTTTTTGCCCCTCTGAGGAACTGCCATAGGAGTGGATTTGAAAATAAAGGTGGATTCGTGTCGTAGTGAGCTGAAATAGCTGAAGCATGGATTTTAATTGAGGAGAAAGAAAGTCCTTTATGCAGCATCTCAGCTAAATACTGCAAAATGTGAGGCATATGAGGCTGAGTTGTGTCTTGGCCTTTAGCTTGGTTCCAAGCAGAAAATCTTTTCCATTTGTCTGAGTAAGCCTTCCTGGTGCTTGGCCTCCTGGCCTCTAGAATAACATCCAGTACTGCTTGTGAAAGAGGGGCTGGTTGACTGCTTAATTGATTTGCCATGCAGCCAGGTTTAAGGTTTTGATCTGGCTGTGCAGAATCTGCTCGTCTTGCTGAGTGAGCAAATGAGGTATTTGAGGCAATATCCATGGTGGGCTGTGAGCCATATTCTTCAATAGCGGGTACCAGTGCTGGCGTGGCCAGTCTGGGGCTATGAGAATCATTCGAGGTTTCTCCTTTTTGACCTTCAAAAGGACCTTTGTGAGAAGAGGTAATGGAGGAAAGGAATATGCTGTCAGGTTTTTCCAACTGAAGGAGAGAGCATCCACTTTCCAAGCTTGTTGGTGGAATGTCCTTGTACAAAATTTTGTCAGCTGGTAGTTTTGAGGACTGGCAAACAGGTCTATATTTGGTAGGCCCCATCTTTGAGTTATCATTGCAAATATTTGAGGGTCTAGTTTTCACTCGTGGGGATCTTTGATGTTTCTGCTTAGGTCATCTACCAATGTGTTTTCTGTCCTGGCAGGAAGTGAGCTTGTAACTGGACATGGTAGGTCAGAGCTGTGTTCCATAAGATTATTGCTTGCCTGCAAAGAGGATAGGAATGAGTGCCCCCTTGTTTGTTTATGTACCACATTACTGTGGTGTTGTCCGTCTTTATTGCCAGTTGTCCAGGCTGTAGCAGATCCTTGAAGGCTGTCAGAGCTTTCTGTACAGCTAGCATCTCTTTTTGGTTTATGTGCAGTTTTCTTTGTTCTGCAGTCCATAGGCCTTGAATGCATTGCCCTGCCATGCGAGCCCCCCAGGCATAGTCTGAAGCATCTGTTGTGATAGTTTGCCTGGGTGGGGGCAAGGTGAAAGGCTGACCCTTTTTGAGGTGACATGCCTGTGGCCACCATAGAAATTCTTGTTGAAGGCAGGGCAGGAGAGATATTCACTGTATCCAAGCTGTGGCTGTGTTGAGACCATACGCTTTTTAGGTACCATTGTAATTTCCTCATATGCAGTTTTGCAAATGGTATTATCAGAATGCAAGATGCCATGAAGCCCAAAGCCTGCAGAATTTTGTCTTGCAGTTAATTGGGTCTTTGTTGCCACTGTCTTGAAATATTGAGTCAGTTGTAATTGCTTGTCTAGTGTAAGATAAGCCTTCTGGGCCGTTGTGTCCAAGCTGGCACCCAGGAATGTCATTTTTTGTGAGGTTACTAGTTTTGACTTCTTTTCGTTTACTGTGTACCCCAGACAATGTAGTAGATGCTTCACAAAAGCCAGATGTTTTATGAGAATGTCTTTTCTTTCTGCTTGGATGAGGCAGTCGTCCAGGTATGGATATATTTGTATTCCTCTTTGTCTGCGGTATGCAATCACTGGTGCCAGGCATTTTGTGAATACTCTGGGCGCAGTAGATAAGCCAAAGGGCAGTGCAGAGAATTGATAATGGGTTGAGCCTGCAATGAAACGGAGGTATCTTCTGCAACATTGTCCGACAGGGACATGCAGGTATGCCTCCTTGAGGTCCAACGTTACCAGCCATGCTTCCTTGCCCAACATGGGAAGTAGCTGCTGTAGTGTTAGCATCTTGAATTTGGGAACTTGTAAGTAAGTGTTTAGAATTGAAAGGTCCAGAATTGGTCTCCAAGCATTTTCCTTCCTGGGTACTAGGAAGAGTCTTGAGTAAAATCCTTGGCCTTGCTCTCGAGTTAGTACCCTTTGAATTGCTCTCATGGCCATGAGAGCTGAAATTTGTTTTTGAGCCTCTGCCCTTTGATTTTGTGGCAGGTTTGGCATTCCTCTTTTTATTGGTAAGGTGTGAAAGTGGAATCTGTATCCTCGTAAAATTATGTCTAGGACCCATTTGTCCTTTGTGACCATGTGCCAGTTGTCTACAAATAATGCTAGTTTTCCCCCCAGGGGGGCTGACAAAAGAGCTTTGTTTGACCAGCTGAGGTGCAAGTCATTGAGTTTGCCTTCTGGTGGCTTGAGACCTGTCTTCTCCTCCCTTCTGGGTTGCAGTAGTCCATTGGCGAGGTTTATACTGAGCTTGTGGTTGTCCTCTGCCCCTTGGGCGCCTGTATTTACCCCTCTGAGGCCTGTCAGTGGCTGGAAAGGACCAATTTTTGGTTGGCCAGTTTCGGCTGAAGCGAGGGGGTTGTACCTGTAGGAAATCTTTGACCGTCTGCACTGATTTTGTCTTATCTTCCATTTTCTTTAAAACTTCTTCTGCTTTAACACCAAAAAGAACATCCTGCTGCAAGGGAGCATCTAGTAGTTTTGCTTTAACATGTTCAGGCAGACTTTGTTCCATTAACCAGGCATGCCTACGTATAACTGATCCAGTGACAGCTGCTCTGCAGGAGGCCTCCAAAGAGTCAAACCCACATTGTAAGGTATGTTTGCCCACCTGCTCGGTGGCGTGTAAGAAATCCTGTACTTCTTTCAATTCAGATTGTTGAGGAAGGGTTGTCATCTTTTGTTTTAACTGGGAGATCAGAAATTGCTGATACTTAAGCATATGAAATTGACAGTTTAGAGCTCTCATAGCTAAAGTGGCTGAGGTGTAAACCTTTTTCCCCCCATCTGCCTAGTGCTCTTGAATCCCTTTCAGAAGGTACTGGATTTTTAGCCATGGAAGCCTTAGCCCCCTTGGGACCCTGGGAGATAGTCTCTGGGTCAGCTACTGGGCTTTTGTAAAGGAATTTATGGGAATCAGGTACTCTGTAGTTATCTGTCAGGCTTGGCCGGGGCAGGAGGTAGAGAGTCAGGGTTGAAATTGGATTCTAAATAAACATCATCCACAATGTCCAAAACAGGAGGGATGGCTAGAGGTCTGTGTTGGGGGAGTAAAAGAAACTCTCTGAGCCTTTTCTTGGAATCAGAGTAATCCTGACCTTCCCAGTGGAAATGTTCCCTCATAGTGTGTAAAGTTTCCCCAAAAGAGTAATCTTCTGGAGGGGAAGCTGAGGGAATAGAGTCCTCAGCATCAGAATCTTCATAAGGAGAGGACTAGTCTTGGTCTTCAGAGGAATCCAAAGAAATGGACAGTTGTTCAGAGGAAGCAGATTCTTCCTCTTGTCTAGGCCTTTTGTCAGGAGGAGGCTGGGAACCCCTGATAAGAGAAATCAGATCTTCAGCCATTGTGAGCATCTTTTTCTTAGGCATAGGGCCTTGAACAGGAGACTGAAGTGAAGCCTTTTTCGATTTTGAAGGAGTCTTCGATTTTGAAGACGTTTTGACTGTAAGAGTCGTCGGTCTGAAAACGCCTTCAGAAGGCGAAGGTGTTTCAGAAGTACCGGCGTCCTTGGAAGGTAAGTCGTCGGTAGGGCCTGAAGTAAAAGGCTGTGTCGGCCTAGTACATTCCGTCAAAATATCTGTAGCGGTCTCTGGTTCCTCAACTGCGGTAGTCAGAGGCTGCGTCGGAGCCTCACTGATAACCGGAGACCAGATTAATCGAGGCCTCGGAATCGGGTTTAGGCCTGGGCTGATGATCCTTTTCCCTGCGCTTTTTGTGCACGCTAGCTCCGACGGCATGTTATAATTAAATTTTCTGCCAAAAAAGTGTCGTGCGAAATCAAATCGTCTTTTAATAGTACGTTTATTAAATCTAGCACAAAAACGACAAGAAGTGACGTCGTGATCAGGGCCTAGGCAGGGTATACAATAAGAATGAAAGTCCTTATGAGGTATTTGCTTCCCACAAGAAATACAATTGTTAACTTTTTCTGACATCGGTCTGAGGCAAGAAAAGTTTCCCCAATGGGGTACTTAGCTTTATAGAAGACTTCGGTCTGAAACTCGAATTCGAAAATCTCAGGAGTCGGCCGACCGGCACTTGCGAACTGCTTCTGCTTCGGGCACCGTGCAGCAAGAAAGACTGAAGAAAATGGCGTTGGTTGCTATATATGTACCCCTGGCGCACTGACGTCAGGGATGAAGCGACAGCAACCGACGTCGGACCAAGACTTTGGAAATCCGGCCGACTGCAGGACCACCTGACGACAGGATAACCCAAGTGTGATGACTGCAGCAGGGTAACACGATGAACATCAGGAGGGATAGCTAAATGTCTGTGCTGTGGCAAATCTAAAAATTCCCAGTCTCTTTTTGGACTGAGGATAATCCTAGCATTCCCAGTGGAAATGCTCTCAAAGTATGTAGGGTTTCATCAAAAGAAAAGTCCTCTGGATGGGAAGCAGAAGGAATGGATTACTCTGCATCTGAATCCTCATAAGCAGATAAAGGCATGTCTTCATATTCAGAATTCTTAGAGTTGTTGGATTCTTGGTCAGTTAAAGCTGCTGGGGGACAGGTCTCTTTCTCTTAGCAGGGGAAGGCTGGCTTCCCTCAATCAGCATGATCAGGTCTTCTACCATTTGAGATTGTGGCAAGGAAGCAGGTGCTTGAGTTTGTGTCTTTTTTTTTTTTTTAGGTGTAGCTCGTACTCTTGGCCTTAGAAATTCGGTAGTTTTAGAAAGAACTGAACACACGAAGGAAGTCATTGGTTTGTGTCGAATATCGGTAATGCGAAGAACTTCCTCAAAAGCCAGTGCCTGCACAACGGCTCCGGACCCATCCAAGGTAGAGACATCTGCAGGTTCCGTAGTCAAGGAAGCATCTCGCGGCAAAAAGGACTTCAAACGGGTCTCGGTAGAGGCCTGCGAATCCAACGAAGCGGGCATCAGCGGCTACGAAAGCGCCTCACTGAGTACCGGCAAACTGGCGACTAACTTAACGGAAGCATCGTCGGCAGGTTGGACCTGTACAGTCCCTCTCTGTCTTTATCCTTACATTTTTTCGGAAGATCGCTAGACGGATGGCTTACTGAAGCCATTTTGGAATACGGAGGTCGAGAACGAAAGTATTTAGCAACAATAAGGGCCCGATGACCAATAGTTCGGCCATTGAACAAAGCACAAAACCGACAGCGAGGTACACTGTGGTTTGGGCCTAAACAGGTGACGCAGTAAGAATGAAAATCTCGGTGTGGTATTTGCTTTCCACAGGCGAGACAATTGTTAACTTTTTCTGACAATGATTTGAGCAAGAAAAAAGGATCCTGAATGGGGTACTTAGCTTTAGAAGACTTCAGGGTGATTCAATTCGAAAATGAAAACTCAGGTAGCAGCCGACTGGCACTCGTGCAAACTGCTCCTGGTTCCTCTGCAAGAAAGATTGATGCAATGGCGTCGGCTGCCTGTTTTCATACCCCTGACAACCTGACATCAGTCCTGAAGCAACAGCAATCAACGCAGAAATACTAAGATGTTCATCGTGTTACACTGCTGCAGTCATTACACGTGGGTTATCCTGCCGTCAGGCGGTTCCCCAGTCGGCCTGAGTTCCAAAGTCTTGGTCCAGCGTAGGTTGCTGTCGCCTCCTCCCTGACGTCAGTGCGACAGGGGTATATAAGATGCAGCCAACGCCATTTTCTTCAGTCTTTCTTGCCGCGCGGTGCCTGAAGCAAAAGCAGTTCGCAAGTGCCGGTCAGCCGTCTCCTGAGATTTTCATTCCGAATCCAGAACCGAAGTCTTCTACAAAGCTAAGTACCACGTTGGGGAAACTTTTTCTTGCCTCAGACCAATGTCAGTAAAAGTTAATAACTGTATTTCTTGTGGGAAGCAAATACCTCATAAGGATTTCCATTCATATTCTATCCCATGCCTAGGTCCAGACCACAACTTCACTGGTTGTCTGTTTTGTGCTAGGTTTAACAAGCGCATTATTAAACGTCGGTTTGATTTTGCCCATTAATTTGGCAGAAAATTCAATTATACCATGCCGTCGGAACTTCCGACGACCGGAATACACAAAAAGTGCAAAGACAAGGATAGGCATCCGAGGCCCAAAACTGACGACTAAGCCTCTTCTAGGCCAGTCGCCGGTTCTCCGGTTTTCTGCGAGGCGCCTTCGCAGCCCCTGACTACCGCTTCTGGAGAACCACAGGCCACCTCTGACTCCCACGTGGAGATGGCTGGGCCTTCGGATGCACAGGTTATTCAGCCTACTGAGACTAACCTTTCAGAGGGATCCGGAGTAGCTGAGCAACTCACAGCTTCAGATGGTGTCTTCAGACCTACTCAGTTAAGCATTAAACCCCTCAGCTAAGTCTTAGCCTCCTTTAAAATCAAAGAAACAAATTCAGCATTCTCCAGGACAGGCCTCCATGCCTAAGAAACAAATGCTCAAAATGGCCGAAGACCTAATCACTCTGATCAGGGGGTCCCATCCCCCTCCTGACAAAAAGGCCTAGACAGGATGCAGACTATGACTCATCCGACCAGGTGTCCATCTCTTCTGATTCATCCTCAGACCTAGGATACTCTTTACCCCCTTATGAGGATTCTGATGCTGAGGAATCAATTCCATTAGCCTCACCGCCTGAGGACTACTCCTTTGGGGAAACCCCACATACCATGAGGGAGCATTTCCACTGGGAAGGCCAGGATTACTCAGAATCCAAGAAAAGGCTCAAAGACTTCCTTTTACTACCTCAACACACACGTCTTGCTATTCCGCCAGTGTTAGATATTGTGGATGATGTGTATACTGAATCCAGCTTAAATCCTGACTCCTTACCTCCAGCCCGTTAAACCTGATAGATACTACAGAGTCCCTGACTCACATAAATTTCTGTATAAAAGCCCTGTAGCTGACTCTGAAACTATTTCTCAGGGACCCAAAGGAGTTAATGCCTCATCAGCCAAGAATCCAGTTCCCTCTGACAGAGATTCCAGAGCATTAGACAGATGGGGAAAGAAAGTATATATGTCTGCAACTTTAGCAATGAGAGCCTTAAATTGCCAGTTTCACGTGCTAAAATATCAGCAATTTTTACTGTCTCAGTTAAAACAAAAAAATGCTTCCAGATTCAGATCCTCCTAATTTTAAAGAAATGCAGGATTTATTGCATGCAGCTGAACAAGTGGGAAAACATACTTTGCAATGTGGTTTTGATTCTTTAGAGGCCTTCTACAGAGCAGCAGTTACAGGCTCTGTCATTAGAAGGCATGCTTGGTTAAAAGAACATACGTTACCCAGATCATGTTAAAGCAAAATTATTGGATGCACCATTGCAGCAGGATGTGTTATTTGGAGTTAAGGCAGAATAGATATTAAAGAAAATGGAGGATAAGGCAAAATCTATGCAAACGGTGAAGGATTTCTTACAGGTTCAACCTCCAAGATATAGCAGAAATTGGCCAACAAAGAATTGCTCCTTTCCAGTTACAGACAGACCTCAAAGGGGCAGATACAGACGTCCAAGATGTAGAGGTCAACCACAAGGTCCTTACAGGCCTCAACAATGGGGTGCACCAGGCCAGAAAGAAAGGGAAGACAGGCCCCAACCATATAAAAAGCAGCCTCAATGACTTCCCATTACAGCTGCCAAACAGCTCTCTCTCTTGGCAGCCCCCTTGGGAGGAAAACTGGCACTTTTCTATCACAATTGGCATTGGATCATCAAAGACAAATGGGTTCTCAACACTGTATCTCAATGTTACTGGTTCCACTTTCACACACTGCCAATGTTACAAGGAATGCCAAATCTGCCACCAAATCAAGGGGCAGAGGCTCAAAAACAAATTACAGCACTCATGGAAATGAGAGCTATTCAAACAGTACCACCACAGGAGCAAGGACAAGGATTTTACTCAAGACTCTTTCTGGTTCCCAGAAAGGACAAAGCCTGGAGGCCCATTCTGGATCTTTCTTCTCTAAACACTTACCTGGATGTTCCGAAATTCAAAATGTCGACACTACAGCTGCTTCTTCCCATGCTGGGAAAGAAAGCTTGGCTCGTGACCTTGGACCTCAAGGAAGCATACCTGCATGTCCCTATCAGACAAAACTGCAGAAGATACCTGAGATTCACAGCTGGTTCAATGCACTATCAATTCTCTGCACTGCCCTTTGGCTTATCTACTGCGCCCAGGGTCTTCACAATGTGCCTGGCACCAGTAATTGCATTTTGCAGACAGAAAGGAATTCAAATTTATCCGTACCTGGACGATTGCCTGATTCAAGCAGAGAGCAAGGACATTCTTCTAAAGCATCTGGTGTTTGTAAAAAAAAGTTAGTTGTCTGGGGTACACAGTAAACGAAAAGAAATCAAAACTAGTGCCCTCACAAGAGATAATATTTCTGGGTGCCAGCTTGAACACAACGGCCCAGATGGCTTATCTCACGCCAGACAATCAAGGACAACTGACTCAATACTTTCAATTGATGGCAACAAAAACCCAACTCCCTGCAAGAAAAATTCTGCAGGCCTTGGGTTACATAGCATCTTGCATACTACTAATTCCATATGCCAGACTGCATATGAGGAAACTACAATGGTACCTAAAGAGTGCATGGTCTCAACACTGTCAAAGTTTGGAAACAGTTATACCACTAATTCCTTGCCTTCAACAGGAGTTTCGATGGTGGGCTCAAGCTTGTCACCTCAACAAGGGACAGCCTTTTACTCAACCCACAGCCAGGCAAACACTGACAACAGATGCATCGGATTACACCTGGGGAGTACACATGGCAGGAAAATGTATTCAGGGCAAATGGGCCGCAGAACAAAGGCATCTTCACATCAATCAAAAAGAGATGTTAGCTGTACAAAATGCCCTTGTAGCTTTCAAGGACCTGCTGCATCCAGGACAACTACTACTAAAGACAGACAACACCACAGTTATGTGGTACATAAACAAGCAAAGGGGCACTCATTCCTACCCCCTCTGCAGACAAGCCATGACCTTGTGGAACACAGCTCTAAACTATCAAGTTCATCTGCAAGCACAATTCCTGCCATGAGAGAGAAACACACTGGCAGACGACTTAAGCAGAAACATCATGGATCCCCACGAATGGGAATTGAATCCACAAATATTCAGAATGATAACACAGAAATGGTGGAGCCCGGACATAGATCTGTTTGCATCCGCAATGAACTGCCAGCTACAGAAATTCTGCACAAGGAGTTACTATCCACAAGCATGGAAAGTGGATGCCCTCTCATTCAGCTGGAAAAACCTACAAGTATACGCTTTCCCACCACTGCCTCTCCTTCCAAAGGTACTCATAAAAGCCAGGCAAGAAGAGCCAAAGATGATTCTGATTGCACCAGACTGGCCACGCCAGCACTGGTACCCAATCTTAAAGAACTTAGCACAAGAACCACCCTGGATTTTGCCTCAAATCCCATATCTGCTGACTCAGCACAACAACCAGATACTTCACAGTCAGCTAAAGACCTTAAATCTAGCTGCATGGAAAATTCCTTAGTCAAGCAAGCAATGCCTCTCTCCAAAGCTGTTATGGATGTCATTCTGGAGGCCAGAAGGCCTAGTACCAGGAAAGCCTATTTGGATAAATGGAAGAGATTCTGTGCCTGGAACCAGGCTCACAGCCTTGACCCTCTTGTCCCAAACATTCCTCAGATACTACAATACTTAACTGAGATGCTGGACAAAGGCCTCTCCTTTTCATCCATCAAGATCCACGCCTCTGCCATCTCTGCTCATTACAACACGGATCCACCAATTTTCTCTAATCCTTTGCTAAAACAGCACCTCAGATGGGCTAAAAACTTAAGACCGCCCCGTAGAGCACCTACTCCAACTTGGGACCTCAGTTTTGTTTTAGAAAAATTAACTTTACCTCCTTTTGAGCCAGCTAACACAGCAGAATTAAAATATATCTCTTGGAAAACTGCTCTGCTCCTGGCAATAACATCAGCACGAAAAGTTTCAGAATTACAGGCACTAATGGCAGTGGAACCTTTCCTCATTTTCCACCAGGACAGGGTGTCTTTAAGAACTAACCCTACGTTTATGCCAAAGGTGATTTCAAGTGTGGCTCTAAACCAAACTATTCACTTGCCAACTTTTTATCTAAAATCACAGAATAAAGGGGAGAGACTACTGCATTCTTTGGATATTCACAGGCAGTTACGCTTCTACTTGGACAAAACCAAAGCTTTCAGAAAATCTGAGCAATTATTGGTAGCATATGCTGCAGGAGCACAGGGAAAAGCCATTTCAAAACAGACTATTTCAAAATGGATAGGACATTGTATACGTTTCTGCTACACACACCATGGGAAACCTATACCTAGCAACATTAGATCTCACTCCACCAGGGCAACAGCCACTTCAACTGCCTACCTCAGAGGAGTACCTACCAAGGATATTTTGGAAGCAGCAGCATGGAGTTCTGTGCATACCTTCACCAAGCATTACCATCTGCCTTTATACTCTAAATCCAGAGCTGGCTTCGCCACTGCTGTGCTGCAGGGCCTTATAGCCACACCTAATGCCTTATAGACCCAGCCACTCTACCTCAGCTTTGGGATTCCACCCAAGTGTAATGACTGCAGCAGTGTAACACGATGAACATAGTACAGTTTTGTACCTACCATAAATGTAGATGTTCGAGTGTATACACTGCTGCAGTCCAGGTTACCCTCCCTCCTTCCCCTCTTACTTGCTGGTACGTACCTATGTCTTCTACCCTTTACTATTTGCTGGTAACTGAAAGTTGTTGTTTGCTTTCTTATGTATGTTTTATTAGCAATTTGAATTGCCTACCTATTTACGTCAGGGAGGAGGCGGGAGCAACCGATGCCGGACCAAGACTTTGGAACTCTGGCCGACTGGGGAACCGCATGACGGCAGGATAACCCAAGTGTAATGACTGCAGCAGTGTGACTGCAACAGTGAAACATGAAGATCACCACCACCAGTAGAAAGTAAATACCAAAATATTCCCTGTAAGGAGAGAGGAGGAGGAGAGGAAGAGAGAGAGAAGGGGGATGGAGGAAGGGAAACCAAGACTACAGCAGTGAATACACTCGAACATCTACTTTTATGGTAAGTGTACACAACTGTACTATGTTCTTCATGTTTCACTGTTGCAGTCGTAACATTTAGGTTGATTCCCAAAGCTGAAGAAAAAAGTGGAGGCAGTCAAGAAGACTGGGGGCTGGCTAGTATTCTCTGCAAGACTGCGGTGACTAAGCCTGCCCTGGATTTGGATAAGATAGGCAGGTAGTAATGCTTGGTGAAGGTATGAACAGATGTCCATGTTGCAGCCTCCAGGATGTCCCTGGTGGGGACCCCTCTGAGAAAAGCTGCAGAGGTGGAGGTTGCCCTGGTGGAATGTGTCCTGACCCCATTTGGGTGTGGTTTCTCGTGCTGTTTGTAGCAGAAATGGATGCAGTGTGCTATCCATTTGGAGATTGTTTGTTTGTAAATGGCCTTGCCCTCTGCTCGGGCTGCGAAGCTGACTAGAAACTGATCAGTTTTTCTAAAAGATTTAGTCCTGTCCAGATAGAATCTGAGCTGTCTGTGCACAACTAGAGAGTGCAGAATCCTTTCCACCTTGTTTTGTGGGTTAGGGAAAAAGGTGGGCAAATGTACAGATTGGTTGACAGCCACACTGGACACCACTTTAGGCATGAAGGATGGGTTAGTCCTGAGGGAGACCCTATCAGCATGGAAAATGATGAAGGGCTCTACAGCCTTTGAGTGCTTGTAGCTCTGATACTGTTCTAGCTTAAGTGATGGCCAGAAGCGAGGCTGTCTTCCAAGAGAGAAATTTTAACTCTCCTGAAGCTGCAGTTTCAAAGGGGGTATGGTGAGCTTTTCCAACACAAAGTTAAGGTCCCAAGCTGGGGTAGGAACTCTTCTGGGTGGCCTTAAGTTGTTAGCCCCTCTTAGGAACCGTTTGATGAGGAGAGAGATGGCTCTGTGCTGTAGTGAGCAGAGATGGCAGAGACATGAATTTTAAAAGAAGAGAAGGACAGACCCCTGTGTAGCAGGTCTGCCAGGTAATCCAGGATGAGAGGTAGGGAGGGCTGTGCTGTTCCAGCTCCCTTAGCCTGGATCCAGGTGCAAAACCTTTTACACTTGTCAGCACAAGATTTTCTAGTGCTGGGGTGTCTGGCCTCACGTATAACATCTAGGACTTGTTTGCTTAGGCTGGCAGCTTTAGGAGAGTTCAGGGAATAAGCCAGGCTGCCAGGATGAAGGTTTGGAATTGGGGATACATGAAATCTCCATTCCTCTGGGTCAGGAGTGTTGGGATCTGAGGTAGGTGCCATGGTGGCAGGGGTGACAGGCTGCGCAGCAGTGTGTACCAGTGCTGCTGTGGCTAGTCTCGGGCAATCAGGATTGCTTTTCTTCCCTTATTTTGAGCAGTACCCTTGGAATGAGTGGTAGGGGGGAAACGGATAGACCGAGAGGTTTACCAACTGGAAGGATACAGCATCCACTTTCCAGGCCTTGCTGTGAGGTTCCCTGGTGCAGAATATGCTGAGCTGATGATTGGAGGGGGCAGCAAAGAGACTGACCTTCAGGGTGTCCCATTTCTGGGTTACAAGGCTGACGGTTCTGTGGTCTAGCTGCCACTCTTGTGGGTCTAGCAGGTTTCTGCTTAAGTGGTCTGCCACAGAGTTTAGACAGCCTGGCAGGAATTGTGCTAGCAGGTGTAGTTGCATGGCTGAGGTCATGTGCCAAAGGGTCATGACGAGCCTGCAGAGAGGATAAGAGTGAGTCCCTCTCTGCTTGCTGATATACCACATCACTGTGGTGTTGTCTGTTTTGATCAGTAGAGGCCCCAGGGAGAGCAGGAGTATGAAAGCTGTCAGGCGTGCTGAACAGCCAGCATCTCTTTTAGGTTGATGTGCAGATGTATTTGATTTGGGCTACAATGACCCTGAATGCACCTGCCGTCCAGGTGTGCACCCCAGGCATAGTCTGATGCGTCTGTGGTGAGGGTCTGGGTGGCGTTGGGTTGTGAGAAGGGAAGTCCTTTTGTTGTGGTTGCATGCTGCTGCCCACCAAAGAAAATCTTTCCTTAGACAAGGTGTCATTGGTATGAGAGTTTCCAGGTCTTGAGACTGTTGACACCAAAGGCTTTTTAGGTACTATTGTAGATGTTCTTCGTGTCTCACTGTTGCAGTCATTACATTTGGGTTATCTGCATGCAGGTAGCCCTCAGCCGGCCCGAATACCAGAGTCTTGGATCCCTGCGTTGGATGCTGTCTCTTCTTCCATGATGTCAGGTCGTCAGGGGTATAAAACATGCAGCCGACGCCATTACATCAGTCTGTCTTGCCGCGCGGTGTCCGAAGCAAAAGCAGTTCACAAGTGCCGGTCAGCAGACTCCTGAAATTTTCGTTTTAGAGTTTCAGAACTGAAGTCTTCAAAAAAAAGCTAAGTACCCTGTTGGGGATCCTTTTTCTTGCTCTTAACCGATGTCAGTAAAAGTTAACAATTTTCTTACCTGTGGAAAGCAAATACCTCAGAGATTTTAATTCGTACTGCACTCTTTGCTTAGGCCCAGACCACGACGTCCCTCGTTGTTGGTTTTGTGCCTTATTCAAGCACCAAACTATTCGTCGTCGGTCTATTTTTGCAGCAAATTATTTTGGTACTCGGTATAACTATCCAGAAAAGGTTTCGGTAAGCCATCCGACTACTGATATTCAGAAACAATGTAAGATAAAGACAGACAGACTGCAAAGGTCCAAAACTGCAGACGACACTTCCGTTAAGCTAGTCGCCAGTTCGCTCGTACTCAGTGAAGCACTTTCGCAGCCCCTGACACCCGCAACTTCAGATTCGCAGGCCTCTACTGAGACCCATTCGGAGTCCAGTATGCCGCGAGATGCTTCTTCGACTATGGAACCTGTGGATGTCTACCTTGGATGGGTCCGGAGCCGCTGTGCAGGCACCGGCTTCTGAGGGTGTTATTCAGGCCTACAGATCTGCATTTTAAACATACGCCATCTTCTTCTTCCAGGCCTAAACCTCGACCCATGCCTAGAAAACCGATGTCCAAACCGCATGGTCAGGCCCATATGCCTAAAAAACAAATGCTTAGAATGGCTGAAGACCTTATTACTTTAATTAGGGGAAGCCAGCCTTCCCCCTCTAAGAGAACTAGAACTGATTTTCCTTCCGATTTTTCGGATCAGGATTCTGATATTTTTGTTTCTTCTGATTACCAGGATTTGCCCTTATCTACCTATGAGGATTCTGATGCAGAAGATTCCATTCCCTCTCCTTCCCCTCCAAACCTTGCACACTCTTAGGGAGCATTTTCTCTGGGAAAGCCAGGATTACTCTGACTCCAAAAAAGAGGCTTAGGGAATTCTTACTCCTTCCTCAACACAGGCCTTTAGCTATCCCTCCTGTTCTGGACATTGTAGATGTTGCCTTCTTGGAATCTAGCCTGTCCCCAGACACTTTACCTCCAGCTCCCAGAAAAACATGACAGGTATTACAGAGTACCTGACTCTCACAAGTTCCTCTTCAAGAATCTTGCTGCAGATCCAGAGACCATTTCCCAAGGACCAAAGGGCATTAAGGCTACTGCTGCCAAAAATCCTACCCCTTCTGATAGAGATTTTAGAGCCTTGGACAGATGGGGTAAGAAGGTATACACTTCTGCTATTTTGGCCATTAGGGCTTTAAATTGTTAGTTTCCTATGTTAAAGTACCAGCAGCATATTATGGGACTACTTAAACAGAAAATGATGTTGATTCCTGACTGTGCTGAACACAAAGAATTACAAGATTTAATGCATTCTGCTGAACAAGTAGGTAAACATACTTTGCAATGTAGTTTTGACACTTTAGAAGCATCTTGCAGGGCTGCTGTCACTGGGTCTGTACTTAGAAGGCATGCTTGGCTTAAGGAGCAAAACTTGCCAGATCATGTCAAAGCTAAATTACTGGATGCTCCCCTTAAACCAAGACCACCTGTTTGGCAACAAAGCAGAAGTCGTCCTCAAAAAGATGGAGGAAAAAGCAAAATTTATGCAAACTGTTAAAGATTTCCTGCAAGTACAGCCTCCTAGATTTAGTAGGCATTGGCCTTCAAAGAATTGGCCCTTTCCAGTCTCTTTCAGGCCTTCTCAGTTCAAACCCAGGAACAGCAGACCACCTAGGTTACAGTCTCAGGCTACGCACAGGCCTAAGCAGTGGGGGGCTCCCACTTCCAAAACAGTAAGACACCCCCCTACCGGGAATTGTCACAATGACTTAACCTTAACACTTCCAAGCCCTGCTCAACTGCCTGCGCCCTTGGAAGGAAAGCTTGCCCTGCATGCAAAAAACTGGGAACTCATTACCCAGGACAAATGGGTTTTAAATATAGTTTCGCAAGGATACAGATTCCACTTAAACACCCTACCAACCCCAAACGGTTGGCCAAACCTACCCCCAAATCAGTGGGCAGAGGCTCAACAGCAGGTTCTCTCTCTTCTAATTATCAGAGCTATTCAACCTGTCCTAGCAGAAGAAAGGGGACAAGGTTTTTATTCAAGACTTTTCCTGGTACCCAGAAAAGACAGCTTCTGGTGTCCTATCATGGACCTCTCTATTCTAAACACCTTTTTGGTAATCCCAAAATTCAAAATGCTAACACTTCAGCAGCTGCTTCCTATACTAGTCAAAGATGCCTGGTTGGCAACCTTAGACTTAAAGGAAGCTTATCTGCACATTCCAATAAGGGAATCTTGCAGGAAATACATATGCTTCAGGACAGGCTCCATGCAATATCAGTTCTCTGCCACTTCTCTTTAGCTTATCTATTGCGCCCAGGGTATTCACAAAGTGTCTAGCTCCAGCCATTGCATTTTGCAGGCAGAAAAATATTCAAATATACCCATACCTGGACGATTGCCTGATTCAGGCAGAAAGCCAGGACTTGCTATTAAAACATCTGGCATTCGTAAAGAAACTTCTAACCTCACTGGGGTACACCATAAACGAAAAGAAATCTCACCTAGTACCCTGCCAACAGATTGTATTCCTGGGAGCAAGCCTGAACACAACTTCCCAGATGGCTTACCTCACTCGAGAGAAACAGGTGTATTTGACAACCTACTTCAGACTACTGGCCACAAAGACACAGCTATCTGCAAGGAAAATTTTGCAAGCCCTGGGGTTCATGGCCTCTTGCATTCTACTAATTCCATACGCAAGACTGCATATGAGGAAACTACAATGGTATCTAAAAAGTCTATGGTGTCAACATTCTCAGTACCTGGAATCAATGATTCCTATCATTCCTTGTATAAAGACAGAGTTCCTTTGGTGGGCAGAGGCCTACTACCACAACAAGGGGCTTCCTTTCACTCTACCCCCTGCCGCCCAAACCCTAACAGATGCATCAGACTATGCATGGGGGCTCACTTGGCAGGTCAGTGCATTCACGGCAAATGGAACCAGAGTTAGATGCGCCTGCATATCAACCAAAAAGAAATGTTAGCTGTACAGAATTCCCTGACAGCCTTCAAAGACCACATCCTTCCAGGAAAATTACTGGTAAAGACAGACACCACCACAGTTATGTGATACATAAACAAGCAAGGAGGAACCCACTTGTACCCTCTCTGCAGACTAGGCACGGCTCTGTGGAACACAGCCTTGAGCTACCAAGTGCACCTACAAGCTCAATTCCTGCCAGGCAAACTAAACTCAATGGCAGACAACCTAAGCAGAAATCTCATGGACCCACAACGAATGGAAACTGGAACCAAAAATATTCAACCTCTTGAGGAACAAATGGGGGACTCCAGAGATGGACCCGTTTGCTTCCCCTCAGAACTACCAATTGGACAAATTCTGCACAAGGACTTCTCACAGTCAAGCTTAGAAAGTGGATGCCCTGTCCTTTATCTGGGAAAGCCTCTTGGTTTATGCCTTTCCCCCTCTGCCTCCCCTCTCAAGAGTTCTGCTAAAGATCAAACAGGGCAATAAAAGGACAATACTGATTTTATCAGGCTGGCCTCGCCAGCACTGGTACCCCCTCTCTTAAGCAGTATGGTACTGCTGGAGCAATGGCACCTACCTCAGACACATTCGGGCCAGATTCAAACCCTCAGCTTCAAACCCTGAACCTTGCAGCTTGGCTAATTCCTTGAGCTCTCCAATAGTATCCCTCAGTAAGCAGGTGCTAGATTGTCACTCTAGAAGCAAGGAGGCCTAGTACTAGAAAAGCCTATGCTGAAAAGTGGAAAAGATACTGTTCCTGGAGCCAGACACAGGGGATGGGCACAACGGTGCCCAGCTTACCTCATATTCTTCAGTACTTAACAGAAATGCTCCACAAGGGCCTATCCTTCTAGTCAATTAAAATTCATGCCTCTGCCATTTCAGCACTTTATAATACTGAACCACCCCTCTTCTCTTGCCCCCTGCTAAAGCAATTCCTCAGTGGGGCTAAAAATGTAAGACCCCCCCCCCCCCAGGTGAGCCCCTACTCCAGCCTGGGACAGCCTGGGACCTTAATTTTGTATTGGAAAAGCTCATTCTCCCTCCAGTTTGAACCAGCTGCAACTGCAGAGTTGAAATTCCTTTCTTAGAAAACAGCCTTCCTTCTAGCCATCACTTCAGCAAGAAGAGTGTCTGAATTACAGGCCCTCATGGCAGTGGAGCCATTCATTATCTTCCATGAAGACAGGGTTTCCCTCAGGACTAATCCTTCCTTTATGCCCAAGGTGGTGTCTAGTGTGGCACTAAATCAGTCCATTAATTTGCCTACCTTTTCCCCGAATCCACAAAACAAGGGAGAACGAATACTGCACTCTTTGGATGTGCACAAGCAACTTAGATTTTATTTGGACAGGACTAAGCCTCTCAGAAAATCTGAATAGCTGCTAGTTGGCTTTGCTGCAGAGGGGAAGGCCATTTCAAAGCAAACCATTTCTAAATGGATAGCCCATTGCATTAATTTCTGCTATAAGCACCATGGAAAACCTACCCCTCAGGGGATAAGATCACATTCCACCAGGACTGCATCTACCTCTACAGCCTTCCTCAGTGGAGTCCCTACCAGGGACATCCTAGAAGCGGTTACCTGGAGCTCTGTACATAACTTCAACAAGCATTACCACATGCCTATTTTTTCTAAATTCAGAGCTGGTTTTGCCACTGCAATCTTGCAGGGCTTAATAGCTGGCCCTAATGCTGTTTAACTTCCTCCTCAATTCTTTAGCTTTGGGAATCAACCCAAATGTAATGACTGCAACAGTGAAACACGAAGAATATAGTACAGTTGTGTACACTTACCATAAATGTAGATGTTCGAGTGTATTCACTGTTGCAGTCCTGGTTAAACTCCTCCAGCCCCCTGACTTCTCTTGGCTCTACCCTTCCTTCTTGTTTTAAGCTTTCTGGAGAATTTGCTTTTTCATGGAGGTGTACCATAACATATACTTGTTTCCCATTGTGGGGGTACCTGACATCTGGGGCAAGAAAAACTGATGTAATGGCATTGGCTGCATGTTTTATACCCCTGACGACCTGACGTCATGGAAGAAGAGACAGCATCCGACGCAGGGATCCAAGACTCTGGTATTCAGGCTGGCTGAAGGCTACCTGCAGGCAGATAACCCAAATGTAACGACTGCAACAGTGAATACTCTAACATCTACATTTACGGTAAGTGTACACAAAGTACAGTTTTGTACCTACCATAAATGTAGATGTCCGAACTGGATAGCATCTGCAGTCATAACAAATGGGTTGTCCTGTCGTCAGGCAGCCCTTCGGTCGGCCGGATTCCAAAGTCTGGGTCCAGCTTCGGCTGATGTCGCGCTTCACCCGACGTCATCTCTGCTGGTCTTCGGGTAAAAAGGCATCAGCCGACGCCATTTTCCTCAGTGTTTCTTGCCCCAGATGCCAATTGCCCTCTTGGAAAGCTAAATTTTGGATAAATGCCAATGTTTCCAAAATAGTAGAAGGCAAACACAAAAAAATAAACATGTATGTACATATATACAAACAAATACACCATAAGAGACTCCCCCCCCCAGCTAGCTATTAGGAGGGTAAATACCCTAGGAGTACCGCAGAGGGGAAGGAGGGAGGGTAATCCTGACTGCAGATGCTATCCAGTTCGGACATCTACATTTATGGTAGGTACAAAACTGTACTATGTCCTTCATGGATGCATCTGCAGTCATAACAAATGGGTAGAATACCATAGCCAAACTAGGGGAGGAGGAATAATAATTATGGTGTAGTCAGGATCCCTTGCAGTACAGCAGTGGCAAACCCTGCTCGGGATCTAGAATATACAGGTAAATTATAATGCTTGGCAAATGTATGCACGGAGGTCCAAGTAGCCGCCTCAATAATATCCTTGGTTGCCACTCCTTTTAAGAAAGCTGTGGTAGTGGCTGTAGCCCTTGTAGAATGAGGTCTTATGTTCTGTGGAATTGGTTTTCCATGGTAGGAGTAACAGAATCTTATGCAATTTCCTATCCATTTGGAGATTGTCTGTTTGGAAATTGCTTTTCCTTCCCTTCCTGTTGCATAGGCTACAAAGAGCTGGTCAGTTTTCTGTTACCTTTGGTTCTGTCCAGGTAGTAGCGTAACTGTCTATGTACATCCAAGGTATGCAGTATTCTTTCACCTCTGTTTTGTGGATTGGGAAAGAAGGTAGGTAGGTGGATTGCCTGGTTTAAAGACACTCTGGATACCACCTTAGGCATAAATGTAGGATTAGTTCTCATGGATACCCTATCTTGATGGAAGATTAGGAAGGGTTGCACTGCCATTAAGGCCTGTAGTTCCGAAACCCTCCTTACTGAAGTAATAGCCAGCAGGAAAGCAGTTTTCCATGACAGGTGTTGTAGATCTGCTGTTGCTGCTGGTTCAAACGGAGGTAGTGTCAACTTTTCTAGTACAAAATTTAAGTCCCATGCTGGTAATGGTGGTTTCCTAGGAGGTTTTACATTCTTGATCCCTCTGAGAAACTGCCTGAGTAGAGGATGTGAAAAGACAGGAGGATCAAAGCTGTATTCTGCTGAAATAGCTGATGCATGTATCTTGATGGAGGAATAGGACAGGCCTGTATGTAGAAGCTCTGCCAAGTACTCCAGAATGTTAGCAATATCTATGTTCGACACATCTTTTCCTCTTTCAGTACTCCAAATGATGAACCTTTTCCATTTTCCTGCATAGTTCCTTCTTGTTGAAGGTCTGCGGGCTTCAAGGATAATGTCTTTAACCCTTTGTGAAAGGTCTGGGTTAGTTACTGCTATGTGATGTTCCAGGCAGTCAGTTGCAAGGTTTTTAGGTTTGGATGTATGATGTTGTAGTTGTTCTGAGTTAACATCAGAGGCATCAGGGGTATTGACCACATTTTCTCCCGAGACATGCTCCTCAGCAATGGGTACCAGTGTTGTCTTGGCCAGTTCGGAGCTATCAGAATTATCCTTGGACGTTCCTCTTTGATTTTCAGTAGTACCTTGTGCATCAAGGGAAGAGGGGGGAATGCATATGCTGTCAGGCCTTTCCAGCTGAAGGATAGAGAGTCCACCTTCCATGCAAGTGGGTGGAATGTCCTTGTGCAGAATTTTTTGGGCTGGTGATTTTGTGGGGAAGCGAATAGATCTATCTGTGGCATTCCCCATTTCTTTGTGATGGCCTTGAAGGTGTCTGGGTGTAGCATCCATTCGTGAGCATCCAAGGTTGTTCTGCTTAAAATGTCTGCTAGGGTGTTCTCTTTTCCCGGTACAAATATTGCCTGTAACTGGATGTTGTAGCTGAGCGCCAGATCCCAGAGGTCCAAAGTCATTCTGCATAGGGGGTAAGAATGAGTGCCTACCTGTTTGTTGATGTACCACATGACTGTGGTGTTGTCTGTCCTTATCATCAAATGGCCTTCTTTGAGGAATGGTCTGAATTTTAGGATTGCCAGTTTTACTGCCAGCATTTCTTTTTGGTTTATGTGCAGGTGCAGCTGGTCCTGAGTCCAGAGTCCTTGTACGCATTTGTCCAGCATGTGTGCCCCCCATCCTAGGTCTGAGGCATCCGTTGTGATGGTTTGGTTTGCTCGAAAGTTGTGGAAGGGTAAGCCTGGGTTTGACTGGCATGCCCGAGCCCACCATAGGAACTCCTGTTTTAAGCATGGGATTAGTGGTATTTCTGTTTCTAAGCTGTGCCTGTGTTGAGACCATAAATTCTTTAGGTACCACTGTAACTTTCTCATATGCAGTCTGGCATGTGGGACCAAGATTATGCATGATGCCATGAAGCCCAAGGCCTGCAGAACTTTTCTTGCTGTTAGTTTGTTCTGCTTTGTTAATGCTAAGAAGTAAAGAGGAGTTCTTTTGTTTTCTGCAGTTAGGAATGCCATCTGTTTTACTGTGTCCAATTCCGCAAGAATGTTCTTGTCTGGGATGGGATCAGCCTTGACTTTTGAAAATTGACTGTGTATCCCAGGGCTTGTAGCAAGTAAATGACCCTTTGTAAATCTGTTGTCAGCTTGCTTTTGTTGTCCGCTTGTAACAGGCAGTCGTCCAGGTATGGATAAATTTGAATTCCCTGTACTCTGCAGTGAGCGATTACTGATGCCAGGCATTTTGTGAATACTCTCGGCGCAGTAGATAAGCCAAAGGGCAATGCTGAGAATTGATAATGCTCTGATCCTGCAAGAAAACTGAGGTATCTTCTGCAATTTGGTCGAATGGGGACGTGCAGGTATGCCTCCTTGAGATCTAGAGTTACCAGCCAACACTCCTTGCCCAGCATGGGAAGAAGTTGCTGTAGGGTCAGCATTTTGAATTTTGGGACAATGATGTATGTGTTTAAGATGGACAGGTCGAGAATAGGTCTCCAGTTTTTTTTCTTTTCTTGGTACTAGGAATAGTCTGGAGTAGAATCCTTTGCCCTGTTCTGTTATTGGCACCCTTTCCACAGCTCTCATCTTTATTAATTCCGCTATCTGGTGCAGGGTTTCTATTTTGTGATTTGGGGGCAGGTTTGGCATTCCTCTTTTTACTGGTAAAGTGTGGAAGTGGAACCGGTAGCCTTGGTCTATGGTTTGCAAAATCCACTTGTCTTTTGTAATATAGTGCCAATTTTTCGAGAATAAGGCTAACTTTCCGCCTAATGGTGCTGCTATTTGCTCCCTGGTAGGCGGAGATAGAGCCAAGTCACTGAGATTGTCCTGTTGTAGTGGCAGTGGTTGTGTCTGTGCCTCGGTTATTGCCTTGCCACTGTCGTCCTCTGTAGGCACCTCCTCTGGATTGATTTCTGCCCCTAGGGCGTCTGTTCCTGCCCCTTTGGGATCTTGTGGAGTCAGGAAAGGACCAATTTTTGGCAGGCCAGTTCCTGCTAAACCTTGGGGGCTGAACCTGTAGGAAATCTTTAACTGTTTGTACAGATTTTGCCTTCCCTTCCATTTTCTTCATTACCTGCTGGGCAGGTTCCCCAAATAGACTGGCCTTATCCATAGGAGCATCCAATAGCTTAGCTTTAACATGATCCGGCAAGACCTGTTCTTTCAACCATGCATGCCTTCTTACCACTGTGCCAGTCATGGCTGATCTAAATGAAGCCTCCAGTGCATCATAGCCAAATTTTAAAGAATGGTTACTAACCTGTTGGATGTTATTCACCATTTCTAATACATATTTCTTATCTAAAGATTCATCAGAGGACAGCTTTTTAATTAACTGATCAAGCATAAACTCTTGGTATTGGATCATGTGAAACTGACAGTTTAAAGCTCTAGCTGAGAGAGTAGCAGAGGTGTAGACTTTTTTCCCCCATCTCTCTAAGGACCTGGATTCCCTTTCAGAGGGAATAGGGTTTTTTGCTGTGGTCGAGGCTAGTGCCTTAGGCCCCTGGGATATAGTTTTGGGGTCTGCAAGTGGGGCCTTGTATAGGTGGTGATGAGTGTCTGGCACCCTGTAAAATCTATCTGGTTTGGCAGGGGCTGGAGGTAAAGAATCAGGTGCAGTGCAGACATCATTAAATGCATCGTCCACAACAGGTAGGACAGGAGGTATAGCTAAGAGCCTATGTTGTGGTAAGTGCAGAAAAGTCCTAAGCCTTTTTCTTGAATCTGAGAAATCTTGTCCCTGCCATTGGAATTGTTCTCTCATGGCATGTAAGGTTTCCCCAAAGGAGAATTCCTCTGGTGGAGAGGCAGCTGGAATGGATTCTTCAGCATCTGAATCTTCATAATTGGAAAAAGGAGCCTCTGGCTGGTCTGTAATGTCTGAGTCATCCGCAGAATCATCAGAGGACACAGGCTCGGGGGGCTCTGCTCTAGGTCTCTTTTCTGGTGGCTGAGAGGCCCTGTCTGGGTGAGATTGGGATCCCCTAATTAAGGATATTAAATCTTCTGCCAGAGTAAGCATTTGTGAACTAGAAGTGGGCCTGAGTGAGGGTGGTTTAACAGGCACTGATTTAGCTGATTTGGCTGCTTTAGCCCTGGCAAAGGCCTTAATAGACATGGCTGCAGGAGGCCTAGCAGCACCACGTGCTGGGGTAGAGATATCCAAGGGGATGGTGTCTGATAGATCAGTAGGAGCCACAGTTGTAGGCAAAATTTCTGAGGCTGATTCAGGTAAGGTAGCAGGAGCCTCAGTAGTAGTCATGGATTCGGCTGAAGATTGACCAGTTTTCTCGGTTTCGGCGAAACCGAGACACTCATGCTTGCTTAACCGTGGTTTCAGCGAAACCGCGAGTGTCGGTCTTTTCTTTGCGTTTTTAACAATTTGGGTAGTCGGAGGATCCGGCGGCATAATGTACGCAAAATCTGAGCCGAAAAACTGTTCAGCAAACTCCGACCGGCGCCTAAGCGTTCGTCGGTTGAAGGAAGCACAGGCCGAGCAGGCTGCTACGTCGTGGTCTGGGCCTAAGCAAGGCAAACAGTAAGAGTGGAAATCTTTATGAGGTATTTGTTTCCCACAAGTTAAACAGTTATTGACTTTTTCTGACATCGGCTGAGGCAAGAAAGAGTCCCCAACGGTGTACTTAGCTTTTAGAAGTCTTCGAAGTAGTATTCGGTAGTAGTAATCTCTGGATCTGACCGACCGGCACTTGCGAACAGCTTCTGCTTCGGGCGCCACGCGGCAAGAAAGACTGGGGAAAATGGAGTCGGCTGATGCCTTTATACCCGAAGACCAGCAGAGATGACGTCGGGTGAAGCGCGACATCAGCCGAAGCCGGACCCAGACTTTGGAATCCGGCCGACCGAAGGGCTGCCTGACGACAGGACAACCCATTTGTTATGACTGCAGATGCATCCATGAAGGACATCTGTACTTTTCCTCATATGCAGTTTGGCATATGGAATGAGTAGGATGCAGGAGACCATAAACCCTACAGCTTGCAGGATTTTCCTTGCGGATAACGGGGTTCTGGTGGCTAGTTGAGAGAAGCAGCCTGTTAGGTAGGCTTGTTTTTCTGGAGTAAGGAATGCCATCTGGGAAGCTGTGTCCAGGCTTGCTCCTAGGAATACAATTTTTTTGTGTGGGGACTAGTTTTGATTTCTTTTCGTTGATAGTATACCCCAGGGAGGTCAGCAGATCCTTTACAAAAGTCAGGTGCTGTAGCAGATTTCCCGATTGTCTGCCTGAATCAGGCAGTCGTCTAAGTAGGGGTAAATTTGAATATTTCTTTGTCTGCAAAAAACAATGGCAGGAGCCAGACATTTTGTGAAAACTCTGGGAACAGTGGCTAAGCCAAAGGGAAGAGCAGAAAAATGAAAGTGCATAGATCCTGCCCTGAAACATAGATATTTCCTGCATGATTCCCTGAATGGGATGTGTAGGTAGGCCTGTTTTAGGTCAGGGTGGCTAACCAAGCATCCTTAGAGAGCACTGGTAGAAGCTGCTGGAGGGTGAGTATTTTGAATTTTGGTATCACCAAAAAGATGTTTAGAATGGCTAGATCTAGGATAGGATGCCATGTGCCCTCTTTTCTGGTTACTAGGAAGAGTGTGGAGTAGAAACCTTTGCCTATCTGTTCTGCAGGAACATGCTGTATTGCCCTCATGGAGAGCAGGGGAAAGGACTTGCTTTTTGGCCTCTGCCCACTGGTTTGGAGGAAAATCTGGGAACACTTTTGGGGCTGGCAGAGTGTGGAAATAAAATTTGTATCCCTGGGACACTATGTTGTGGACCCATCGGTCGTTGGCACTGGTGGCCCAGCTGCTTGCGTGGATGGAGAGCTTTCCTCCTACGGGCACAAGCAGGTGGGCAGAGGTAGAGGGTGGAAGTGTAAAGTCATTGTGAGTTCTTACCATAAAGGGGTGGCTTTCACTCCCTGCTTTTGAAGAGGAGGAACTCCATTAAGTATCTTTGCTTTTTTTTCACTGAAAATGGCTTCTGCTGCTTACTTTGAACTAGCCTGAACTGTTTTTTTACTGATTACTGCATTTATTTTAAAATCTGCACTTAAAGTTACATTTAGTCGAATTTAGTCGAAAGTTTGCTTGTTTGTTTGTTTAATTGAACTGTGGAGGCTGCCCACTAAAGTGTGCTAGCCTGTGTAACTAATTTATCACTGTCTCTGCATTTTCTGTGTATTTCTACAAAAAAAACAAAAAAACAAAAAAATAATCCTTGTTTTCCCGCCTTTCTCGACTAGTTTAGACCAGTATACAGGCATTGCTGTATTCTGGGCTGTGGTGTAGTTCCTGTGTTGTCCATTACCTTACTTGGATAGAAGGAAGTTTCTTTGCTCACCAGTGGGAGTGGGGAGCCTTGAGCAGCCTACCTGTCCTTGGGGGAAGTGACCTCAGCACAAGAAGCTGTTAGTAATTGGTTGTTTGGGACCATTCCTAGCTCTTTTGTAGTTCACTGCTTAAAATCCGCGTTTGCACGGCTTTGAGCGGTCGTGCACATAGCGCAGCGCCGGTTAAACTTTTTCTGGCTCCGCCAAGTCTGCTCTTCAATTTTTCCCTTAGAACTGTTCTACTTGCAATCTAAACAGCCTATACTCTATCTGAAAAGCTCAGCACTTGCTCCTAAAGCATTTTGTATACAGGTAAAGCACTCAAACAAACGAAAGTACTTCATTCACCTAAATTCTGTTGAGTACCCATTTCCCTATAGGTCCTTTCTGACTCAGTTACACAGCAATCTTTTTCATTATTTCTAGCATGTCGAAGGGTCAGTTGCTGGCGTCCTCTCCTGTTCAGCTGGTGAATCTGGGAATCTTGAGGCAATGTTACAATTGCCTCATGTACACAGACAACCCTCTCCTCCTCCCAACAAATACAAATATATGCGAGAGATGCAACTATATAGCCAAACTGGAGGCTGAGCTCTCTCAATTCAGTACTGGCAACACCAGTCAGGAGGAGAAGGTAACCATGCACACCACAAACCCAGTCTCACATAGAACTATCACAACTGCAAACCAAACACAAACACACAAAAACATACTCGGAGGCGCTGATTAAAAATCTACCAAAACAACAGAGGCCTCCAAAGCAGACACCCAAGCAACCACCACCTCAAGACATAGCACATGCAACACATAGTTCACAAAGTCAGTGTGCTAAACAGTCACAGCCCTTAAGGCCAAACAACATGCCAGACACACTTGTAATAGGTGACTCCATAGTCAGGCACACTGACGTCCCGCTCACCAGACTGAACAAGGAGAGGGTCACAGTAAGCTGCCTGTTGGGAGCTAGAATCCGCCACATAACACAAGCACTCAGGTCACTCCACAGCAAGTACAAATATGACTCAGTCATTGTACATGCCGGTGTGAACGACCTGAGACGCACCTCCCTGGACTACATGAAGAGAGACATAGAGGAGCTCTCTGATTATGTAGCCCAGGCCGGTATGACCCTGACCCTGAGCAGCATCTTACCCTCACCAAGAATGATGCCACAGTACAAAGACAAAATGATCAGTTTTAACAATTGGCTTAATTACTGGTGTCATTCTAAGGGGATCCAATGTCTGTCTGCTTGGGATGACATGCTTGACAAGCCACGCTGCTTCAAGGGATGGCTTGCACCTGTCACCCTGGGCTTCGGATATTGGCCAAGGCTCTTGCCACCCCATAGTGCCTTTTTTAGGCAAGGCTCAAATGACAAACCTACCTCCCCTAGAAAGCACAAGTGGAAAAAACTAAGGGTAATGCTGCTCAATGCCGGAAGTCTAAACCTCAAGATGCACGCCCTCGAAGCCCTCCTCAGTATGGAGAACATCGGTGTCTGTGCAGTGACTGAAACCTGGTTCAAGGCTCCTGAGAGCACCCCAGCACTATCAGGTTTTACCTCATATCATGCTTTCCGGCCCCAAAACTTGGACCGAGCCACAAAAGGAGGGGGAGTATCCATTTTCATCAAAGATACCCACACCTCCAGGTTAGTGGCAACGAACGAAGCATCGGAGACTATCCAGGTGCAACTAACCATAGGCAAAACTGCCTTACAGTTGCATGCTACAGACCACCCTCTCAAACTCAGGAACCCCACACAGCCTTCCTGAAGACACTGGAGAGTATGAATGTCTCTCCAAATACCATCATTTTGGGAGACTTCAACTACCCAAACCTAGACTGGGAAAATTACTCAAGCCCCAACACCCTAGCCCAAAGGTTCCTAGAATTCATAAACTCAAATGCAATGGAACAACTAGTCACCATTCCCACAAGAGGAGACAATATACTAGACCTGATCATCACAAACATGGGGACAAAATGCTCCACACCGGAAGTACATCCCTCTTTGGTAAGATCAGACCATAAATTAATCTCACTGGAAATCCACATCCCGCCCCACCCCTGCACAAAAGACCACAGTGAAGAACTTCTCAAAAGCAAACTTCACACTTCTTAAGACTGAAGTGGTATCTTTCAAGGCCCCTGGGCCAGTGGAAACCACAACCCACACTGCTGAATCCTTTGCAAATGCCTTCTATGGGCACCTTCAAGAATGCATGGATCATGCAATCCCAAATAAAACCAAGACCCATTCCCCCAAAGGCAGGTGCCCGGTCTGGTGGACCCCAGCCAAAAACAAACTTTACAACAGGAGGAGGAAGCTACTACATGACAGAGCAAAATCCCTAAAAGGGAAGGCATCTCTGATCAGTACTAGCAAAAAACTACGATCACTCAGAAAATCATCCAAGGCCAACTTTGAGAGAAAAATCGCAAAAGAAACAAAAGACAATCACAAGGCCTTCTTTAGCTATGTTAGAAACCTGTGTGGAAACTCCCAGATATGCTCAGAGTTAGTCCAAAATGACACAAAATACACTGAACCCACTGACATTGCCAACATACTGGCAGACAGGTTCAGTGCAAATTTCTCCTCCCCCCCCCCCCCAAAAGGAGAAATAACTATCCCAGCAGAGTGTAGCCTCCCTAACATCTCAGATGCCCAGGTGAGAGCCGCCCTCTCTAAAGCTAAAAACACAGCATCAATGGGACCGGATGGTATCCCGGGCTGTGTGCTACATGAACTCCAAGAGGAACTAAACCCACACATAAGGCTGCTGTTTAATCTTAGCCTTACTACAGGATACGTACCCAAAGAGTGGCGTACGGCAACAGTGGTCCCACTTCACAAAGGCGGTGTTTCTACGGACCCTGGAAATTACCGCCCCATAAGCTTGACGAGCCTGGTCTGCAAAGCTATGGAGAGGATCATTATGGAACTCATAAACAAAGACATTGAGGACCTACAGACATTGGATCCTGCCCAATTTGGCTTTGTCAAGGGCAGATCCTGCCTTTTGAAATTGGTCGACTTTTTTGAAACAGTCACTAAGGCCATTGATGAGGGTAAGGCAGTTCACACAGCCTACCTTGACCTTGCAAAAGCCTTTGACACAATACCCCACTCGGGCATCATAGACAAACTCACCAGCTTAAATATAAACCCATATGTCACAAGATGGGTTGCAAACTGGCTCAAGGACAGAACCCACAGGGTCAGAGTTGCTGGAGCTATGTCAGACTCTAAGCCAGTCACAAGCGGTGTCCCACAGGGCTCAGTCCTGGGACCCCTCTTGTTCGGCATTTATTTTTCCGAGGTACAGGCAAACATAGGAGGATTGTGGCTGACAAAGTTCAGATGACTGCAAACTGGGCGCCATAATTGATACTCCAGCGGACCCAAACATCCTTCAGAGAGGCCTCATAGAAATGGATAATTGGTGCCAGAGCCATGGCCTTAAGCTGAACGCCAAAAAATGTATAGTCATACCCTTTGGGAAAAACAAGGTACCGACAAATTACCACATAGGCGGTAATCCATTAAGTACGGAAGAGGTAATCAGGGACCTAGGGACCCAGGTTGACAGTAACCTCTCATTTGACACTCACATTGCCAAAGTGGTTAGGAAGACCTTCTATATTGCCCACCTTATCATGAAGGGTTTCACATCTAGATCAAGAGAGGTCATTGTGACCCTGTACTCTTATTAGGCCAATGATTGAGTACAATGCCCCATTTGGGATGTATCTCACCCGACACCTGCAGCAGTTGGAAAGACCCCAAAAGTTCCTCACCAAGAGGATAAAGGGTCTTAAACATATGTCATATGCTGCCCGACTGAAAAAACTCCAGCTCTATTCAGTCGCATACCGCCTACTCAGAGGTGATCTGTGCCTGACGTACAAGGCCATGTCCAATCCTGAATTAATGGACATGCTCCACCTCAGAAAATCCAAATCCATCAGAGCCACGAGAACAAGTGACTTAAACCTCAACACAGAAATAAATAGAACGTGCTGGAGGGACAGATTCATAACCCAGAGGCTCCCTACACTCTGGAACAGAATCCCAGTCCATGTTAGGCAGAGCCCCTCACTGACTCTATTCAAGAGAAATCTCGACGAGTGGATGGGAGATCGTAGGTTTACCCCGGGGGTCATCTCTGTGTCACTACTAGACAGAGGCATAGTAAACTAAACCCTAAAAGGGTGTAGTATTCTCATCCTAAGGGGTGGTGTAAGCCACATACACTCTGACTAGGCTTATAAATGCCCTAGGGCAGATAGCCTAGTACGAACCTATGAACCTATTGCTTATATCTTTGCATTCCATGTGGCTGCTGTCTGGAGGGGTCTGCTTCCCCTGGGCCTGGGCTGAGCTGGCCTGGAGGGGGCAGGAAAGGTCAATGCTTGGAG
This sequence comes from Protopterus annectens, assembly GCF_019279795.1. Classification (NCBI taxonomy): domain Eukaryota; kingdom Metazoa; phylum Chordata; order Ceratodontiformes; family Protopteridae; genus Protopterus; species Protopterus annectens. The sequence continues at coordinate 436,576,143 of NC_056734.1, read as the reverse complement.
GGGCAATGCCTACTGAACCTCGGTGGCTGGACCTGTAAGAAGTCTTTAACTGTTTGCATACATTTAGCTTTTTCTTCCATCTTTTTTAAGACCTCTTCTGCCTTGGTGCCAAATAAGTTATCTTTGTTCAAGGGTGCGTCCAATAATTTGGATTTGACATCATCTGGCAAGGTCTGTTCCTTAAGCCAAGCATACCTTCTAAGGACAGAACCAGTGACTGCTGCCCTGCAAGATGCTTCTAGGGCATCAAAACTACATTGTAAGGTGTGCTTAGTTACTTGACTTGCAGAATGCATTACCTCTATTTCATGCACAAGCAGGAAAATATATTTTTTGTTCGAGTAGTTCCATGGTATGCTGCTGATATTTGAGCATGTGGAACTGACAATGTAATGCTCTAATGGCAAGAGTAGCCTAGGTGTATACTTTTTTACCCCATCTGTCTGATGCTCAGGAATCCCTATCTGAGAGGTTGGGATTCTTAGCTGAAGTTGCTTTGATTCCTTTAGGTCCTTGAGAGATGACCTCGGGGCCAGCAGTAGGATTTTTGAAAAGAAATTTGAGAGAGTCAGGGACTCTGTAATACCTGTCCGGTTTCCTGGAAGCAGGAGGAAAGGTGTCAGGAGTCGGACTGGACTCCATAAATACATAATCCACAACATCCAGGACAGGAGGAATTGCCAAAGGTCTGTGCTGTGGAAGATCTAAGAATTCCCTGAGTCTCTTTTTTGACTGAGGATAGTCCTGACATTCCCATTGTTAATGCTCCCTTAAAATGTGTAGGGTTCCCCCAAATGAAAAATCCTTGGGTGGAGAGGCAGAAGGAATGGATTCCTCTGCATCAGAATCCTCATAAGCAGAGAGGGGTTGCATATCTTAATATTCAGATTCATCAGAGTCTTCATACTCTCCTTGGAAGGGGTAGCCTGGCTTCCCCTGATAAGCATAACAAGGTCTTCCACAATTTTAAGTATTTGAGACTGAGGCAAGAAAGCAGGTGCCTGAGCTTGGGTCGTCGGTTTTTTGGGTGTGGTTCATACCCTAGGCCTTAGAAACTCGGTAGTTTTAGAAAGAACTGAAGATGCGAAAGAAATCGTCGGTCTGTGCCGAGTATCGGTAGTGCGAAGTTATTCTTCGGAAGTCGGTGCCTGCTCAGCAGCTCCGGACCCATCCAGGGTAGAGACATCCGCAGCATTCTTAGTCAAAGAAGAGTCTCATGGCATACCGGACTCTGAAAGGGTCTTGGTAGCGGCCTGCGAATCCACAGAAGCGGGCATCAGGGGCTGCTAAAGCACCTCACTGAGGACCGGAAAACTGACGACTAGCTTTATAGAAGTGTCGGTGGCAGTTTTGGACCGGTGCGATCTGTCTCCATCTTTATCCTTAAATTTTTTTCAGAAGATCGGTAGACGGATGGCTTACCGAAGCCATATCGGAATTCGGGGACTGAGAGTGAAAATATCTAGCTACAATAAGGGCCAGACGTATAGTTCTGGCGTTGAAAAAAGCACAAAAATGAAAGCGGGTGATGTCGTTGACTGGGCTTAAACAGGTGACTCAGTAAGAATGGAAGTCTCGGTGTGGTATTTGCTTTCCACAGGCAAGACAATTTTTAACTTTTTCTGACATCGGTTAGAGCAAGAAAAAAGGATCCCCAATGGGGTACTTAGCTTTAAAAGACTTCATCTTCAATTCGGAAATGAAAACTAAGCTAGTAGCCGACCGGCACTCGTGCAAACTGCTTCTGCTTCGGGCTCCTAGGCAAGAAAGACTGATGTAATGGCGTTGGCTGCCTGATTTTATATCACTGATGATCTGACGTCAGTCCTGGAGCGTCAGCAACCGATGCAGAAATACTAAGCCTCTGGTATTTGGGCCGACTGAGGGCTACCCCTGGCAGGATAACCCAAATGTGATGACTGCAACAGTGAAACATGAAGAACATCTGAAAATGTGAGGAACTCACAGAGAATCGCAAATACTTCCTATGGTCAGGCCTTATGGGGATATGTAGATATGCATCTCTGATGTCAAAACTGGCCAGAAATGCCTGAGGCATTAACAGGGAGAAGAGTCTGGAGAAAACGCATGTAAAAAGTGGATACTTGTAGAAAAAGATTGAGATGGGAGAGATCCAGGATGGTCTCCATCCACCATCTTTCCTTGGGACTAAGAAAAGTCTGGAGTAAAACCCCTTAACGTTTTCTGACAGAAGGATAGGTTGGATAGTCCCTTGAGAGAGAAGGCCGACTAATACTGTCTGGAAAAAGGGAAGCTGGTCCTTCATTGGCTGAGGAATGCCTTGAAGGAAGGAGGAATGACCCAAGTTATGAAGTAACCCTTTTCTATAAAAGACAAGACCAACTTGTCTGACGTAATACTTTCACAGACAGGAAAACAGTGAGTGTGTCTTTGGAATAGGGGAATGGAATCCAGAGGGGGTGAAGGAGAAAGCCGGTAGCCACAGACTACCTGCCCTGTCCTGAAACTGAGTTTCTGAACTGGAATCTGAGTAGGCCTGGAAGGAGGCTGTTGCTTCCTGGAGCTCCTTTTGCTCCTATAATGTGGGGTAGGAAAAGAATGTTTCCTGATGAACTGTGTAATTCCTATGAAATTTAGGGAATGGAGAAACAAACGTTTCTTGCAATTCCTTCCCCTTTTGCTGAAGGATTTTGAAAAGCTCTGCCGGTTTTGACCCAAAACGGGCAGAATTGTCCAGGGGTGCATCCAGAAGTTTAGCCCTGATATCATCAGGTAGGGGTTGAAGTCTCAGCTAAGAATATCTTTAATCCTTTAGTTACCCCAGGCTGCTGTGCGTTCCTGCCTTCGGTGTTCCCACCTATCACTACAACCGACTGACCTGCACTAGATCTTGGGTTACCTACCCTGTCCAGGACTGCTGCCTCTTCCCCAAGCTAAGGAACATTGCCAAACCTCTTTGGGCCTCTTTCCCCTAAAGGACACAAGAAACACTACAACCGACTGACCTGTACTAGGTCTTGGGTTACCTACCCTGTCCAGGACTGCTGCCACTTCCCCAAGCTAAAGAACATTGCCAAACCTCTTTGGGCCTCTTTCCTCTAAAGGACACAAGAAAGTACGTTTTATACTGACTGTTACCTAAAGATACAAATGTTATTTTCACCCCAGGTGCATCTTGTAAAACCCATAGCCAGGACAGCCAGCAGACAAACCCTTCCCCCACAAAACCAACAGAGTATCCACTCTTAAAGCCTCCTTTTACAACTCCTGTGTTAACCTACCTCTACATTTTAGAGCTGCAAGCCCTGCAAGTAGCCTCGGTTGCAGTACAATCTTTGCCCACGAGGTGGCTCCCTCCTCCCAGGTCTTTTGCCCCTTGCAAACTTTTCTCCACTGTACAAATTTCTCTCACACAACCATTATACTTTATATTTTCCTATTTGATAGACCCAGTCCTACCCCACTTCTTCCATATACTTCTCAACTGCACAACGTATTATCTCCTTTAAAACTTACCCTAACAATCAGCACTACACTGATTGTTTTCCCTGCACTGCATTTTGTTCTTCTCTGGCTCTTTCACTGTTTCCAAAACTACCCTGCCTCAAATTAGCCACCACCCTGCTTGTACTATACCTTCATACTCCTGACTTACTATCTGCTCCCTCCTTGCCTCTTGCCCCACCCCCCTCTCTCAGCTCTACCTACGTCAGCTATTGAATCACCACAGTTCTTATCCTTTTTCAGCCGACCCTATAGGATCGGTGTACAGCTCACTTCCGGACTGTACCTGCACTAACCCACTACACTCCTCCCCCTTCTACCCTACTTCTTCACCTAACCCATAAATATACCTGCTCCCAAGTGACGCCATATTTAATCCTTTAGTTACCCCAGGCTGCTGTGCGTTCCTGCCTTTGGTGTTCCCAGTTGTGTAAGTAGCGTTATTGCTGTATTTTTGTTGTTGAAATCTCACTTTAAAATGTGTAACTGCTTCTGCTTCAATACAAGATACATTGTCTTATTATAAAGGATGTGTTAGCCGCTCTATCACTACTGGTTACTACAGTCTACTGTCTTTTGCCACATGAATCTGCTGCGTGTTGCCTATTAAATAATTAAGAGATGCGGTTAGCGAGTAAATGATCACTGTTTAATTTACCTATACAAGAAGGTCAGGGTAGCGTTCAAACACTGAGAACGTACATCCAAGGGCTGTATAATGAACTATCTTGGTCACGCTTTTATTTGTAAAAGAATTATGGCCGTTTAGTCTACCATTGTAGACTGAGTTCTTTTCCTAACACTGAGTAACTGCATCTAAGAACTTTTTAGTGGATTATCTAGGTCGCTGTCCTATTATTAAAACGAACATAGCTGTTTTTTCTTCCACTGTAGACCAAGTACTTTTCAAAGGATTATGTAGACCGCGTATGCTCTGGTTACTCAGTCTAAACAAGCTAAAGAGGCTCCGACACTGAACTAATCTCACGAACGTCGTTTTTTGAGTAGCTCCGCTAGCTAGCTTCCATTTGTTTGAGTTACTGGACTTAAAGTTAGACTTTAAAGTCGTATAAGGACTCCTGGGGCCAACTCGCTATTAAAGCTGAGTGTTTCACTCTCTAACAGGTAGCAGTACTTACATTAACATGGATAAACCGCGTTAGAGATTTGCTCTGTGATATGGTCCACAATTATGTATGATAAATGGAGCGCTACATCTACATTTACTCCCTTAACAAGAACGCTGAACTTTTTGTTTAGCACTCGTGTTTTTGGCCTTAGTTTAACAATTATACGAACATAGGGGCTCTTTCCTTAACAAAAGAGCTCTAGCAGTAATTATTGTACAAACATTTTAAGCGGTTTTTCGGTGAATACGCACACAAGCAGCTAGCTTCCTTCTTTCAATGCTGGGCTTCTATAACCTGCACCATGCAACGGATGGTCGCCTAATGTATTTCTGCTGCTTCATTATTCCATCGGATGTGTAGAGTTGTTGTAAGCTGAATGCTAGACTTATGGTCGCCTAGTGTATTCTCCTACTGCTTTAATTTTTTGAACGTTTAGAGTTGTTGTTAAGGTGAATGTTAGACCATTGGTCGTTTTGTACTCTTCAATCTGCTTATTTTAGCTGACCTGTATAGATATTAAAAAGTGGAATAATTGAACTCACTGTTTTAAAATCTCACTAGTAACTGCATCTACCTTGCAACTGCTTGCACTAACCTAATAAGCATATTAAGTTAAATAACATATGTTTTCCTGGCAAAAGTGATTTTTAAATGCATTATCCTTACTAGTACTTTGCTTATAGTGTGTGTTTTGTCCTACTGCTTACATCACCACTTTTTCTTTTCCCTTTCTGTACACAACACTACAACCGACTGACCTGTACTAGGTCTTGGGTTACCTACCCTGTCCAGGACTGCTGCCTCTTCCCCAAGCTAAGGAACATTGCCAAACCTCTTTGGGCCTCTTTCCCCTAAAGGACAGAAGAAAGTACGTTTTATAGTGACTGTTACCTAAAGATACAAATGTTATTTTTACCCCAGGTGCATCTTGTAAAACCCATAGCCAGGACAGCCAGCAGACAAACCCTTCCCCCACCCAACCAACAGAGTATCCACTCTTAAAGCCTCCTTTCACAACTCCTGTGTTAACCTACCTCTACATTTTAGAGCTGCAAGCCCTGCGAGTAGCCTCGGTTGCAGTACAATCTTTGCCCACTAGGTGGATCCCTCCTCCTAGGTCTTTTTCCCCTTGCAAACTTTTCTCCATTGTACAAATTTCTCCCACACAACCATTATACTTTATATTTTGCTATCTGATAGACCCATTCCTACCCCACTTCTTCCATATACTTCTCAACTGCACAACGTATTATCTCCTTTAAAACTTACCCTAACAATCAGCACTACACTGATTGTTTTCCCTGCATTTTGTTCTAATCTGGCTCACTCTGCTCCCCTACTCTGCCCCTAATTCTCACCCACCCCCACTAGTTCTAAACTTATACTACCCTAACCACTCCCCTGCTTAACTGGCCACTCCTACTAAACACTTTCATCCTAACACAACTCATCCCCTACACACCCACCCCCCCATTCCCGATTCTCCTACACTCAAACTCCTCTATCACCACTCCCATATTTCTCTTAAGTTTACCTACTACCACAGCCACCATGTATCCACCAACTTCCTCCTCATCCCCAAAACTGAAACTTTTGTACTACCTCATACCCCCACTCATAATACTTTATCTCCTCACTGCCTATGAATTCCACTACCTGCCTAATTCTCAACACTCTACATCAAGTACAACCATCTACATCCAAACACACACCCCTCCCTCAATACAACCCCACCTCCACACCTACAGCACTACTCCAAAACCTCTCCATCCTATACTACCTACATACTTAAACCCAAGGACTAAGAACTATTACCAACTCCTACTAAAGTTCACCAAACTCGTAAAAAGTTTACCTAACCTCATAGCCGATGGTGACATCCATCCTAACCCTGGCCCAAGCTCACCAACTACCACTAACCCCATAGATAGAACTCCTACCAACATAAGAAGCTCACATAATGCCCCTAAATCAATTCTAGTCTGTCACCTAAATATCAGAAGTATAAATAATAAACTCCACTACCTGCAAGAACTCCTAGATATACACTTACCTGACGTATTCTGCCTTACAGAAACCTGGCTTAAACCCACTATCCCTGACAATGAAATATTACCCCCCCCCCACTACAATATAATAAGACTTGACCATAAAGGGAGAAAAGGAGGCGGAGTAGCCATCCTATATAAATCCTCTCTAGAGTTATCTACAATTAGCACCCCACTTAACCTAATAACTACCAATACCGAAACAATAATTTCAAGAATTCAACTTAACAAAAACAAATCTATAAACACAGTATATAGTTATATTCCTCCAGGCAATAACAAACACCTTAGAAGGCACACTCCAATGGTTATCCTCCACCCACCCCCAAGAAACAATCATACTTGGAGACTTCAATATTGACTGGACAACTTGTTCAGCACACTTCCCAACCACCCATATTAACTTCCATGGTTTCTCCCACACTATTACTACCCCCACCAGAATCAACAAATCTAACAAAAAGGAAAGCATTATAGACTGGATCTTAATAAATAACAAACCTCAGCTTTACAAAGCAGGCACCCTACCTGAGGACATGAGCGACCACCTCCTAACCTACATAATTAGAAAAGGAGATGACATGCCCCACCAAACCACCTTTAAAACCCTCAGGTACACAAAGAACTTTAACCTAAATAGTTTCCAAGCTGATCTAAGCTTATGCAAATGGGCCAATCTTAAAACACTACCCCTTGACCAAGCAGTTTCAGAATTCAACACCACATTCCTAACCATCTTAGACAGGTATGCTCCCACATGTAGTATCAGAACCAAAAACAAAATAGCGCCATGGCTAACCAATACTACTAGACAAAAACTTACCACTAGAAATAGAGCATGGACCTCATGGAGAGCCACCAAATCCCCACAAGCCCACATAACATTAAAAGAGATAAGAAATGAAGCTAAAAGATCTATTGTGTTAGACAAGCAAAACTACTATTTCAATGTACAGCAAAAGCACCAAAATCAGCTTCAAAGATTCTGGTCAAGTCTGAATAAGCTGCTCTACCCAGGTAAATCTTCTACCCCCACCCCCTCATCTACCTTACAACTACCCAGTGAATTGGTAGCAAATACCTTTAACACTTTTTTCACTGAAACCGTCATGTCCCTAGCCAATAATCTATCTCCCTCCTCTTCTTCTACAGTCTCACCTACTTATATGAACCCCCCACCCTTAAAATTTGAGCCTATCCCCACAGACTATATCAAATCTTTACTTAAGAAATTAAAACCTACCACCCTTGCAGCCGACCTACTTCCTGCAGAATTCCTACAAAAGGTCGCTAAAGTAATAGCTTACCCAATCTCCATCTTAATCAATCGTACTATCCAAGAATCCTACATCCCCTCCATTTGGAAAATCGCTCACATTCTTCCACTTCATAAAGGAGGTAACTGCACGGAACTCTCTAATTACAGACCTATCGCCATACTATCTCCCTTAGCCAAAATAATGGAGAAATGCACACAGAAGCAACTATTAGCCCACCTTACTCACAATTCTCTCCTAGCCTCATCCCAGCACAGTTTCAGACCATCCCACAGTACAACCACTGCCCTTCCCTCCTTCTCTCACACAATAAATCACAACCGTAATCAAAACCTGCTCTACTCTGCCCTCTTCCTCGATCTATCAAAAGCTTTCGACATGGTAAATCACAACTTACTCTTAGACTCTCTCAAATCACTGTCCATAGATAACCCAGTATGTAAGTGGTTCCACTCATACCTGAATGGTCGACAACAAGCTGTCTTGTGGAAAGATAATCTATCCCCACTTCTACTTGTCACCCTTGGAGTACCCCAAGGTTCTGTTCTGGGTCTCCTTCTTTTCTCTATATTCATCAATGATCTGCCCAAAGTTATACCACAGGCAACTTCCATACAGTATGCAGAAAATTCTACACTAATCTGCACTGCCTCTACTCCCATAGAATTACAATCCCTAACCCAGACTACCTTCAACAAAGTAGAGAACTGGCTTAATAATCGTCTTCTCCTATTGAACCCAAACAAAACCAAACTACTACTTTTCTCCCCCACCCGTAAGCTACCACCACCAATAATTACAGTCTCTTCTAACAATGGCACCGTAATTTCGCCTGAACCAAACACTAAACTACTAGGTATAATCATTGATAACAATCTGAATTATAATGCCCATGTAGACAAAACCATAAAAACAGTAAATAAAAAATAGGCTCCATGTATAGGATAAAGAAATTTCTAACCCCAACTGCCAGAACCGCCATAGCTCACACACATCATCTGTCTTCTCTTCTCTATGCCTCACTCATCCTCACTAATCTATCTACATCAAACCTCAACAAAATCACCAGCTGCTATAACAATATAGCAAGATTTGCCACAGGCTCCACTTACAGAACCCACCATTGTCATAATCTTCATAAATTAGGCTGCTAGAACTACCCAATCAAATATACTATAACCAACTCATAGTTATTCATAAAATCCTCTACCAACCTACCAGTACCCCGATTCTAACTAAAATTATTATCCCTATAACAACCTAACATCCCTCTGCTCATCCAGCAGAATGCTAGTACAAACGACCAAAGCCAACAACTCAGCTGGAGATTCACTGTTTTCCAAACTCAGCTGGAAAAAAATGGAACTCCCTTCCTCCAGAAGTAACCACTAGCAGCTCCTTGGCTCAATTCAAAATATCTCTAAAGACACACAAGCACAGAGTCTGGCTATGTCCATGTCTAAACCCCCAACTAAACTATACAAAAATGAGACTGAGGTAATCAAAAAATAGTCGTGCTCATATCTACACACCGACTAACCCAAAAACACACCAAGAAACTATTAAACCAAACTTAGCTCGCAAATGTGATTACCCTTTTCTCCCTCTAACTTACTTTTCTGACCACACTAATTAAAATCCTTCCAACCTAAACTACCTTCTCTATTTCATCTTCCTTACATTCTAACTGAAAATGCTTATCTTACAGACACACCTCTCTTAAAATATTGTTTTCCCTTTATATTTACTGCTTCAGCAACAATGCTTATTTCCTATCTATATGTAACCTTTATATGTCTTTTGTCTTTGACCTATTGTTAACTTTCTAGAGATCTTTATAACCTGCATTTTTTAAGCGTTACTAAACTTTTGTAAATAGATTTATTGTTAAATTTTAGATATCTTGTAACCTACATTTTTATTGTTACTAAATTTTTCGTAACGTGGAGCTTTTCTCCCCGGGCCTCCGCTGAAAATGGATATGTATCCAGTCGGACTTTCCCGGTTAACAAATGTAAAATAAAATAAAAAAATAAATAAAGAATACCTTCTAAGCACTGAGACAGAAGCTGCAGATCTGGCCGAGGCCTCTGCAACATCATAGCTGCATCTGATCAAGCGTCTTGTCACTAGAGAGGACAAGGAGATGAGGCTAGATATTTGGGTCTCAGAAGGTGAGTCTGGGAGATCAGCCAAAAGTTTATAAACCTGGGTCAAAAGGGCCAGGGCATACTTAGACATGTGTGTCTGGTAGCTGACCACCCTAAAAGCCAAAGTAGTAGAGCTGTATACTTTTTTGCCAATGCGTGTCATGGTCTTACTGTTCTTATCAGTAGGAAGGACAGAGATGGAGGGAAGTAATCCAGAAAGTTTGTCTGCAGAGACTGAAACAGTGCCAGGGTCTGCAACAGGGCATTTAATCAGAAATTTGGGACCTTATAGAACCTGTCAGGCCTTCTAGGGGCTGGTGGTTGGGAATTAGGGTTTTAAGAGGCTGCATTGATGGCATCCAAAAAGGCTGGTAAGACTGGAGGGATGGCAGAAGGTGAAAGGGCGTCTATTTCTAAGTGTTCCTCATATCTCTTTTGAACCTTGGATATATTTCAGTGGAATCCCATTTAAAAAAACTCTCTCATTTTAGAGATGGTTTCACCAAAGGTGAGGTCCTCTCCTGGGGAGTCTGCCTCAGCTGAGTCTTCCTTGGGGGAAGCATACCCAAAAGGGAAAGGCATCTGAGAAGCATAGGAAAGGGAGTCCTCAAGCTAAATCTGAAGAGTCCCCTGCATCAAGAGGATGAGTCCTCAGTCTGAGGCCTAGGACTGATAATTGGAGGGGCAGCCAGAGGGGAAGCAGGCATAGAATGCTTAAGGGCCATGAAGGCATTAAATAAACTTTGAGAGAACGCTTGCCAAATCAGGCAGGCTTTCTGAAGGAGGAAAGACATGTTCTGTCTTTTGTTTCCTTTTTAAGGAAGAGGTAGGCCTAGAGGGCATAGGGCCTAAGGAGGGCCTAGGTTCCGACTGTTATAAAGCAATGGAAGGATTGGTCTGGACGTCTGTTGTGGGCTTAGGCCCCCCACTGTTGTCTGTGCCTGATGTCAGCAAAACTTCCATGGACATACTTTCCGCACTACGTTCTGTGACCTTCCAAATAGTACCCGCTATACCTAACTCGGCTGGTTCTGTACGTTCCTCCAAGTGAATGTCAGTCACAGTGGAAACATTGGGTGGAGGAGATGCAGAAACAGGTTCAGGCATGGAAACTTTATCCTCCTTTTTTGGTGGCTCGACAGTCTGATCGGACAAGCCCTTCCATCTCCAGAGCCAGATGTTTAAAACGCTGGTTTTCTAAGCAGATGTTTAGGGTGTGCAGACAGCTGCAAAGAGCCTTAGGAACGAAGGCCTGACAAATCGCGCAGGTTTTATGGTTGTGGTCAAGAAAGAAAAGGCAAAGGTCATGGTCATCCTTATGGGGTTCTGATGTGCGCACCTACACTTTCCTTTCCTGGCTGACATGAACATAAGCAGGCATGCACTGACCAAAAAGAGAAGAAAATGGCCACAATGGGGTACTTATCTTAAATTCAAAGATCCAACAGCAGAGACGGCAGGAAGAGCTGATGGTCGACTGGCAGGAGAGAAGTTCTGAGGAAAGGTACATGCAGACATCACTTTTATGGCCCATGCACCCTACCACCAACGTCAGATGTCCCACGTACCTTGCAGTGACTAAAGCATTTGTATACTGGACGGATGTTCGAGTAGCAAAGTAGAGGATAACCCAAAGGTTATGAATACTGCAACATGGTAATAAAAGAACATGTAACAATTATCAATCAGGACTCCACTTCTTAAGACATTTAATCTGTATCCAACAAAATCTACATCTATGCTTCTTTACTTATCATAACTGGTGACACTGTTCATCTACACACCTCCAACTCTTAAGTTTGCATATGCCGTTATCCCAAGTTAATTAAATACATCAGTCATAAAAGTTTAGGTGTGTGCGCACATAGATATATATATATATATATATATATATATATATATATATATATATATCTATACACACACATATATATATATATATATATATATATATATATATATATATATATATAGAGAGAGAGAGGGATAGATATACAGATAGCGTCTGTATGGGAAAGAGATACTTCCCCTGACAAGTCTACATTTTCCAGGCCCATTCAGAACCCCAAGATTTAAAAAGTAAAGAACTAAACTGTGTTTTCTTGCCTTTTGCTAGGTTTTTAAGGCACTCTTCAGTGACCTTCAAACTGAAACCAGAACCACAGATCTCAACTGTTCCTATTTTTACGCAGAATTATCCTGAATTTTCCTCATGTTTTTGGTTTGTTCTTTGTAAAAACTGTGATTTTTTTTTTTGACCCTTGAGGATTTTTTTGCTGTTGTGTCTTTCGGCTTTTCCCGGTTAGGGGTCGCCACAGCGGAACTCCAGTCTGATAATGATTGGCAGTAGATTTTTACGTGCTGGCTTGCCGGGTCTAACGCACAACCTTCAACGAAGGAACGCCCATTCACACATGTCGCCACACAGAAGACGCTGTAACTGAGAATCGAATGGGCAACGTCTAACTGCGAGACGACAATGCTACCACAGCACCACCACCGCAGTACCTTTTTGGCCCTTGAGGATTAGTCACTAAATAATGCCAGGCACGAGTTTCAGACTCTGTCTCAGAAAATGCATGCTAACCCAAAACCAGATACTTGAACTGAGCATGTAAGAGCAATATTTAATTTTGGACCTTTATTTCCCATCATTTTTTTTTTTGCCTTTGCCCCTGATTCTTCAGCTAAGACATTGCCACAGACCTCAGTGCCATCATGGTTGAAATAGAAATGCAATATCAAACATGTTGTAATCTGTCCATCGCAAAGCCACTGCTATTAATTTTACTTAGAATTAACTGATGTGTTGAATATTGTTGTTAGTACCTGTAAATATACAGAACTTTACAGATACAACCTCTACTAGAGCACTGTTCAGGTACTTCCAGTGTTAAAGGTTCCAAAGTAGAACTCTGAATTATTAGTGATAACAATATCTCTAAAATAAAAATACATTTCCAAAATACAACTATGTCAGTTGATCATCAATTTAACTATTATACTCTCTCATTACGCATCTTAAATCTTTCATCACACCCAAGTATTACAACTAGGTCCCCATGCCCTTATACTAAACATAAAACATTATCCATCAAAAAATATATTTTATTAATTTTAGCAGTCTTTGTTCAGTCCCCTTTTGGTTAGCTCATTTTTAATAAATTTTCTTTTATACTTAGAACATCTTAGGTTCATAGGTAGGTACTAGGCTATCTGCCCGAAAACATTTATAAGCCTAGCCAGAATGTGTTGGCTTTTGCCACCCCCTTAGATTAGTCCCCTGTGCCTCTGTCCAGCAGAGCCACTGAAGTGATCCCTGGGGTAAACTTTCTGTTTCCCATCCACTCGTCAATGGTTCTCTTGAAGAGTGTTAGCGAGGAGCACTGTCTAATGTAGATTATAATCTTGTTCCAAAGCATGGGAAGTCTCTGTGATAGGAATCTATCCCTCCAGCACGTCCTATTTATTGTTGTGGTGAGGTTTAGATCCCAAGAGCATGTGGCTCGAGCGGATAAGCTTTTCTTTAGGTGGAGCATGTCCATCAGTTCTAGGTTGGACATGGCCTTGTATGTCAGGCAGAGATCACCTCTTAGTAGGTGGTATGCAACATAGTACAGCTGGAGTTTGTTCAGTCGAGCTGCACAGGGCATCTGTTTGAGGCCAGTGATCCTCTTGGTGAGGTACTTCTGTGGTCTTTTCCAGCTGTTGCAGGTGTCTTGTAAGATACATCCCAAATGGGGCGTTGTACTCTATGATGGGTCTGATGAGCGATGAGTAGAGGGGCACAGTGACCTTTTTTGATCTGGATGTGAACTCTTTTGTGATAAGGTGTGCCACGTAGAAGGATTTTCTTACCATTTTGGCAATGTGATTACCAAAGGAGAGTTTACTATCTACTTGGGTCCCCAGATCCCTTATTACGTCTTCCGTATTTAGGGGACTACCCACCTATGTGGTAGTTTGTGGGTACTTTTTTTTCCAAAGGGGATGACTATGCATTTTTTGGCATTTAGCTTGAGGCCATGACTTTGACACCAGGTGTCCGTCTCAGTGAGACCCTTTTGGAGGATGTCTGTGCCAGCCGGAAAGTCAATTATAGCCCCTAGTTTGCAGTAGTCTGCAAACTTGGTCAGCCATAGTCCTCCAGTGCTTGCCTGTACCTCTGGGAAGTATATGCCGAACAGGAGGGGTCCTAGGACTGAGCCCTGGGGAATGCCACTTGTAACCGGTTTAGAGTCAGACCTAGCTCCCACAACTCTTACCATGCGAGTTCTGTCCGTGAGCCAGTTGGCAACCCATCTTGTGACATAGGGGTTTATGTTCAGGCTGGTGAGCTTGTCTATAATACCAGAATGAGGGATGGTGTCAAAGGCCTTTGTGAGGTCTAGGTAGGCTGTGTGTACCACCTTTTCCTTGTCTATAGCCTTGATAACTGTCTCAAAGAAGTCCACCAGGTTAAGGAGGCATGATCTGCCCTTAAAGCCGAACTGGGTAGGGTCCAGTGTTTGGAGGTTCCCAATGACTCTCTTAATGAGTTCCATGATGATGCGCTCCATAGCCTTGCAGACCAAGCTAGTCAGGCTTATAGGGTGATAGTTCCTGGGGTCTGTTGTGGCTCCACCTTTGTGGAGCGGAATAACCGTTGCTGTGCACCACTCTATGGGTACGTAACCTGTGGAGAGGCTGAGTTTGAACAGTGTGTTTAGGTGAGGGGTTAGTTTGTCTTTGAGCTCATGTAGGATGCAGCCTAGGACACCGTCCGGTCTCACTGATGCTGTTTTTGGCTTTGGAGAGGGCTGTTTTAACTTGAGTGTCTGATTTCAGGAGCTCTACATTCTTCTGGTATGGTTATGGGCCCTTTTGGGGGTGAAGTTTGCGCTAAACCTGTCAGCCAGGATGTCGGCAATATCGGTCGGTTCAGTGTATTTTGTACCATTCTGCACTACCTCCGAGCAGATCTGAACATTGCCACTTAGATTCTTGACATAGCTAAAGAATGCCTTGTGGTTATCTTTGGAGTCCTTGGCAATTTTTCTTTCGAGCTCGCCTTGGATGATTTTATGAGGGATCGTAGTTTTTTGCTGATACTGATCAGGATTGTCTTCCCTTCTTGGGATTTTACTCTTTTCTGTACTAATTTCTTACTTCTATTGTAATGCTTGTTTATGGCAGGAGTCCACCAGACTGGTTTCCTTTTCTTAGAGGAGTGAGTCTTGGTTTTGCTTTGGATAGCACGATCCATGCATTCCTGTAGGTGCCCATAGAATTCATTAATAAAGGATTTTGCAACTTGGACAATGTTATCCTTTAGCATGGGGGCTTTGAAACTTTCCACCTCGGTCTTGAGTAACGTGAAGTTTGCTTTTGAAAAGTTTTTCACGGTGGTTTCCTTGTCCGGGGGTGGGGGCGGAATGTGGATATCCAAAGTGATTTGTTTATGGTCAGATCTAACCAGTGAGGGGTTGACCTCCAGGTGTGGAGCACCAGTTGCCCATGTTGGTGATGACCAGGTCCAATATGTTGTCACCTCTGGTGGGAGTGTTGACCAGTTAATCCAAGGCGTTTGAGTTTATAAATTCTAGGAAATGCTGGGCAAGGAGAGTTAGTACTTGAGTAGTTCTCCCAATTAATGTTTGGGTAATTGAAATCACCCAATATTTATGAAGCAAAGTATGAATCTCTAAACTTTACTCCTCCATAGTCTGGACAGCTTAAATGCTGATTTAACACACTAACTGTTATTCTCTTCAGAGGCTTCTTATCCCTGCACCCTCCTCTCTGCAGTGAAAAAGTAGCACAATGTTAAGGTTATGACTTACGCTGTAAAACAACATCCCCTCTGCACATTCCAAATACTGGCACAGCAATTAAACATTTTGAGTGCATTATACTTACATAAACTCAAACCTGAAAATATATACAGAAAAAAGTACAGTTCTGCAAGATTTACCATTACAGTACATGTCCTACTTCTCAATGTTGTAGTAGTCTTCACTCTTGGGATAACCTGCAGAGGATAGTCAAATATCCAGCCGGCATATCAAGGCCTTTACACCTTCCAAGCACTGTACGTCAGACG
Source organism: Protopterus annectens (assembly GCF_019279795.1). Lineage (NCBI taxonomy): Eukaryota > Metazoa > Chordata > Ceratodontiformes > Protopteridae > Protopterus > Protopterus annectens. The sequence goes on along the minus strand of NC_056734.1, from coordinate 436,559,970 downwards.
GTTATGTTCTATGTGCAAGGAGTAAGGTACATATGTGACGTACAAGTGCCTAATCATCAAAACTGAAGTGCCCCAAAAGAAGCAGAGCAATCCCAGAGGAAAGCAGTAACATATACATCCAGGAAGAGAAGAAAAGAAAAGGATGCAAGACCGACCCCTCAGCAAGAAGGAAAGCAAAAGAAAGGAAGAGGGGGGTAGGATGGAGGGAGAGAATACTGCAACAGTGAGAAATAGTATATCTACTGTTATGGTAAGATCTTAACACACCTTGGTCATTCCCTTATGACTGTTGCAGGATTCTTCAGTCTTGGAAGAGTATAAAAAGCTATTGGAAAGTATAGGAGGAGGAAGCCAAAAAAACAAGAAAGATGGCCCTGGCAAAACCCACCCTGGTCCTAGAAATGACATCCAACGATTAGTGGAAATGTGAACAGATAACCAAGTAGCAGCTTCCAAGATGTCTTTACTAACCAGACTCTTGAAAAAAAGCACCAGAATAGGCCACTTCCCTGGTAGAATGAGCACAAACAGAAGAAGAAAGCTGTTTGCCATGAAAAGTATAGCAAAAAGAAAAGGCATTAGGAATCCAGAAAAAGATGGTTTGCTCCGATACTGCCAAACCCATTTTTCTTTAAATAAAAGGAAACAAAAAGCTGCTCAGATTTTTGACTATGTTCTGGCTTGTCTGGGTAATATCTGAGCTGTCTAAGTAAATCCAAAGTGTCTGTGGAGAAAGGAGAAAACAGAAGGAAGACAAATAGACTGATTCAAGACAAATCATTAACCATCTTAGACATAAAAGAAGGACTGGCACGAAGAGACGCATTGTCTTTGTGAAAAACCAAAAAAGGAGAAACTGCCATGAGTGCTTGAAGTTTAGAGACCCTCCTGGCAGAAGTAAGAACCACCAACAAAACACTTGCCCAAGTACAATGCTGTAGAGAAGAAGAAACAGCAGGTGCAAAAGGTGATGGAGTCAATATCTCAAGAACAAAATTAAGGTCCCAAGGAGGAGGAATAGGCCTTCTTTGTGGCCGAATATGAATGATGCCTTTCAGAAATTGACTGACTTCAAAACTAGAAGTCAGAGGTAGTTTCAGAGGCACATAAGTGGAAACGGCTGACAAATGACTTCAAAAGAGGACTATGCCAAGCCAGAATTGAGCAACTAACACAAGAAAGGATAGGAATACCACAGAAAAAGAGTCCAGGTCAAGCCTGAGACACCAAATAGAAAATCTCTTCCATTTAGCCACATAGGATTTTCCAGTAGTACGCTTTCTGGCCTCCCGCACAACCCAAAGTATATACTCAGAAAAGTGGTATCTAAAAGAAATCAAACCTCTCTCACTCAAAGTGAGAAGTGAAGGGTGAGCAAGTGAGGGTAAATGAGAGACTGCCTGTCCTGTGAGGTAACTTGTGATGACTGCACCTGGCCAGATGAAAAAGAAGGGGTAACTAGTGCTGTCTGGGCTATAAAGGAGCCAACAGTAAAATTTTGGGCCTGTTTCAAACGATCTTGCTCAGGACCTTTGGTAGTAGAGGAAGAGGGGGATATGCATACAGAAAAATCCCCTTCCAAGAAAAAAGACATAGCATCAAATTTTCAAGCCAGAAGACTTGGCACTTGAACTGAACTGGGGAAGTTGTTTGCTCAGATGTAATGCCTACATGGAGGCACATTTGGCGCTAGTAGTCCCTTGCCTGCAGAAGTAGATGCCCGGTTGGGGCAGTTAGAAGCCAGTCAACTGGGTAAGGAAGTTCTCTGAATTATACCAGTCTCGCGTGAACTGCTACCACTGCCATGCATTTGCTAAACATCCCAGGGGCTGTGGTGAGACCAAAGGGCAGTGCTCTGAACTAGTAATGACTGGCTCCCCACCAAAAGAGCAGATGTCTTTTGGACTACCTGTTCATTTTGATGTGATAGTATGCATCCTGAAGATCTGTCGAGCACATCCAGTCATACTTTTGCACCAGAGGCAAAACGGACTAAACCGTGACCATACGGAACCTTGATTATTGCACAAACTGATTTAGTATGCAGAGATCCAGTATTGATTTCAAGTCCCCTGTCTTTTTGGACACTAAGAAAAATCTTGAATAGGTTCCAGATACTCTCTAGTCTGGGGGTACCGAAGCTTTTCCATTTCTAATGCTGCTGCTTCCCTCTTATTGGGTGGAAATCTGGGATTCTTTTCATTCTTGTATGGGGGATTTGAGAAAATGGTACACTATAACATCTGAATATACTTCTCTGCACCCAGGACTCTCCTGTTATGGAAAGCTGGGCTCTTGGGTGCAGAGGCAAATGCCCCCTGACTGCCTCCAGAGGGTAGCAGTCGGGCCTCCTTGCAGGAGTGCTGGTAGGGCTTGTCCAAGAAGGAATCCCCGAATCCCTGATTCTGTGGGCCACCTCTGCTATAGGAGCAGTGTCTTCTGTTCTGAGTTCCCTCCACTGCCCCTAGAAGAAAAACTATCTCCATGTGAGTCTTGAAAAGGACCCTAGGATTTACAAAACACATTTTCTTACCTCCCCATTGATTTCTAGAGAAAGCTCTTTGAGGGGTAGAAAAATGTATGCCCACGGCAGACAGGATTCTTTCCCTCTTGCTCACTTCTACAAAGCATGTCCTTTACCGTGGGGCCAAATAAAGAAGATCCACCAAAGGGAGCACTGATGAATGAAGACTTGAAGGGGTCTGTAAAATCACACAGTCGCATCCAGGCATGTCTCCCAATGGCTATGCCTGAATTCGCCGCCCATGAGGTACCTTTCATTGCATGGGAGATCAGCATCATAGATGCATTAGAAATCGACTGGCGGGTGGCCAGTTGAGAGGAGACTATTTTGGTCATTGGCAGACATGGACCCAGAAAGAGATTTGGAAAGTTTTTCAGTCAAATCTCTTTGTAAACTTGTAAAATGTAAAGGTATGCATGACAAAGGCACAGCTAATATTTAAATAACTTTAATCCGTGAAATGAGCGCTTTCGTATTAGTAATACCGATACTTAATCAGACAAAAAACAAATCAAATGCAACAGTATTTAAAGAATAAAATCAATTCAATCAAGTCGCAGACATAATTAAAATTTTTAAAAAGTTACAGTTACGAAAAAATCTGATATATATATATATATATAAACATTATACAAAAGGCTAAAATATAAAATATTTATGTATATACATATGTACATTCAAAATTATAAGCGGTGTCGTCAACAACTAATTTCATATATTCAACTAAGAATCATGGCCTGTGTAGAAGTCAATGGACCTGACAGCATGCTGGACTCTTGGACAGGTCTCGACAGAGGCTGCAAAATCACCTCGCCTTCCTCAGTGATAATGAGCTTTGGGGCACTGGCAGATGGAGAAAGATGGTTATCCAAGGCCCTGAGCTTGGTACTTTTTTCCTCATCTTTCCTACACTTAGGGAGCTCAACCTTTGAATGACTGGTGGATGCCTTCGGATGATGCAAAGACGACAGGAGACTAAGATGCCTAGCTAAGATGTTGGCCCTATGCCTGATAGTCCTAGAGTTGAAATGGGTGCAGAAAGGACAATTAAATGTCATGATCAGGGCCTAGACACGTGACACAGCAAATGAAAGTCTTGGTGTGGGATTTGCTTACCACAGCGGAGACAATTGTTTACCTAATCTGACATGGGTTAAAGCAAGAAAGTGTGTTCCAACAGGGGACTTAGCTTTCAGACAACTTCTCTCTGGTGCAGACCAACCCATGCACTGTAATACTGCTTTGGGTTCCAAAGGCAAGAAAAGACTGATATCATGGTGTCAGCTGGCTCGCTATATACCTAAGCATATTGAAATTGGAAAGGATGTCAGCCAACCTAAGGAGGGCGGCTTACACGGCAGGAAATCCCGCAAATCAGGACTGCAACCCTGAAATATGAAGAACATCAGATATTCCTTGCGTGGGCTTAACAGCCATAACAGCAGTGAAAAAACGCCGAGTAAAATCCTGCAATTCTTTGTGGTTATCCTTAGCCACAGGAGCCACATACTTGGTCTGCTTTTTTGCTAAGGAACATCAACTCTGATAAATCTAGAAGGTTTAGACCCCTGCTTAGATTCAATGAGGATACCAAGCACCTTTTCCCGGGTTCCTATTGTGAAATCGAACGTTGAGAATGCCGAATACCAGAAGGCCGAACTTGGTAGTTCGAAAGTCGAGAAGGTCGAAGCCGCGGAAACCCAAATTCTTTCCCAGGGAAAAGAATTCAGTTGGCCGTTTCTGCGGCTTCGGCATTTTCTGACCAGGTCAAGGTAAGTGTATGAACGGGTAGTGACTGACTTTAAGTTTAGGGAGCGGGTCAGTTAAGTGTGCGATAGCGACTGACTTTAGGGTTAGGGCGCGGGTCAGGTAAGTGTGCGGTAATGACGGACTTTAGGGTTAGGGCGCGGGTCAGATAAGTGCGCGGTAGTGACGGACTTCAGGGTTAGGGCTGGGTTAAGGATAGTGCATAGATAGTGGTGTATGTTACGTTTAGTGTAGGTTTCGAAGGTGTTTGGTGTGATTGTGTTATGTGTGTGTTTTTCGGAACAGCGATTTTTTTCCCTGGGAAAAAATTTGCTGTTTTGAAATGTCGATGTTATCCGAATTCGATCTTACAAGATCGAACTTATGGTGTTCAACATTTTGGAAGTTCGATTTCGTGATATAGACCCCCCTCTAAACAAGAATATGGGAAATCCGTCTAGGCCCCTCTGAAATCGTCAGCCATGGTTCCCCTCCACATCTGCACCAGACACAGGCACCGCCTCAGTGGACATGTGGCTAGATAGTTCCATGTCGGCCTTCAACTGAGTCGCAATATTGGGAGCTGATGCTTGACTAGACAGTCCTTTGGTTCTTCGTCCAACCTGCCAGAGATGTCCCATGGAGGCTGGACAGCAGCAGGATCAGTATGCCCCTTTTTGGCTTACTTCTTAAAAGGTGGATAAACTTACAGGTGGGCAGATTCACCCATGGTTCCCTAAGTCAAAAGCTTCAACTACTCACTGGTCCTCCAAATAAATAGAAATGACAGATGACTACTGAGTGTTTGGAGGACACACGCCCGGCAAACCCCAAAAATGTGTAAACTGCATGTAGCACCCAAGCAAAAAAGGCACTTTCTGTGTCGACTGTTATAGGAATGTGCCTCCCACACTCACATTTTCCCTTGGATGACATGTAAACTGAAATAAAAAGAAAAAAGGAAGGAACAGACCCCAATGGGGCACTTCTCTTTAGAAGGCTTGTAAGTTGAATGAACTTGGCGAATGGCTTGCAGACTGAATTCAACGGTAACTTTTGATTTGGCAACAAAGTAGTTCTGAGGATTAGGTGCTCTTACATCACATATCTGCACAGAGAACATATGTCTGACGTATGGCATGTATAAGGTGTGCTTTGGTATAATGGCCAGACATTTAGCTATCCTTGGCAAAATATGCCAAAAATGAAGAATTATGCAACAGTATTCAGAAAGAACATCAGTGCCGGCATGTAGACAACAGATTGTTATTAAACAAAGCGAGTTGGACAACTGAAGGTAAGAAAAACTGCCTTAATAGTTAATACACAAACTGGTAAGCCCTGTCATCTCATCAATATGAGAGAGACTCTCACTTTTTTGTGCGTGTTTATTAAATTGTCCGTTACTTTTCCTACAGCTTGTCTGACTTACCTTATTCTATTAAAATATTTACAGAAGTTACAGAAAAATAGAACTCCTCACTATGAGAAGCATTTCCTGAACTGTACTACTCAAAAATACAGCAAAACACTAGCAAAAAATAAAACCTGTGTTACAAGTTAAAATACACAAGAACTGTTAAGCTTTGTCATCTCACCAATGTAAAAGACTGCTTCAGACATCTTGGTTGCCATAAATTAAGTTACCTTAGATGTCTAAAACAATCTTTCACTTTGAGAAGATGGTAGTAACATTAACAGCCAAAATAAAGCCAAACTTGGTCTGGTCGAGACTGAATTTTTTTATTTTAATTTTATTTAACATTTGTTGACCGGGAATGTCCGACTAGGTTCCACAGATCCTGTTTTCAGCGGAGGCCCGGGGAGAAATGCTCCAGATGCATGTCTTTGGAATGTGGGAGGAAACCGGAGTACCCGGAGGAAACCCACGAGAGCACAGGGAGAACATGCAAACTCCACACAGAAGGCACCCCAGCCGAGAATCGAACCAGAGAACCTCTTGCTGTGAGGCGACAATGTTAACCGCTGCACCACTGCGCCACCCAAAACTTTTTTTTTTTGGAAACTAAAAACAGTGAGAGGTGTAACTCCGCACTTATGTAACTGGAAGGTACTACTTGTATTGGTTTATTTAGTGACAGCTGAACAAACTGAGGGCTTGTTTCAGGGTGCCAGTTCAGCACGACAATCCAGAGGCTTCTAAATTAATTCTGTTATACACCCTTGTGCACTGTTTGATACAGCGTACACTTTTAATTTTCACTTATTTTGCCAAGCAGAAAGGTGAGTCCAGAACTTGTCCCCTGCGAGTACAATGTAGGGAGGAAGGGGAAATGGTGTAGCAGTCATTCTGAAGATCTCAGGTTCTGGTCTTTTCATACTGAATTTTAACCACACACAGCTTGCTTTGCCACACACAGAGCCGGGCCTCAGCTCAACTGGTGGCCTAGGCAAAAAGGCTCCACAGCGCCCCTCACAACACCCAGTGCCACCATCCTGGTCTACCTACACCATCCAGATTACGTTTTTCTCACAGTTTGTTTTACTCTTCAGGTTTTACCATATTCATTCAACACATTTTAAAGAAACCATTTTTTTAACTACAAAAATAAATACATACATACAGGAAAAGTGCCCCTGCTAGAGTGGTGCCTTAAGCGGCTGCTTAGTTGGCTTATGCCTAAGGCCGGCTATGGCTACACATTGCTTTTGCTGAAAAAAGCTATTGAGGAATCCCTTTTTTCCAAAAAAGTTTCAGTTTTAGTGAAACACTTGATAATAAGAAGCTGTATGTATTTTTTAAACAAACTAATCTTTTAACACTGCTTAACCACAAAAGACTTTACAGAATAGATAAAATTCAAACAAGCAAACATTTAATTAAAGGTAGGAAGATTCTGCTTCTCAAGTCATACAAAAGAACAGTTCAGTCACCAGAGCATTAATTAATATAGCAATAACCCACGCCTGGGTGTGTGTAATGCTGGATTTACCACGGCTGGTGTGGTTTGGTCATGAGGGCGAAGCCCGAGTGGCCAAACAAAGCCAACTGTGGGTAAATCCAGCATTACCCACACCCAGAAGTGGGTTATTGCTATTATACAATGCCATTATTTATGAAAACAAATAATTACTTTTCTTAAATAATGGCATTGTATAATGTCTCCTTGCTGCCCTTCCACAGCTGTCTGGTATTCTGCGGCAGTTCTGATGTACTGCACATGCCTACGCAGTACATCAGAGCTGTGGGCAAATGCAACGGAGAAAGCAAGATCTCGGTTGCTTTTTACAAACTGTTTCACTATGTTAAATGGGTTTAACATAGCGAGACAGCTTTAAAAAAAGCAACGGAAAATCTCCGTTGCTTTTTTTAAAGCTGTCTCGCCATGTTAAACTCATTTAACATAGCGAGACAGTTTTGAAAAAAGCAACGGAGAAAGGAAGATCTCCATTGCTTTTTACAAACTGTCTCGCTATGTTAAACAGTGTGAAGCAACAGAGATCTTGCGTTCTCCGTTGCTGAAAAAAAGAGTTATAGTAATGGAAAAAGTCCGGGCGACCTGACCTTTTTCCATTACTATAACTCTAATTTACAACGTGCATGCTGACCAATCAGCGTGCACGTTTTTGAATATTAATGGGGGGTCGCTGTATAATACAGCTCTAAAACCATCACTCTTACACCACTATTGAAGTACAGTTGTGCAGGAGCGGCCTTAGGTCAACTGGTGCCCTAGGCAAAAGGGCTCCACGGCACCCCCCCACCACACCACCTGGTGCCCCCATCCTGGTCTACTTATACCAAATAAATACTGGAAAAGCGTCGCTACTAGAGCGCGCCCTAGGCGACCGCCTAGTAGGCCTATGCCTAAGGCCGGCTATGTGTGCAAATAAATTTATCATAACAGTAGATGTCTGAATAGATCAATGCTGCAGTAGCTATAAACTATATGGGACATATATCCTGTTCAAGGATCGGACCTGCTGGGAATCTTCCAAAGCTTTACAACACCTTCCACATTCCCTAATCCCTGCTCCGCACGAGGGAAGAAAGATAAACTCTGACTCAGTTACCACAACTTCAAGCTTTGTTACTTTAGAAGGGGGCTAGATCCCTGCAAATGGGTTGTGCAGCAATAAAAATCCCACACACCTGCATAAAAATAACCAATAAGAGAATGAAGGGATGGTCTGGCTACTGTGCAATGATCTATTCAAACAAACAAAAAAATAAAACCAAATGTATATAGTCTTAAAAAGGACTTGGTTTTATGAACAGTACCAACAAAAAATCTTCTCATGCCCATCTATGACCTTCAGGTAGCAAGTTAGTTTGACACCTTTAATAACTGCTGCATGTCCATAACCAAAACGCTGCTTAAAAATTATCAAAATTTAATTATCAGGGCAGTCACATGAAGAATTGAGGGAGAGTCATTATGCAACAAACCCTGCTTTGTGTGTGCAACCTCATCCTGTGAGGAAAACATAACAGTAATTGCCCTTGGCCATAGTAGGAGGAGAACCAACTATAGCTTGTGCCAAAAAAGGAGTCACCACAATGATTTTTGGAGAATGCTTCTGAATTAGTTAGAACCACCCTTATCACAAGAAAGGGTGGATGATCACAGATCATCATTCATGTCCATGGTAATGAAAGAGCTCTAAATTCCAGGCCTGAATATGGAAACCTTGAGGAGAATGTCTTTAACTGTCATAGATGGAGGCAAACAGATGTACCCGAAACTTACCCATAGACAACCTGATTCCTAGAAAAATCCCCAGGTACAAATTACCTTCCTGAGGGTTGTCTGCAACAACCCTTTTGAATTAATTAAATGAAGTAAACACTAAAAGGGAGGTGGGGGACAGAGGACCTGATTACCCCGTTTAGTAATCCATCACATCACTGTAATGTTGTGTGTGACCTCTAGCAGAAGGTCTGAAGATGAAAGAGGTCTCAGGGAATATAAAATATTTTATTAGAGCCATTATCTTTTAACATTTAAGTATTTTTAAAATGTTTTGCAAGTTCTTGAGGTCCTGGGCTTTTCTCCTCTTTGACACAGTTCTCCAAAGTCTGATGTATCTGGGATTACAGACTGAAAAGGGACTTGAAAAAAATATTGGATTTGTCACAAAAGACATTTGAGATCAGTTAAGGCCAAGTAATCTAGAATTTTGAGATTTTTATGATGAACTATCGAAATTAAACGAATATCTTAGAAATTACTTATAGCAACCTTCCAGACTTCCTAAGGCAGGAAAACTATGACATGAAATGAGTTAAGACATTCAGGAAAAAAATACTTACAGAAAACTGCATTAAAGATTTCTTTATGTTCACATGAAATCCCAGAATGAAAAATAATTATCTTCTCCAAAATATGATTTTTAACAAATTGTGAAAACTCTGTAATAAATAAAAAAAAATCAATACAAAAATAAAACAAAAATGAGCAGACATCAAAATAGGGAAAAAAATTGATTGCCCTTGTCTTTTGTACAAAGCCACAACAGGAAACTGGCCCATTTTAGACAATTCAGAGGTGATAACTCAAAGGGTGAGAGACTGGAACATGAAACAGGACATGAGAGAGAAAAAAAAAAAAAAAAGAGGATGATGATCTGATAACTTTTGACCGTAACTCTAAAAAGAGAAAGGTACAGGGTCAGTCTCTGCACTTTTCCTTCTTTCTTAGGTTCCTGAATAAGAAACATAAACTCCCCCTGTCAAACAGTCATTTTAGAGATTTTCAATACCCAAAATTCTAAAATCCTCTTGAGACACCATTCTGGGAAACTTGACAGGATTGTTACTGTGCAGAAGGAATACCCAAGAGGGTTGACAAAGTGAGACATCAGTTAGATGGTCTCAGATCAAGTGAGTACCTTGCTATCCAACGGAACTCCCTACATTTATTTACAGAAATTTGAATTGCCTTTCTAGAAAGCTTATTTTAATTTACAATAGGGACAAATATTTGCATCATAATTTACACGCAGAGAAGAAAAGACGGGGACATTTTTTACATAAGTTTTTCTTTTTTTGCCACTCTTTCAAAAGACCTCGGCAAAAGAAAGCATAAAAAAACAATCCCATACCTAGGGCATTATGCAGAATCTCCTGTACGAGATCCTCTGGAAGATTCTGAAAATGAAGCCAGGCAATTGTTAACACTGTGTGTCCCAGATCTGGTGATCTAGAACTAGTATTAGTAATATCATAAGCCCTTCCAAGAAATGCATTAAATAACTGAGAGAGAGAGAGCAAAATCATCTACCAAACTTATGGGGGCAAAAAAAACAAATTCAGATTAAACTGCTACATGCAAAAAAAGGCATTCTCACAAAATGGCAACACAAGAAGAGTCACAACAAATCATAATACCTTTACCACAACTGCTGTATTTTATATTTTATATATATATATATATATATATATATATATATATATATATATATATATATATATATACATACCAGTTTTTTTTTCTTATTTGTATTTAGTTGCCTCACTGCTGAGTTCCATTACCTTTTTAGCAAGATACTGCTATGTAATATCTCAAGATGCAACTGAATCTTGCACTATATTAATTGTGGATGGTAGCCTTACATATGTTTTCATCCTAATTATGGCAGTAGTATTTTATGCAGTGGGTATCACTAATAGTGTTTGCTTGTCTTTAACTGTGTTAAAAACCTGCTTGTTTTGTATTTTAAGGCTGTATTGTACTGTATCCTGTTAATTTACTTGTATTTAAGCCTTTTATGTGCTAATACCCCTCTATTTTCCTTCCTCTTTCTCACCCACTCTCTAACCCTTCATCTTTCCATTTTTAGGCAAGCCCATTTTTTTTTTTTTTTTATTATTTGATACTAGATTCCCACTCACACCCTGTCCAGCTGCCTGCAATCCAGTGCTCTGTGATCCCCCAACGAAGAATTCAGACATTTCAGCTTTACGGACTGCCAGAGGTCTCACTTGAATTCCCTTCTGCTTTTAATTTTTTTAAATAAAAGAAAAGCAAGTACAAATTTATATGTACTGACCTTAAGAACTTAAAAGTTTCTGTTAGCTTATTTTACCAGTATTCTGTCACTCTGTAGCAATCGCGTTGCTATAACTCCATCAGAACTGCTACTTAAGCCCCCCCCCCTCCTACCGCTAACATTCTTCTGTTGTTCTTTTAACTTTCCCCCTTTTGCATCTATTTCTTTCTCTTGGTCAACCCACTTGCAAACTTAAACTCATTCTTCTATCTGCGTTATTCTACCCCATTATTCCCTTCCTGCCTGTCTACAAGCTGTGTCCACTGTAATCTGTCTTATTCTCCTCTCTTCCGTACTACTCACTTGTACACCTCCTTTCAACTGATTGTTTTTCTTATTCTCCTTGCTTCTCCCAGGCCAGTGTAGCCCCGCTCCGTTTGCCCTTGCTGTGATTGGGCTCACTCCGTTCCCCTATCCTACCCCCACTGCCACCCACCTCCACTTCAATAACATTTATACTTTACCTTGGGTCACTCCCTCCAGTTTCCACCGTCTTCCTACTTCCACAAAGCTCCTCCTCCCACTCATTTACCGTCTTGCCCCACCTATCTTCCTCTACTGTTGTACTCAATCTACCTCCCTTAAATTTGTATACTCATCCCACTCCTCCTAATTCTCCTCCACATACTCAACTCTTCTCTACTCTACATTACACTTTACATTCCATTTATTTTTCCACCCTTCTGTATTTCCCCCACCTACTATCCACATACCTTCCACTTCAATCTTTTACTAACATGCCACATCTACTCCTTACCCTCCTATCTCCGCATCCCTCCATCATACAGTACCTGACCTTCAACATAGTCCCACTATTCCTCACCAACATCGCCATTCCTCAAGTCCATATTCCTTCCTTTTATCACCCTCTCTTTTTACTCATCACAATGCCTACTTCTATAAAATTAAATACCCTACATCTTTATCCTCCCTTGAAATCCAAACTTAAATCTGACTACCTCTACTCTCTAGTTCCTCTTCCTTTTTAAGCAATCTACTTCACTCAGGTAATACTCTCGCCTCACTCATCTCTCCTCCACTACAACCTCTTCCTCTTCTCAAAATAGTCAGCAACGTCTCACTACTCAATCTACTGAAATTCTTAAAATTACGGCTCTCAACATCCGAAGTATCCAAAAACAAAGTCTGTGAACTTCATTCCTGGCTATCACTTTATACCCCCGATATTCTATCTCGGAAACTTGGCTAAAACCTCACATAACTAATAGCGAAATCTTACCCCCTGGTTACAATATTTTCTAAACAGGTCTATTAAAAAGGTGGAGTGGCGCCTCTTCTACACTTAAAACAGCTCTCCCTTCACCCATTTCCCATCACCCCTTGTTTTCACCCAGCTGAAATATTCATTGTTAACTAACTTAAACAATCAAAAGAAAATAGCAATTGCCTCCATTTATATACCTCCTGGTGACAATATTCCTACCCTCGAACTATTCCTTGATTGGCCTCTCAAACTATCTCCTATGAAACAATCATTCTAGGTGATAACATTGACTGGAATTACTCTGCTCTCTTTCCAAACTCTAGCATCAACCTATTTTACTTTTTCACAATTTATAACCTCTCCGACTCGTATAAACTCTAAATCTAACTCCAGCTCTATTTTGGACTAGATTCCTACCTCCCATCCTAATCAGGGTCATAATCCCACTACGCTACGTGACTCCCTCAGCGATCACCTCCCAACTTCTATTCAGCGCCGCTCCTCTCAAGCTATTATATATATATATATATATATATATATATATATATATAGATATATATCTATATCTATATATATATATATATATACATATATATATATATATGTATATGTATAGAGAGAGAGAGACTGCCGTAACCTATGCAACTCTGACCCAAATGTATTCAATCAAACTCTCACTTCGATCAATTAGTCCTTCCTTCATAACCTCCTGCTTGAAGCTGCTGCTCTAAAATTTAACAGCTTATTTCTCAACATTCTCAACTCCATGGCCCCCATCAGAAAAATAAGGGTCAAATCTAAATATGCTCCCTGGATTACCAAAGATAGTCTCTCCCTCATGCAGAAAAGGAACAGTGCTTGGAAATCCTAGAATAAGCACAAAACTACCTCAAATCTCCAGCTCTATAGGAAACTTAGAAACTGTGCTAAAAAACAAATCTACCTTGACAAAAAAAAAGTTTTACCTCAATCATCAAAAAACCCCTCATACCAATCCCAAAAAACTCTGGTCCACTATCAACAAGATTCTATACCCTATTAACCCCCTTCCCCCAATCCTTTTCCTAACACCTCCTCTATCGAAACTGCCACTCTTCTGAACTCCTCCTTCATTGACTCCATATAGAACTTACTTAAACCCAATGCTAACTTTATCCCTGACACCGCCTCTTCATTCCACTCCTTTCTCCATTAAACCCATCCCACCTCAACTATCCGATTGTTTCTCAATAAACTTAAACCCTGTTCCCCTCTGCTGACAACCTTCCACCTTACTATCTTAAGTTAGCAGCTTCCTCCATTGCCTACCCAGTTTCCATACTCATCAATCATTCAATTACGGAAAGTCTTGTCCCTGCTGTCTGGAAAAAATTCTACATTTTGACCCTACAGAAAGGAGGAAACTCCACTGACCCTGCACATTTTAGGCCCACTGCTATTCTTCTCCCCTTTTTATAATTCTCGAAAAGTGTATACACAGACAGCTCATTTCTTAACTCACACAAGAGAACCTCCTCATCCCCACACAACATGGATTCAGACCTCATCATAGCACCACTACTGCCCTTCCATCTTTTACTCAAGCAATTTCTTCATCTCTTGATAATAACAAATTAGTCTCCTGCCTGTTCCTTGACCTCTCTAAAGCCTTTGATACTGTAACCCATAAGCTCCTTCTCTCCAAACTATCCTCCCTTAACCTCTAACTCTTCTCTTAGCTGGTTCTCTAGTTATCTATCTGATCGGCTACAATCTGTTAAACGTCTCTCCTCTACCTCCCCTTTCTTCTCTGTTCAAACCGGAGTGCCACAAGGCTCCATACTTGGGTCCCTCTTATTAAACATCTTTACTAACAACCTCTACCTTTCCTGTCCTCACTTCACTCTAATTCAATATGCTGATGACTCAACTATCATCTCCACATCTGACAATCTTCCTCACCTACTCACCCTCACTCAAGAATCTCTGCATTCAGTTGAAAAATGTCTCTCTGCTAATCAATTACTATTTAACCCTAACTAAACTAATCTTCTACTCTTCCTGCCTAAATCTCTCCAACATCCGAAACCTCCTTCTCCATCTCCTCTCTAAGTAACACTCCCATCAAAGTTGAACCACACAGTAAACTCCTTGGAGTTTATGTAGATGATGAACTTAAATTTGACATTTACATTAATAACTGTATTAAAAAACCTCAACAAAAACTTGGACTGCTATACTTGAACAAAAAATTCCTAACTCCAGAAACTAAACTGTCCATAGCGCAAGCATATCTACTTCCCACCCTTCTTTATGCCGCCCCATTATTCACCCAACTTCAAAAGAATCTGACTACCAAGCTTGAACACACCTATAATAAAATAGAGCGATTCGCCAGCAATCTCCCTTATCAAACACCACTGTCTTTCCCTAAAAAAAAACTTCACTGACGAACTCCAACACCAAGTCCTCCTGTCACAGCTCCATCTGACCCACTCTATCCTTCACCATCCCCTTGATTGTCCATCTGTGGCTAATCTTATCTCCTCCTATATCCCCAAGTGCAACCTATGTAGCTCTGACCAACTCCTATGGTGCATCTCTAAACCCAACAAATCCATTGGTAAGATACTCTATAGCCACTCTGTCACCTCTGCCTGGAACAAACTTCCTCTACATATACGCTCACTTGATAATACCCACAGTTTTAAAACAGCATTAAAGACATACCTGCATACCTCTTGGATCTGCTCCTGCAATGACCCCACTTGAAACATCTTCCCCCTTGCCTCTCTCTCAACAGCTAAGGTGCCCATTTCTTTTCTACCTCAACTATGTATTTAACTCTTTCTAATATTTCTACCTGCACCTCTACCTTTCCCCAATCTACCTTCACCACTAATTTCCCTCCAATCTCCTCCTCAGCTTCTTCTCCAGTTCCTGACTCCTCAATGCTCTATAATGCAATGACTGTCTTGCTGAATTCTCTTATGTCACAAATTGTTTTAAATCTTTGACTTTCATATTTAGTGTACAATGTTCCTATGATTTACTTTTATGTCTGTTTTTTGTATTATTTTAGTTGCTTTATATAAAGATTAATCATACGTTTCCTGTAATTTCTGTATTAATCACTGTATTGCTAAATTTTGTAATGGAGCTTTTCTCCTCAGGTGTCTGCTGAAAAAGGGCATCTTGCCCAGTCAGACCAATCTGGTTATTAAATGTCAAATAATGTATACAAAACATATATATATATATATATATATATATATATATATATATATATATATATATATATATATACATATAAATATGGCTCTACATCTAATACTCGAACGTCCGTCCGTCCATACCATCGAATTTAATTTTCATGAGATGAAAATCGCTAAAACGAAATACCTGAATGGCAAATTTTTCCCAGGGAAAGTAAACACGTGCCTAAACTTCAACGAAACACACAATGGAGTAAATAAAACCCACCTAGGTGGGGGCTATGCCCCCAACTATATCAACTTCAGGATTGCACTACAGTGTAGAAGAGGGCATGTTGGGCAATTAACTTGCCCTGGGAAAACTTGCCATACAAGTATTTCGTTTTCGCAATTTTTGTCCACGAAAATGAAATTTGATAACATGGCCATTTGAATATTAGAAGGGAATCTATATATTTTATATATATATAGATATATATATAGATATACAAATAAATAAATATATATATATATATATATATATATATAGATATATATATATATATATATATATATATATATGCACATATATATATATAGATATATATATATAGATATACACACACATATACATCCATGACTAACTACATGAAAATCCAGTCAAATCGAAGATCCTCCTTCCCCCCCAAAAAAGAGAAAGTGTCAAGTAGGAAGGTTCCTTGCCCAGGAAGAAACTCCTTGGACTGGATTATCAAGGACAGTGTCAGCTACGTCTTTATTTTTAGCAAGAGTGGTTCTTCCCACCCAGATAAAATAGCCAAACAGCCGCTTAAGACGTGTCTGTCCCCTTGGTCCTTGTTGACAACAGAAAAAGTTCACTAGAGGGGACACTGAGAAAAAAAGATTAGTGGTCCTAGTAACAGCAAATGGCCACAGCTGAGTCACTTGAAACAGGCTGAAGCAAACAAATCCCAAGTCAACAAAGAAGCACCCCCCCCCCCCCAAAAAAAAAAAATGTATACTTGCAGCTCAGGGAAGAAGCCGTCAAAAAACTGGGACTCAGGGCCAAGGTATCTGACAAGCAGATAATTTGTGTAAAGAACGAGTCTTACCTTATAAATGAGAATGAAACTTTGAGCTAAATATTTTAAAACAGAAACCAAACATACTGACATTGTACCTTAGCAATTATTTTTGATATAAAATTACAAAGAATGTGTCAACCATACAAAGTCCTTGATAAATGGATAATATGTCTCAACAGAGATGATGTTACCTCCTGTCAGGAAAATCGAGACAGCAGCCTAAGAGGTTTATCACTATCAAACAAAGCATCATGAAATATCTGGCAATAATAACAGAAAGAAAAATCACCCCTTCTTTTAGAAAAATAAACAATGGGCTCTCCACAGGGAAACAAAATCTAACTGTTAATGGCAAAAGATGTCAGAAAAGCAGATAAAGCTTGAAAGAAGTCAGTTTTACCTCCCAACAGAAATGTTAAAGTTTAAGGGGTAAATTCTGTCCAGGAAAGAAAACAAAACATTTGGCTTATCCACTTAACTATTGCCATGACATTTCTCAAATATGTTCAAGGACACTGGCTGAACAAATCTCAACTCCAGTAGTTGAAAATAGTGGTCTCACTTACAGGTAATAGATCTGGTCTCCTGAAAAAAATGTTTCTTCTTTTCATTGTCACACTTTTTCAGAAAAATGGTTGGTTATAGCTTTTTCTTTCTTTTTTTGATAAAAAGAGGAAAATTTAAATAACTGCTAGCTTTAGTGTTAACGAAGGCTTGCAAATCTCTAGCGATGCCACTCTTACTGATGAATTCAATACAAGGTTCACAATTATCAACACTGTGACTATCTACTAAACAGAAAAGGCACTTGCAATGGAAATCATATGAATGTGCCTGAAGCCCACAACAGCACCTACTGATATTTTTTCTTGTGTCGCTACAAGAATAAGAGCAAAATCATGCAAAAAAAAATAAATAAATAAACAAAATAAATAAGTATGTTTAAGGATTTTGAATCAATCTAAACAACTGAAACAAAGTGGACAGATGTCAGGTGGGATAAAAGGGGTAAAACATGACTGCACTCACTACTACTGAGTTCCCCATTCTGGCCATTCTATGACAGGTCAACTCTTTGTAAGAATTAACTGCTAAAGAACCTGGAGGGAAGGGGGTACTCCTTACTCCCATTCATATAATGGACACTTGAGACAATGACACTTGCACTCAACATTTTGGGATCTGTTCAATGATGTAAATTAACAGCCGATAACTTTTTTACTTTAAATTAGACAACTTCCTTGAAGTACACTGGTTATTTTCAGAAATTATGCTACAACTACTTAAGCAATTAAGTTACGTGGTTCTATTAAGTCAGAAAAATACATTTTGACAGACAAAATTTTTTAACAGCACACACTGATTCTTTTTTATGACACCACCAACTAAACATAAAACCACCCTAATCAATAATGTAAATGATCATAAAATACAACAAACTGTCAAAATATTTTCCAAGGAGAACCAAATAGTGAATGAACACTTTTGCTCTCAGAGTTTGGTCTGTCTGTTTTTAAGTTCCACTGAAGTGTCACTTTCCAATACTCTTAAAATTTTCCCTATTCTGATCAGAAAAATTATCACTAATCCACATATAGTCTACTAGCATGTCAATAAAAAGAAACCGGATTAATGCAAAGGTGAAGTCAACTATCAGTCTGGCTTCTTTCAATTACAGCTGTAGGACTTACCCCAGTGGTCTGCAGATGTTGTCTAAACTCATCCATTGTTGTGTTTGAGATACTCATATCTCTAAACATTCCTTCAAGTTTAGATGTAAACTGACAACCACACTCTGTCTATAAAAGAAACACAGTTATTTATACCATCTTAAATGTGCACAAGCCTGTAGCTAAAACATTACTAGAATATGTATATATATATTTTTAATTTCAGACTGAAAAAGAAATACAAATGTGAAAGGTAATCACAACAGTAGTTCACCGAAAAATATTGATGGCTACTGCTGGGTGCTGTAAATTTTAAACCTACGCACTACCCACAATGGCATCACTCCCAGTGCCCAGGGCCACAATGGCTCTAGCTGTCTCAGTATTTAGTCATCCAAACTGTAGCATTAGCCTTTATGGTATATTTTTCAAATGTGAAGAAGTGGGTCAGATACACTATTTTTTTCCAGGCTCCAAGACTTTCTGATACTAAAGTTAAAGACTTCATAGCTCTTTAATGCTTTTTCATTTTCTGCTTTAATTATTAATCCTTATGGAGATTCTGGTGAATGGCACTATATTTAACATTCTGCAGTTAAGACTACAGTTCCCTCTCTAAAGATACTGACAGATCTTTCCAGAAGGACTTTTAATGAGTATTTTTAGTAATGTGTTCTCTCCTCTCAAAGTTAGAAAGTGTTTTTTTGGAAAATGTATACTTATGAAGCAAGTTATGGCTCCATGCCAGTTAACTAGTGGCAAATGCCCTCATGGAAGCATTAATGGTACAATGAGCCAAAAAGTACAGTTTTGTACCTACCATAAATGTAGCTGTTCGAGTGCTAATACAGCTGCAGTTATAACAGATGGGTTTTCCTGCCGTCAGGCGGGCCCTCGGTCGGCCGAATTCCAAAGTCTAGGTCCGGCGTCGGCTGTCGTCGCTTCTTCCCTGACGTCAGTGCGACAGGGGTATAAAAGAACCAGCCGACGCCATTTTCTTCAGTTTTTCTTGCCCCAGATGCCAGGTGCCCACAGAAGGAAGGCAATACATAAATTTATGTAATAATGCAATGCAATATAATCAAAAAACAGTAGTTGCAAGCAAATACACCATAAATGAATACCCCAATCAGTTTGTATGAGTAGGTGTTAGTCAATAGGCCTGTCCAAAGAGGGGAAGGAGGGAGGGAAACCTGGACTGCAGCTGTATTAGCACTCGAACATCTACATTTATGGTAGGTACAAAACTGTACTATGTTCATCGTGCATACAGCTGCAGTCATAACAGATGGGTAGAATCCCAAAGCTAAAAAAGGGGTGGTAGGCACTAGGTGGAACTAGGAGGAGCCAGGATGCCCTGTAAGACTGCAGTGGCAAAGCCTGCTCTAGTTTTGGAGTATAATGGTAGGTGATGGTGCCTGGAGAAGGTATGCACAGAACTCCAAGTGGCTGCTTCCAAAATATCTTTGGTAGGAACCCCTTTGAGGAAAGCTGCAGAGGTAGCTGTGGCCCTTGTGTTGTGAGATCTGATGCTTGCAGGTACAGTTTTACCATGAAAAGAGTAACAAAAGCGTATGCAGTGGGCTATCCATTTCGAGATTGTCTGTTTGGAAATTGGCTTCCCTTGAGCTCCTGTAGCATAGGACACAAAGAGTTGTTCTGATTTTCTGAAAGGCTTTGTTCTGTCCAAATAATAACGCAGCTGTCTGTGGATGTCCAAGGAATGAAGTAGTCTCTCCCCTTTGTTTTGAGGATTAGGGTAAAAGGTAGGTAAGTGGATAGCCTGATTCAAAGCTACCCTGGATACCACCTTTGGCATAAAGGACGGATTGGTTCGTAAGGAAACTCTGTCCTGATGGAAAATGATGAAAGGCTGCACAGCCATGAGGGCTTGTAGTTCCGATACCCTGCGAGCTGAGGTGATAGCCAGAAGGAAGGCTGTTTTCTAGGACAAATATTGCAATTCTGTTGAGGCAGCTGGTTCAAAAGGAGGCAACGTCAGTTTTTCTACAATGAAATTGAGGTCCCAAGCAGGTACTGGTTGTTTCCTTGGGGGTTTTATATTCTTAGCCCCTCTGAGGAACTGTCTTAAGAGGGGGTGAAAGAATGAAGGAGGATCAGTGTTGTACTCTACAGAAATGGCTGAGGCATGAATTTTGATGGAGGAGAATGAAAGTCCACTGCTTAGTATCTCAGCTAGATACTGTAATATCTGAGGTAAATTCAGTATTCCAGGATTCTGGCCCTTTTTCTCATTCCAGGCACAAAACCGTTTCCATTTTGCGGAGTAAGCTTTTCTAGTAGAAGGCCTTCTGGCCTCCAAAATGACATCCTGCACCTCCTTGGAGATTAGGGTCTGTTGTGAAGTTAAGGAATCTTCCATTCGGCCAGATTGAGTGTTTTCAGCTGACTGTGAAGAGTTTTGAAGCTGTGCTGAGTCAGAAGAGGAGGCATTAGAGGTAGGGTCCATGGTGGGGGATGCGTCAGGCTCCTCAAGAGTGGGTACCAGTATTGTCTTGGCCAGTCTGGAGCAATGAGAATCATCTTTGGTCTGTCTGCTCTGGTTTTTAATAGAACTTTGGGCAGCAGAGGAAGAGGTGGAAAGGCATAAACTGTCATTGTTGTCCAACTGAAAGAGAGTGCGTCCACTCTCCAGGCCTGTGGATGAAAAGTCCTTGGGCAGAATTTTGCCAATTGGTGATTTTTGTGGGAGGCAAAGAGATCTATGTCTGGTCTTCCCCATGCTTGAATTATCTCTGTAAAAACTTGAGGATGCAACTTCCATTCGTGTGGATCTGTCATATTTCTGCTTAGGTTGTCTGCCAGCGTGTTTTCCTTGCCTGGCAAGTACTGTGCTTGAAGTTCGATTTGTAATTCCAGAGCCATGTTCCAAAGAGACATGGCCAGCCTGCATAGGGGGTATGAATGGGTTCCTCCCTGCTTGTTTATGTACCACATTACTGTGGTGTTGTCTGTCCTTATCAATAGTTGACCTGGATGCAGAAGGTCTTTGAAAGCTATAATAGCATTTATTACTGATAGCATTTCCTTTTGATTGATGTATAGGTGCTTTTCTTTTTGGGACCATTTGCCCTGAATGCACCGATCTGTCATGTGCGCCCCCCAGGCGTAGTCCGAGGCGTCTGTTGTGATGACTTGATTTGCTTGAAGCTTGCAGAATGGGAGACCTGTGTTTCTTTGGCATGCTTGAGCCCACCACAGAAATTCCTTTTGAAGACATGGAATTAGTGGTATTATTGTTTCCAAACTGTGGCTGTGTTGAGACCATAGGTTTTTCAGGTACCATTGAAGTTTCCTCATATGCAGCTTTGCACATGGGATTAGTAGGATGCAAGATGCCATGAATCCCAGAGCCTGCAGGATTTTCCTTGCAGTCAGCCTGGTGAAATTTGCTAGTTTTCTGAAGTATTGAGTTAGTTGCCCCTGTTTCTCTGGCATGAGGTAGGCCATCTGGGTGTTTGTGTCCAAGTTGGCACCCAGGAAAATTATTGTTTGAGAGGGTATTAGCCTTGATTTCTTTTTGTTGACTGTGTAACCCAGAGAATTCAACAGCATTATTACAAAAGCCAGATGTTACAGAAGTATGTACTTGCTGTCCGCTTGGATGAGGCAGTCGTCCAAATATGGATATATTTGTATCCCTTGAAGTCTGCAGTAGGCAATTACTGATGCCAGGCATTTCGTGAATACTCTGGGAGCAGTAGATAAGCCAAAGGGCAATGCAGAGAATTGATAATGGGTTGAACCTGCAAGAAATATGAGGTATCTTCTGCAATCTTGTCTGATTGGGACATGCAGGTATGCCTCCTTGAGGTCCAATGTTACCAGCCAAGACTCCTTGCCCAGCATGGGAAGAAGCTGCTGTAATGTGAGCATCTTGAATTTTGGTACGAGTAAAAATGTGTTTAGGATGGATAGGTCCAAAATAGGTCTCCAATCTTTTCCCTTCCTTGGTACCAGGAATAGTCTGGAGTAAAAACCTTGACCTTGTTCTTGTGTAGGTACCTCTTGAATAGCTTTCATGTCCATGAGATCTGAAATTTGTCTTTGTGCCTCTGCCCTTTGATTGTGTGGCAGGTTTGGCATGCCTCTCATTTTTGGAAGGGTGTGAAAATGGAATCTGTAGCCTCTGTTTATAATGTCCAGGATCCATTTGTCTTTTGTGACAATGTGCCAATTTTTCGAAAATAATGCCAGTTTTCCGCCTAAAGGTGCTGCCATTTGAGCCTTGCTTGGCATGCAAAGGGGAAAGTCATTGGGTCTGCTTTCTGAATGGCTGTGAACTATCCTCACCACCTCTTTGTGTAGGAGCTTGCCATTGTCTGCCACTAAACGATCCTTGAGATTGCCCTCTGCCCCTCGGGCGCCTGTATCTACCTCTTTGGGGTCTGTCCGTGGCTGGAAAGGACCAATTTTTGGAAGGCCAATTTCTACTGAAACGTGGAGGTTGTACCTGTAGGAAATCTTTCACTGTTTGCATCGATTTAGCCTTTTCCTCCATTTTCTTTAATACCTCCTCAGCTTTAACACCAAATAATACATCCTTTTGCAGAGGGGCATCTAGTAATTTAGCTTTGACATGATCTGGTAAGGTTTGCTCTTTGAGCCAGGCATGTCTACGTATGACTGATCCTGTAACAGCAGCTCTACATGAGGCCTCTAAAGCATCAAAACCACATTGCAAGGTATGTTTACCCACTTGTTCTGCACTATGCATCAAATCCTGCAACTCCTTCAAGTCTGGTTGTTCAGGTTGTGACATTTTGTTTTTCAACTGTGATAACAGAAACTGTTGGTACTTTAACATATGGAACTGGCAGTTTAAAGCCCTCATGGTTAAGGTGGCCGAGGTGTATACCTTTTTCCCCCACCTTTCTAAAGCTCTGGAATCTCTCTCTGAAGGTAATGGATTTTTAGCAGTGGAGGCCTTAATTCCCTTGGGGCCCTGTGAGATAGTTTCTGGGTCAGCCGCATGGCTTTTGTATAGGAATTGGTGTGAGTCAGGAACCCGGTAATACCTGTCAGGCTTGACTGGGGCTGGAGGTAAAGAGTCTGGGTTAAGGCAGGCCTCCGAATACACATCTAGAATGTCTAAGACAGGAGGTATAGCCAGAGGCCTGTGCAGAGGGAGCAAGAGAAAATCCCTAAGCCTTATCTTGTTGTCTGAGTACTCTTGGCCTTCCCAGTGGAAGTGTTCCCTCAAGGTATGCAAGGTTTCCCCAAAAGAGTAATCCTCAGGGGGGAAGACAGAGGGAATGGACTCCTCTGCATCAGAATCTTCAAAAGGGGAGTATGAATGCTCCTGGTCATCAGAATGCTCCGAAATAATGGAGGCCTGGTCCGAGGAGGGGGATTCTTCCTCCACTCTGGGCCTTTTGTCCGGGGGGGGGGGTTGAGAACCCCTGATAAGAGTAATCAAATCCTCAGCCATTTTGAGCATCTGCTTTTTAGGCATGGGGCCTTGAGAAGGGCCCTGTGGAGCTTGTCTCTTAGTATGCATGGCTGCTTTAGACTTAGTGAAAGCCTTGATGGAAAAAGAAGAGGAAGGCCTGAAGACACCTTGAGAGGTGGCAGACCTGTCTAAAATCTGAGTTTCACCGCCAAGAGTGACTTCGGTATCGGTAGTTGGGGTGTGGGCCGAAGAGCCTGCGACCTCGGGTACAGTAGACACCGCCAATGAAGTGTCGTCGGTAGTCAGGGGCTGCGTAGGTGCCTCACTGAGAACCGGACCACCTGTATTCAGCTTTGGCGTGGTGTCGGTAGAAGCCGCAGACCTCGTATGTCGGTCCTTATCTTTGCGTCTTTTACTCAAAACTGGAGTCGGAGTATCCGACGACATAATGTAATTAATTTTTTTGCCAAAATAGTGTTGGGCGAACTCTGCCCGACGCTTAATGGTGCGTCTGTTGAATGTAGCACAAAAACGACAGGCCGAGACGTCGTGGTCTGGGCCTAAACAAGGAATGCAGAGGGAATGAAAATCCTTATGCGGTATTTGCTTCCCACATGAAATACAATTATTAACTTTGTCTGACATCGGCCTGAGGCAAGAAAAGTTTCCCCAACGGGGTACTTAGCTTTCAAGAAGACTTCGGTTGCAAAATATTCATAATCTCAGGAGCTGGCCGACCGGCACTTGCGAACTGCTTCTGCTTCGGGCACCACGCGGCAAGAAAGACTGAAGAAAATGGTGTCGGCTGGTTCTTTTACACCCCTGTCGCACTGATATTAGGGAAGAAGCGACGACAACCGATGCCGGACCTAGACTTTGGAATTCAGCCGACCGAGGACCTGCCTGACGGCAGGAAAACCCATCTGTTATGACTGCAGCTGTATGCACGATGAACATCTACCATAAATCCGTCTAACGGAAGAGCCATTACTGACATTTTACCTTTGTGTCACTTGAGGTAGGTCCTGAAATGTCTTATGAAGCTAAAACATTATACTGGTACTACTACATATTGATTAAGTAATTGATAAATCTTAGTACGAAGCTGGCTAGCATGTAAACCATTTCACCCATCTTCACATCTGGTACCACAGATACTGAAACCATGGAATGAAATATCCTACTCTGCTCAGCTTTACAAGAATTACAGAGATACTGTTATCAGACTGCTATTACACAAGTAAATAATTCAGGATTGCATTTGGGGCCACAACAATATCCTGCGAAGATTGTGGATAATACAGAAATTACAACCTATGCTATATCTCTGAAAAGAAGAAATGAATAAAATTACTCCACTCCTCACCTCAATTAAAAATGTGGTACTCGATATAACAAAAAGCTGGATCTTTTTCACACCCTTAACGTAGATACCAATGCAAGCTAATGGTGGCCACCATAACTATATAGCATTTTATCCCTTATGTCCTTACAAGTTAACTGACAGAACACCAAACTACAAATACAGGAGTCATATGGAGGCCCCTGTAGACATCCCTTGGACAACAGTAACAGCAAAGTATCCTCTAACCGTGGAAATGAAAACATTATGTACTCACCATAACATTCCATCTGTGTTGACCATTTTCATTCTTCCTCAACTAATGGATTCAGATCTGATACTACTTGGCCACTTCTACCAGATTATCGGATCCAAGAACTCCAGAGCTCCTCCCTTTACCCATACTGCCCCAAAAACCTAACATACATCAGATTAAGTATGCTGACTCTAAGGTATACAGAAATTAACAAGGTAGTAAGGAAAAAGGAAGCTGGTGTTCAAACAAGGAAAGTACAGTTGTGTACACTTACCATAAATGTAGATGTTTGAGTGTATTCACTGTTGCAATCATCACATTTGGGTTATCTGCCTGCAGGTAGCCATCAGTCGGCCCGAATAACAGTCTCTTGGGATTTCTGCATCGGATGCTGTCGCCTCTTCATTGACGTCAGGTTGTCAGGGGTATAAAACATGCAGCTGATGCCATTACATCAGTTTTTCTTGCCCCAGATATCAGGAGCCCCCAAAATAGGAAGCAATTACATTGTGTGGAACACCTTCAGTAAAAAGTAAATACCATTGCCATAAAATATGGCCCAAAAAAGAGGATAGGTAGAAAGCACAGAAAAGTCATGGTGCTGGAGGGAGGGTAACCAGGACTGCAACAGTGAAGACACTCAAACATCTACATTTATGGTAAGTGTACACAACTGTGCTAGGTTCTTCGTGTTTCAATGTTGCAGTCATCACACTTGGGTTGATTCCCAAAGATGAAGAAGGGTGGAGGCAGTCAAGAAATGTTAGGGCTGGTAGCAGGCCTTGTAAGACTGCTGTGGCAAATCCAGCTCTGGATTTAGAAAAGATAGGCAAGTGGTAATGCTTGAAGGTGTGTACAGAATTCCAGGTTGCAACTTCCAGGATGTCCCTGGTAGGGACTCCCCTGAGAAATGCTGTAGTGGTTGAGGTAGCCCTAGTGGAATGAGTTCTGATCCCCTGTGGGGTAGGTTTTCCATGGTGTTTGTAGCAGAAATGGATGCAGTGTGATATCCATTTGGAAATGGTTTGATTTGAAATGGCCTTGCACTCTGCCCCTGTAGCAAAGCTGACTAGTAGCTGGTCAGATTTTCTGAAAGGTTTAGTCCTGTCCAGGTAGAACCTGAGCTGTCTGGGCACGTCCAAGGAGTGAAGGATCCTTTCCCCTTTATTCTACGGATTAGGAAAAAAAGGTTGGTAAATGGATGGATTGGCTTAAAGCCACAACTGGATACCACCTTGGGCATAAAAGATGGGTTAGTCCTGAGGGAAACCCTGTCCGCATGGAGGATAATGAAGGGTTCCATAGCCATAAGAGCCTGCAACTCGGACACTCTTCTTGCTGAAGTGATGGCTAGAAGTAAGGCTGTTTTCCAGGAGAGGAATTTTAACTCTGCTGAAGCAGCAGGCTCAAGGGGGGAAGCGTGAGCTTCTCTAATACAAAGTTAAGGTCCCAGGCAGGAGTGGGAGCTCTCCTCGGGGGTCTTAAATTGTTAGCTCCTCTCAGGAACTTGTTTGACCAGAGGGTGAGAAAAGAGGGGTGGCTCAGTACTGTAATGAGCCGAGATGACGGAAACATGGATCTTAATTGACGAGAAGGATAGGCCTTTGTGGAGCAGCTCTGCTAGATAATCTACGACTTG
The DNA here is from genome assembly GCF_019279795.1 of Protopterus annectens. Classification (NCBI taxonomy): domain Eukaryota; kingdom Metazoa; phylum Chordata; order Ceratodontiformes; family Protopteridae; genus Protopterus; species Protopterus annectens. The sequence continues at coordinate 436,532,883 of NC_056734.1, read as the reverse complement.
AGGTAAGGTGGGCACGGCTGTGTCCTTTCCCTGAGACTGGCTCCAAGAACACTTTTCTGAATAAAATTTCCTAGTACTAGGCCTCCTGGCCTCAAGGATGACATCCAGCACCTGTTTGCTGAGGTTTGCTGGTGATGTATTCAGGGAATAAGCCAGGCTGCCAGGTTCAGGGTTTGCAGCTGAGTATGCAAAATATGTCCCTCCTGCTAGGACAGCAGAGAGGGGGATCTTATTTAGGTGCCAGGGTGGCACTGCTGTCAGACTGCGTAGGGAGTGGGGTACCAGCGCTGGCGTGGCCAGTCTAGTGCAATAAGGATTGTCCTTGGCCTGTCCTGTTTGATCTTGAGTAGTACATTGGAGAGGAGGAAAGGCATAGATTGAGAGGTTTTCCAATGTAAAGGACAGGCCATCCACTTTCCATGCTTGGCTGTGGGGAGTTCTGATGAAAAAGTTGCTCAATTGATGATTTTGGGGGGAGGCAAAGGCAAAGAGGTCCACCTCTGGTGCCCCCCACCTGTGGATCAGAAGCTTGAATGATTTGGGTTCCAGTTTCCACTCGTGTGGGTCCATTAGATTTCTGCTTAAGTCGCCTGCCAGTGAATTTAGTTTGCCTGGCAGGAATTGAGCTTGCAGGTGCACTTGATTGCTCAAGGCTGTGTTCTACAGAGCCATAGCTAACCTGCAGAGTGGGTAGGAATGTGTTCCCTCCTGCTTGTTTATGTACCACTTAACTGTGGTGTTGTCTGTCTTTATCAAGAGTTGTCCTGGAAGGATAAGGTATTTGAAGGCTGTCAGTGCATTTTGTACAGCTAACATTTCTTTTTGACTGATATGCAGGTGCATTTGTCTTGGGCTCCATTTGCCTTGAATGCATTTGCCTGCCACGTGAGCCCCCCTATGCATAGTCTGATGTGTCTGTTGTCTGGGTTTGGCCGGCGGGGGGTTGAGTGAAAGGGAGTCCCTTTTTGTGGTAGCAGGCCTCTGCACAACAAAGGAACTCTGTCCTTAGGCAAGGAATGATAGGAATCATTGTTTCCAGGTCCTGAGAATGTTAACACCAGAGACTTTTTAAGTATCATTGAGGTTTCCTCATATGTAGTCTTGCATATGGAATTAGTAAAATGCAAGAGGTCACAAACCCTAGGGCTTGCAATGTTTTTCTTGCAGATAGCTGGGTTTGGGTGGCCAGTAGATTGAAGTAGTTTGTCAAATAAACCTGTTTTTCTGGAGTGAAGAATGCCATCTGGGAAGTTGTGCTCAAGCTTGCTCCCAGGAATACAATTTTTTGGCTGGGTACCAGATGTGATTCTGTTTGTTGATGGTACACCCCAGAGAAGTTAGAAGTCTCTTTACAAATGTCAGGTGCTGAAGTAGAAATTCCTATCTGCCTGAATCAGGCAATCGTCCAAGTACGGGTAAATATGAAATTCTTTCTGCCTGCAGTATGCAATGGCTGGAGCCAGGCATTTTGTGAATACCCTGGGTGCAGTAGATAAGCCAAAGGGAAGTGCAGAAAACTGATAGTGCATAGAGCCTGCCCTGAAATGTAGATATTTCCTGCAAGATTCCCTTATGGGGATGTGCAGATGAGCTTCTTTTAAGTCTAGGGTGACCAGTCAGGAGTCCTTGGCTAGCATAGGAAGCAGCTGTTGAAGAGTAAGCATTTTGAATTTTGGAACCACCAGGAAGGTGTTGAGAATTGACAGATCCAGGACAGGGCGCCAATAGTTTTCTTTTCTTGGTACCAGAAACAGTCTGAAGTAGAAACCCTGTCCCCTTTACTCTGTTGGAACAGGTTGAATAGCCTTGACACTGAAGAGAAAGTACTTGCTTTTGGGCCTCTGCTTGGGGTTGGCAATGAGTGGAAGTAGAATCTCTATCCCTGGGATACAATGTTTAAAACCCATCTGTCCTGGGTAATGTATTCTCAGTTTTTTGCATGCAGGGCGAGTTTTCCTCCTAGGGGTACAAGTACCTGGGCAAGGCTGGGAAGGGTGAAGGACAAGTCAGTGTGAACTTTTTCCAGAGAATATGGGCTTACCACTCACTATTTTTGAGGTGGGAGCACTCCATTGTTTAGATATGTGCATACCCTGAGACTGTAGTCTTGGTGGCCTGCTGCCCCTGGGTTTGGAATGAGAAGGTCTGGGATGGACTGGAAAGGACCAGTGTTTTGAAGACCAATGCCTACTGAATCTAGGTGGTTGCACCTGTAGGAAATCTTTAACAGTTTGCATAGATTTAGCTTTTTCCTCCATCTTTTTAAGAACAACTTCTGCTTTAGTGTCAAACAAACATTCTTGGTTTAATGGAGCATCTAGTAATTTTGTTTCGACATGGTCTGGCAAAATTTGTTCCTTTAGCCAAGCATGCCTTCTAGGAACAGAAGTGACAGCAGTCCTGCAAGATGCGTCTAAAGCATCAAAACCACACTGCAAAGTATGTTTTCCAACTTGGTTTGCAGAATGCATCAACTTTTGTAAATCTTTATGTTCTGCACATTCAGGAATCAACATCATTTTTTGTTTAATTAGCTCCATAATATGTTGCTGGAACTTCAACATGTGAAAAAGGTAATTTAACGCCCGGATGGAAAGAGTAGCAGAGGTGTATACCTTCTTCCCCCATCTGTCTAAAGCCCTAGAATCCCTGTCTGAAGGGGTAGGGTTTTTGGCTGTAGTAGCCTTTATGCCTTTAGGTCCCTGGGAAATGGTCTCTGGATCCGGAGTAGGATTCTTAAATAGAAATTTGTGAGAGTCAGGTACTCTGTAGTACCTGTTCGGTTTTCTAGGAGCTGGTGGCAAAGTATCAGGGGTAAGACTGTATTCCATGAAGACATCATCTACAATTTCCAGAACAGGAGGGATAGGTAGAGGCCTGTGCTGAGGCAAGTCTAAAAATTCCCAGAGTCTCTTTTTAGATTGTGGGTAGTCCTGGCACTCCCAGCGGAAATGCTCTCTGAGGGTATGCAGGGTTTCACCGAAAGAAAAATCCTCTGGTAGGGAGGCAGAAGGAATAGAATCCTCTGCATCAGAATCCTCATAGGTAGATAAGGGTATGTCCTAGTAATCTAAGGGATCAGAGTCATCGGACTCATGATCTGAAGAATCAGAAGGAAAATCAGTTCTTTTGTCTTTTAGAGGGGGGAATGCTGGCTTCCCCTAATTAAAGTAATAAGGTCTTCAGCCATTCTAAGCATTTGTTTCTGAGGCATGGGAGCTTGAGAATGTGCTTTGGTCGTCGGTTTCCTAGGTGTAGTGCGAACTCTGGGCCTGAGAAATTTGACAGTTTGTCTGAAACAAAGTAGCAGGTTTAATACGAACATCGGAAGGTCTGAATACACCCTCAGAAGCCGGTGTCTGCACAGCGGCTCCGGACCCATCCAAGGTAGTGACATCCACAGGTTCCATAGTCGAAGAAGCATCTCGCTGCAAACCAGACTCCGAATGGGTCTCAGTAGAGGCCTGCAAATCTGCAGAAGTGGGTATCGGGGCTGCGAAAGCACCTCACTGAGTACCAGCGGACTGGCGACTAGCTTAACGGAGGCGTCGTTGTCAGTTTTGGACCTATGCAGTCTCAGTCTTTATCCTTACATTTTTTGGAAGAGCAGTAGCCGGATGGCTTATCGAAGCCATTTCCGCATAAGGAGAACGAGAGCGAATGAATTTAGTGACAAAGATAGCCCGACGACAAATAGTTCAGGTGTTGAACAGGGCACACAACCAACAGCGAGGAATGTTGTGGTCTGGGCCTAAACAGGTGACGCAGTAAAAATGAAAATCTCTGTGAGGTATTTGCTTTCCACAGGCAAGACAATTACTATTTTTTTCTGACATCGGTTAGAGCAAGAAAAAAGTATCCCCAATGGAGTACTTAGCTTTAGAAGACTTCAGGAATGAAACTTGAATAACGAAAATTTCAGTTAGCAGCCAACAGGCACTTGCGAACTGCTTCAGCTTCGGGCTCCACTTGGCAAGAAAAGCTGATGTAATGGCGTTGCTGCATGTTTTATACCCCTGACGACCTGACGTCATGGAAGAAGCAACAGCATCCGACGCAGAAATCCCAAGACTCTGGTATTCAGGCCGACCGAGGGCTACCTGCAAATAACCCAAGTGTGATGACTGCAACAGTGAAACACGAAGAACATCTATGGTTATGTTAAGATTTTACACAACTATTATATGTCGGCCTATTCCTATGTGCAGTATTCATACTGTGGGAGAGTACCACAGCTTTAGGAAGAGTGATGGGTGGGGGCAGAGGTAGAGGATTCTAAGAATCCCTGCAAGATTGCCCTGGCAAATCCTGCTCTGGCCTTGAACATGTGGTCTAGCTTGTAGTGCTTAGTGAAAATGTGAACTATAGACTAGGTATCAGCTTCCAAGATGGAGGCCATCTCCAGCCCTTTGAGAAAGGCTTTGGAGGTAGCCATTCCTCTAGTGGAATGAGCTCTAACTCGTAGGAACAAAGGTTTGCCATGGTGAGAGTAGCAGAAGAGAACTGATTTCCTAATCCGGAAGAAAATTGTTTGGAGACTGCCTTACCCAAAGCCATGGGGTGGAAGGAGATGAGTTGATCAGACTTTCTGAAAGATTTAGTTTTGTCCAAGTAGAATCTTAGCTGTCTGTGCACATCCAGAGAATGAAGGATCCTCTCTGCATTATTAGATGGAGAAGGAAAGAATGTCAGTAGATGAAGAGACTGGTTAAGAGATGGTTCAATCACCACTTTGGGCATAAAGGAAGGGTTAGTGCGCAACGTCACCCTGTCCTTGTGGAAGGTGGTGTAAGGGGGACAGGCCATGAGGGCCTGCAGTTCAGACACACTTCTTGTGGAGGCGACTACCACTAAGAGAATGGTTTTACTTGAGCACATTTGCAGGGAAGCTGTGCTTGCTGGCTCAAAAGGAGCTAGGGTTAGTTCTTCCAGTACGAAGTTGAGGTCCCAGGGAGGAGGAATGGGTTTCCTTGGTGGTCTGATATGCAACCCCTCTCAGGAAAAGGTTAACGTCCAGTCTGGAGAGCAGAGGTGGCTGTAAAGGCAAGCAAGCAGAAATGGTAGAAAGGTGGACTTACAGAGATGAATATGCTAGTCTTTCCTTAATGACCTCACATACATAACTAAGGACCAAAGTGGGATCTGCTTGAAAAGGGTCCCTGTCCTTAAGCACACACCAATTTGAGAATCTATGCCATTTGGACAAATAGTTTTTTCTGGTTGATGGTTTCCTGGCCTCCCTCAGCACTGAGAGCACGTCTTCTAAGTACAGTTGTCTGAAAGGGATCAGAAGTTGATCATTCAAAGGGTCAGATGCAGTAAAGGCAGCTGAGGGTGAATGACAGATCCTTTTTGTTGGGTGAGTAGGTCCACCTTATGGGGTAACTTGTGGTGATTGCCCTTAGCTAGGAAGTGAAGAAAGTGAAACCAGTGTTGCCTTGGCCAATATGGAGTCACCAGCAAGATTTTTGGTTGGTCCTTGTTGATCTTCAGTAGGACCTGGTGTATTAGAAGGAAGAGGGGTGGAAGAATACAGTAACATTCTCTTCCATGGAAAGCTGAAGGCATTCACTCTCCATGCTAGTGGAGTGTGATCCCTGGAGCAAAATCTGTTTTAATGTTCTGGGGGGAAGCAAACAGATAGTGCAGTTGTGTACACATCATAAATATAGATGTTAGAGTGTATTCACTGTTGCAGTCATTACATTTGGGTAATCTACTGGCAGGTTGCCCTCAGTCGGCCTGAAATCCAAAGTCTTGGGTCCTGCGTCGGTTGCTGCCTTCTCTTCTATGACGTCAGGGGTATAAAACATGCAGCCGACGCCATTTTCTTTAGTTTTTCTTGCCCCTGAAAAGGGTAGCAATATTATATATATATATATATAAATATATATATATATATCTATACACACACATATATATATATATATATATATATATACACATGCATCAAAATAAACTTTACCTTCATCTACAAGCAAATACACCACATAGGTTGTAGAAGATAGAGAAAGAAAGATAACCTGTAGAATGACAGGGGGATGGCGGGAGGGTAACCTAGACTGCAACAGTGAATACACTCAAACATCTACATTTATGGTAAGTGTACACAACTGTACTATGTTCTTCGTGTTTCACTGTTGCAGTCATTACATTTGGGTAGAATCGCAAAGCTATGGTTGGGAGGCTGGAGCTAAATAGCATTAGGTGCGGCTATAAGGCCCTGCAGCGGCAAAGCCTGCCTTGGACTTCGAATAGAGAGACAAATGGTAATGCTTTGTAAAAGTGTGAACAGAACTCCAAGTAGCAGCAGCCTCTAGAATGTCTTTGGTTGGTACTCCCTCTGAGAAAGGCTGCTGAAGTTGCTGCAGCTCTGGTGGAATGAGACCTTATGCCCTCGGGCACAGGATTACCATGGTGTATGTAGCAGAAACGGATGCAATGGCTTATCCACTTTGAAATTGTCTGCTTTGAAATAGCCGTTCCTTCTGATCCTGCAGCATATGACACTAGTAATTGCACAGTTTTTCTTAGAGCTTTAGTCCTGCTCAAGTAGAATCTTAGCTGTCTGTGTACGTCCAAGGAATGCAGAATTCTCTCCCCTTTGTTCTGCGGATTTGGATAAAAAGTTGGCAGATGAATTGTTTGGTTAAGAGCCACACTGTAAACCACCTTAGGCATAAAAGTAGGATTTGTCCTCAGCGACACCCTGTCTAGGTGAAATATGATAAAAAGGCTCTACAGCCATGAGGGCCTGTAGCTCAAACTCTTCTTGCTGAAGTAATTGCTAGTAGTAGAGCTGTCTTCCATGATAAGAACTTTATATCAGTGGTAGCAGCTGGTTCAAATGGAGGCATGGTGAGCTTTTCCAACACATAATTGAGGTCCCATGCAGACAATGGTGATCTTCTAGGAGGCCTTAAATTTTTGGATCCTCTAAGATACTGCTTTAGTAAAGGACGAGAAAAGATCGGTGGCTCTGTATTGTAATGAGCCGAAATGGCAGAGGCATGGATCTTGATTGCTGAGAAAGACAGGCCTTTGTCAAGCATCTCAGTTAAGTATTGTAATATCTGAGGAATATGTGGTTCTGCTGTATCAGTTCCTTGAGCTTGAATCCAAGCACAGAATCTTTTCCATTTGTCAGCATAAGATTTTCTAGTACTAGGCCTTCTGCCTTCCAAAATGACATCTATCACAGCTTTACTGAGAGGTGTCGTTTGTATGATTACATGATTAGCCATGCTGCCAGGTTCAGGGTCTGTAGTTGATTGTGCCGGATCTGATTGTTTTGCTGGGACAGTAGTTGTGGTCTTTGAGGCAAGGTCCAAGCTGGGAATTGAGACAAGTTCCTTAGGATTGGGTACCATTATTGATGGGGCCAGTCCGGGGCAATTAATATCATCTTTGGTTTCTCTTGTCTGACTTTTAGGAGGACCTTGGGTAGAAGAGGCAGAGGAGGAAAGGCATAAACTGATAGGTTTTTCCAACTGAAGGATACAGCGTCCACTTTCCATGCTTGTCTGTGATAAGTCCTTGTGCAGAATCTTTTCAACTGATAATTTTGAGGAGAGGCAAATAGATCTATGTCTGGGCTCCCCCATTTCTCTGTTATCATGCTGAAGACTTGTGGATTTAATTTCCACTCGTGAGGATCCATAAGGTTTCTGCTTAAATTGTCTGCCAGAGTGTTTTGTTTTCCTGGCAGGAATTGAGCTTGAAGATGTACTTGGTAGGTCAAAGCTGTGTCCCACAGTGTGATGACTAATCTGCAAAGGGGGTATATGAGTGTGTGCCCCCTTGCTTGTTTATATACCACATGACCGTGGTGGTGTCCGTCTTTATCAGTAGTTGTCCTGGATGAAGTAAGTCCTTGAAGGCTGTTAGGGCATTTTGAACAGCTAACATCTCTTTCTGGTTGATATGTAGATGCATTTGTTTTGGTGCCCATATGCCCTGAATGCATCTTCCTGCCATGTGGGCCCCCCCAGGCATAATCTGATGCGTCTGTTAAGGTTTGGCTGGCAGGAGGAGGTAGAGAGAAGGGCCAACCCGTGTTTTGGTGACAGGCCTTTGCTCAACATAGAAACTACTGTTGCAGGCAGGGAATGAGAGGAATCATTGTTTCCAGACTGTGTGAATGTTGACTCCATAAACTTTTTAGATACCATTGAAGTTTCCTCATATGCAGTCTTGCATATGGGATTAGTAGGATGCAGGATGCCATGAAGCCCAGAGCCTGCAGAATTTGTCTTGCAGAAGACTGGGTTTTTGTTGCCATCAGTTTGAAGTAAGTAGTCAGTTGCCTTTGTCTGGCGTGAGGTATGCCATCTGGGCAGTTGTATTCAAGCTTGCACCCAGGAATGTTATCTTTTGAGAGGGTACCAGTTGTGATTTCTTTTCGTTTATTGTGTACCCTAGGCATGTTAGAAGCCTTTTCAGAAATGCCAGGTGTCGTAGAAGAGTGTCCTTGTTCTCTGCTTGAATGAGACAGTCGTCCAAATAAGGATATATTTGTATACTTCTTTGTCTGCAAAATGCAATTACTGGTGCCAGGCACTTTGTAAAGACCCTAGGCACAGTAGATAAGCCAAAGGGCAGTGCAGAGAATTGGTAATGCATTAAGCCAGCCTTGAATCGGAGGTATCTTCTGCATGACTGTCTTATTGGGACATGCAGGTATGTCTCTTTTAGGTCACCAGCCAAGCATTCTTGCCCAACATGGGCAGAAGCTGCTGCAAAGTGAGCATTTTGAATTTTGGAATGTCGAGGTATGTGTTCAAAATCAATAAATCCAGTATTGACCGTCAGGGTCTTGTCCTTTCTGGGTACCAAGAACAGTCTTGAGTAAAAACCTTGTCCTTTTTCCTGTTCTGGTACTGTTTGAATGGTCCCCATATCCATGAGGGACGTAACCTGTTTCTGTGCTTCTGCCCATTGATTTTTTGGCAGATCTGGCCAACTGTTTGTCACTGGCAGAGTGTGGAAATGGAATCTGTATCCCTGTGATATGATGTTTAGTACCCACTTGTCCTGGGTTATTAACTGCCAATTTTGAGCAAAAAGTGCTAATTTTCCCCCTATGGGTGCTGCCAAAAGATAAGTGCTTGGTGTAGGCAGAGGGAAGTCATTGGGATTGCTTTATGTAGGTTTGCGCTGTATCTTCTCCAGATTTGGAGGTGGATGCGCCCCATTGCTTTGACCTGCAAGAGTCTTGCGCCTGGTATCTAGAACCCTTAGGGCGTCTGGATTTGCCCCTTTGAGCTCTGTCCGATACAGAAAAAGGACCGATTTTCTGTAGGCCAGTGTCTACTGAATCTGGGTGGCTGCACTTTTAAGAAGTCTTTAGCAGTTTGCATAGACTTAGCTTTGTCTTCCATTTTCTTTAAAACCTCTTCTGCCTTAATACCAAACAGAGAATCATGCTGTAAAGGTGCATCTAGCAATTTAGCTTTAACATGGTCAGGCAAATTTTGTTCCTTTAATCAGGCACGCCTCCTAATCACAGATCCAGTAACTGCAGCCCTGCAGGAGGCCTCTAAAGAATCAAAACCACATTGCAAAGTATGCTTTCCAACTTGTTCAGCTGCATGCAATAATTCCTGCAATTCTTTATTTTCTGCACATTCTGAAATCAACATAATTTTCTGTTTCAGCAATCCCATAACATGTTGTTGGTACTTAAGCATATGAAATTGACAGCTTAAGGCCCTGGTTTCCAAGGTTGCAGATGTATAAACCTTTTTCCCCCATCTGTCCAGTGCCCTTGAATCCCTGTCAGAGGGGGTAGGGTTTTTTGCTGTTGAAGCCTTAACTCCCTCTGGACCCTGTGAAATAGTTTCAGGATCAGCAGCAGGGTTTCTAAATAAAAATTTATGAGAGTCAGGGACCCTGTAATATCTGTAAGGCTTACTGGGAGCCGGAGGTAAGGAGTCAGGGGTCAAGCTTGACTCTGAAAACACATCATCCACAATGTCTAAAACAGGGGGATGGGTAAAGGCTTGTGCTGAGGGAGAAGGAGGAAATCCCTGAGCCTCTTTTTTGATTCTGAGAAGTCTTGACTCTCCCAGTGAAAATGTTCCCTCAAAGTACGCAAGGTTTCTCCAAATGAATAATCCTCAGGAGGAGATGCGAATGGAATGGACTCCTCTGCATCAGAATCCTCATAGGGAGGTATAGATAATTCCTGATCAGAAGAGGAATCAGGAGAAATAGAAACCTGATCTGAAGATTCATAATCAGTGTCTTGCCTAGGTCTCTTATCTGGAGGGGAATGGGTACCCCCAATCAAGGTAATAAGGTCTTCAACTATTCTGATGATCTGTTTTTTAGGCATGGAGGCCTGTGCACGTGGCTCATGCGCCGGTTTTTTAGGTTTAGAAGTTGCTTTTGTCTTTGGTTTTGCAGCTGTCGTCGGTTTGATGTACAAATGTTGAAGCCTGAATACACCCTAAGAAGCTGGTGCCTGCTCAGCGGCTCCGGACCCATCCGAGGGAGATGCATCCCTCGGCCCAATACCTTGAGTATCTTGCGGCATGCCCGACTCCACATGGGTGTCGGTAGAGGCCTGCGACTCGCAGGTAACGGGTATCAGGGGCTGCGAATGCACCTCACTGAGTACCAGCAAACCGGCAACTGGCTTAGAAGAAGCTTTGTTGGTTTTGGATCTCGACTGCCTTTCTCTCTCCTTTTCTTTGCGTTTTTTATGTACTCCAGTAGTTGGATTGCTATCCGATGACATTCCTGGGTAGTTAAATCTGTTTCCAAAATACTTTAATGCAAAAATATATTGACGCTTAATACTGCATTGGTTAAATCAAGCACAAAACAGACAACCAGGCACGTTGTGATTAGGGCCTAGGCAAGGAATACAGTATAAATGGAAATCCTTATGAGGTATTTGCTTCCCACAAGTAATACAATTATTAACTTTTTCTGACATCGGTAAAAAGCAAGAAAAAAGGTTTCCCCAATGGGGTACTTAGCTTTAGTGAAGACTTTGGTTCTAAAACTCAAACTCGAATATTTCAGTAGTGGGCCGACCGGCACTTGCGAAATGCTTCTGCTCCGGGCACCGCTCAGCAAGAAAGACTACAGAAAATGGCGTCGGCTGCATGTTTTATACCCCTGACGACCTGACGTCATGGAAGAGAAGACAGCAACTGACGCAAGACCCAAGACTTTGGAATTCTGACCGACTGAGGGTAACCTGCCAGCAGATTACCCAAATGTAATGACTGCAACAGTGAAACACGAAGAACATCCACTTGAGGTGTGCCTCACTGGTGGACAATGTCTAAGAAGGTTTCCCTGTGCAACATCCATTCATGCTGAAGGGAGTATGTTCTGCTGAGCAAGTCTGCTTGTTTTCCTGAGAGGGGATGCAAGAGGCCTGCAGTAGCAGGTTGTGCCTGGTTGCTATTTCCCAGATTTGTAGAGATATCTGGCATAACTGGTACGTCTTTGTCCCTCCTTGCTTGTTGAAGTACCACATGATAGTTATGTTGTCTGTCACAATGTGTTGTAGGCCTGGTTGCAAGACTGGAAGAAAAGCTTTGAGAGCCTGTAATACTGCTATCATTTCCCTGACATTGATCTGTTGCTTTTGAAGTGCAGAGTTCCAATGCTGTTGTACCCTGAAGCCCTTAAACTCAGCTCCCCACCGAAAATCTGATGCATCGGTGTGCATGGTTTGAGTGATGGGGGGTAGTTGGAGTGGGATGCCCTGGTTCTGTGAAACTTGCTGAATCCACCACTTTATTTCTGTTTTTAGGCAGGGCAGGAAGAAAATAAGTTTGTCTAATGAATGTTGGCTTTGAGAACATACATTTTTTTAAATACCATTGGAATTTCCTCACGTACATCCTGGCTAATGGGAGCATGGGAATGGTTGCTGCCATGACACCTAGGACTTGCAAATCTTGTCTTGCAGAGAGATCGGATTTCGTAAGTAGGCCTTGAAAATGGCTGGAGAGAGAGTGCACTTTTGTCCAGTGGGAGAAAGGATCTCATCAAGTCTCTTCTTATCCTGCAGCAAGGAAAACTTTGGCCCACTGAGAAAGAAGTGAGGACTTCAGAAGGTTGATAGTGAAGCCCAAGTTGTGGAGGACAGTCATTGTGAATTTGAGATGGTTTTGCAGGGTGGATTATGATTCTGCCAGAATAAGAATGTCATCCAGATAAGGGTAGATTTGGAGTGCCTTGGTTCTGCAATAGACAATGCCTGGGGCCAGGCACTTTGTAAATACTCTGGGAGCAGTAGACAAGCCAAAGGGCACGGCTGTAAACTGAAAGTGTGAAGAATGTCCAGTGAAGCATAGAAACCTCCTGTGGGAGGGTCTGATACGGATGTGGACGTAGACATCCTTTAGATCCAGACTGACTATGAAGGCTTTGGGTGGAAATAAGGGTAGCAAAGTTTGTAGGGAGAGCATCCTGAAGGACGGAACCTTTAGGAACAGGTTTAGATAAATCCAGGATTGGCCTCCAAGGGCCATCCTTTTTGGGGACTAGGGAAAGGCGGGAATAGAAGCCTTATCCTTCCTGCCCTGGGGGAACTGGATCTATAGCTGCTGGAGTCAGGAGTTCTTTCAATATGAGAGGTAATAAATGTAGCTGGTTTCTTGGAGGGAAATGAATTATTTTTGGCCATGGCTTTTCCTTCCAAAATAGAAAATATCCTTTCTGGATAATGGAAAGCACCCAAGTATCTGAGGTAATTGTTTTCCAGAAGGGGAGGCACTGGGTAAGGCAGGTCGACAGAGGGAGCTGATCCAGGCAGTCACACTGAAGTGGAACCTCCTCGGTCAGGAAAAGGCTGCTTAGCAGGTCCCTGGGAATTAGGAGGCCTGGAATAAGGCAATCTCCTGGACCCTTTACGAGGTCTAGAGGAGAAAGGATGAGATGTAAACAGAGTTCTTCTTTTGCAAAAGAAGTCTTAGCAGGGTAGTTCCTGTAGTATCTGGGGAAAGGGGACACCAGCAAGTGCTTGATGCCTTGAAGTTCTTTACTTTTCTCTAGCAGATTTTTGAAAAGTTCTGCTGAATTCTTACCAAGTAAGAGACTGTGGTCTAGTGGAGCATCCGTTATCTTGGATTTAAAGTCCTCTGGTAGAGGTTGGAGGCGTAGCCAGGAATATCTATGTAAGACATATCCGGCTGCAGCAGACCTGGCTGATGCTTCTGCTGCATCATAACTGCACTTAATCGAGTGTCTGGCTACTTGAGTAGCTAAACACAGTTTAGATGCAATGTCATTTTTTGTGGGACACTCAGGGGTAGAAGCTAGCAAGGTGGAGGCCTGGGAAACAAGGTCTAAGGCATATTTGACCATGTCTGTTTGGTAATTTATAGCCCTAAAGGCTAAGGTGGAGGAGGAGGTATATACATTTTTAACCATTCTGTCCATGGCCTTGCTGTCCTTGTCTGTGGGCAAAAGGGAAGCAGAGGGTAATTGACTAGATTGTCTGTCAGGAGAAACAACAATGACTGCAGGATCAGCCATGGGAGGTTTCACTAGAAACTTCTGTTAATCTGGAACTTTATAAGATCTTTCTGGCCTTTTAGGGGCAGGTGGTTGAGAATCTGGATTCTTGGAGGTCGAATTAAAGGTGACCGGAAAGGTTGGTACAACTGTAAGAATAGCTGAGGGGGGAGAGAGATTCTAACTGCAGAAGCTCAAAATATCTTTTCTGGGTATCTGTCATCAAGGTAGTGTCTCACTTGAAGTACTCTTTCATTTTTGTGATAGTTTCCTCAAAGGAAATATCCTCTGGAGGAGAAGAAACCCTCAACACAGTCTTCGTCTGGGGAGTAACGGTCAACAGGAGAAACAATTTGAGACAAGAAATAGATTCCTCAGAAGAGGAATCGTATTCTTCAGGTTCTTCTTATTCTCCCTGCTGAGTAGTTATTAAAGAAAGGGAAGAAGCAGAGGCTGGCTTAAGGCTCAGTAATGGAATGTAGGTCCTGGGCCTGTAGGCCTAAGGGTCATAAAGGCCTGCAGCAAGGAATTGGTGAACGTTTGCCAATCTGGAGTAGCTTGAGGCATAGGGCTCAAGTGTTTGGGTTTTTGTTTTTTCTAGTTGGTGTTGGCTTCGGAGTTGGCCTAGAAACAGAGGTCTCGGCTGGATCAGGAGTCGTCTCGGTTGGCCGACCAAGTACTGGTTCCTCCTCAACGTCGGTTGAGGCTGGTGTTTGGGTCATCTCCACTGACGTGCTCTCCATAGCTGCAATAATGGCCTCTTCCAGAGGATCTGAAGTGGACGGAAGAATAAGCTGTCCCTCGGCCCCTAAATTGGTAGTCTGTGGGACGTCCGATGGTGGAGCGGCAATGAGAGTAGGCCTGGAAACCTTGGCCTTCTTCCTTGGTTGTTGGGATTGGGCAGCCGACTTGGGATCCATCCTGTGAGCAAGGTGTTTCAATCTTTGATTCTCAAGATACAAATTTAAAGCTGACAGATGGCTGCGAAGGGTTTTCGGTATGAATGACTGACAAATGGAGCAAGCCTTATGATCGTGCTCCTCACCTAAGTAAAACACGCACTTATGTGAATCCTTATGTGGTATCTGATGCCTGCAATTACATTTGCTCTTTTTCTCAGACATCGGCTACACAGCTGAAACAAAACATACAGCAACCAAGCTCAAGCAGTAAGAAAAACAAAACCCCCAACAGGGTACTTATCTTTTTTGAAGTCTTTGGACTAAGGAGCAGAAAGTACAGTTGTGTACACTTACCATAAATGTAGATGTTCGATTGTATTCACTGCTGCAGTCATTACATTTGGGTAATCTGCCTGCAGGTTGCCCTCAGTCGGCCTGAATAACAAAGTCTTGGGTCCTGCATCGGTTGCTGTCTCCTCTTCCATGATGTCAGGTCGTCAGGGGTATAAAACATGCAGCCAACGCCATTTTATTCAGTTTTTCTTGCCCCAGAGCAAAAAAAAAAAAAAAAAATATATATATATATATATATATATATATATATATATATATATATATATATGTCAATAAACAGCAATATATGTAAATACACTTTTAGCAAAGTACAGTTTTGTACCTACCATAAATGTAGATGTTCGAGTGCTAATACAGCTGCAGTCATAACAGATGGGTTTTCCAGCCGTCAGGCGGGTCCTCGGTCGGCCGAATTCCAAAGTCTAGGTCCGGCGTCGGTTGTCGTCGCTTCTTCCCTGACGTCAGTGCGACAAGGGTATAAAAGAACCAGTCGACGCCATTTTCTTCAGTTTTTCTTGCCCCAGATGTCAGGTGCCCCCAGAAGCAAGGCAATACATAAATTTATGTAATAATGCAATGCAAAATAATCAAAAAACAGTAGTTGCAAGCAAATACACCATAAATGAATACCCCAATCAGGTTGTATGAGGAGGTGTTAGCCAATAGGCCTGTCCCAAGAGGGGAAGGAGGGAGGGAAACCTGGACTGCAGCTGTATTAGCACTCGAACATCTACATTTATGGTAGGTACAAAACTGTACTATGTTCATCGTGCATACAGCTGCAGTCATAACAGATGGGTAGAATCCCAAAGCTAAAAAAAAAAGGGGTGGTAGGCACTAGGTGGAACTAGGAGGAGCCAGGATGCCCTGCAAGACTGCAGTGGCAAAGCCTGCTCTGGTTTTGGAGTATAATGGTAGGTGATAATGCTTGGAGAAGGTATGCACAGAACTCCAAGTGGCTGCTTCCAAAATATCTTTGGTAGGAACCCCTCTGAGGAAAGCTGCAGAGGTAGCTGTGGCCCTTGTGGACTGAGATCTGATGCCTGCAGGTACAGCCTTACCATGAAAAGAGTAACAAAAGCGTATGCAGTGGGCTATCCATTTTGAGATTGTCCGTTTGGAAATTGGCTTCCCTTGAGCTCCTGTAGCATAGGACACAGAGTTGCTCTGATTTTCTGAAAGGCTTTGTTCTGTCCAAATAATAACGCAGCTGTCTGTGGATGTCCAAGGAATGTAGTAGTCTCTCCCCTTTGTTTTGAGGATTAGGGTAAAAGGTATGCAAGTGGATAGCCTGATTCAAAGCTACCCTGGATACCACCTTTGGCATAAAGGACGGATTGGTTCGTAAGGAAACTCTGTCCTGATGGAAAATGATGAAAGGCTGCACAGCCATGAGGGCTTGTAGTTCCGATACCCTGCGAGCTGAGGTGATAGCCAGAATGAAGGCTGTTTTCCAGGACAAATATTGCAATTCTGTTGAGGCAGCTGGCTCAAAAGGAGGCAAGGTCAGTTTTTCTAGAATGAAATTGAGGTCCCAAGCAGGTACTGGTTGTTTCCTTGGGGGTTTTATATTCTTAGCCCCTCTGAGGAACTGTCTTAAAAGGGGGTGAGAGAATAAAGGAGGATCAGTGTTGTATTCTGCAGAAATGGCTGAGGCATGGATTTTGATGGAGGAGAATGAAAGTCCACTGCTTAGCAGCTCAGCTAGATACTGTAATATTTGAGGTAAATTCAGTATTCCAGGATTCTGGCCCTTTTTCTCATTCCAGGCACAAAACCATTTCCATTTTGCGGAGTAAGCTTTTCTAGTAGAAGGCCTTCTGGCCTCCAAAATGACATCCTGCACCTCCTTGGAGAGTAGAGTCTGTTGTGAAGTTAAGGAATCTTCCATGCGGCCAGATTGAGTGTTTTCAGCTGACTGTGAAGAGTTTTGAAGCTGTGCTGAGTCAGAAGAAGAGGCATTAGAGGTAGGGTCCATGCGTCAGGCTCCTCAGGAGTGGGTACCAGTGTTGTCTTGGCCAGTCTGGAGCAATGAGAATCATCTTTGGTCTGTCTGCTCTGGTTTTTAATAGAACTTTGGGCAGCAGAGGAAGAGGTGGAAAGGCATAAACTGTCATTGTTGTCCAACTGAAAGAGTGCGTCCACTCTCCAGGCCTGTGGATGAAAAGTCCTTGAGCAGAATTTTGCCAATTGGTGAATTTTGTGGGAGGCAAAGACATCTATGTCTGGCCTTCCCCATGCTTGAATTATCTCTGTAAAAACTTGAGGATGCAACTTCCATTCGTGTGGATCTGTCATATTTCTGCTTAGGTTGTCTGCCAGCGTGTTTTCCTTGCCTGGCAAGTACTGTGCTTGAAGTTCGATTTGTAATTCCAGAGCCATGTTCCAAAGAGACATGGCCAGCCTGCATAGGGGGTATAAATGGGTTCCTCCCTGTTTGTTTATGTACCACATTACTGTGGTGTTGTCTGTCCTTATCAATAGTTGACCTGGATTGCAGGAGGTCTTTGAAAGCTATAATAGCATTTATTACTGCTAGCATTTCCTTTTGATTGATGTGTAGGTGCTTTTCTTTTTGGGACCATTTGCCCTGAATGCACCGATCTGTCATGTGCGCCCCCAGGCGTAGTCCGAGGCGTCTGTTGTGATGACTTGATTTCCTTGAGGCTTGCAGAATGGGAGACCTGTGTTTCTTTGGCATGCTTGAGCTCACCACAGAAATTCCTTTTGAAGACATGGAATCAGTGGTATTACTGTTTCCAAACTGTGGCTGTGTTGAGACCATAGGTTTTTCAGGTACCATTGAAGTTTACTCATATGCAGCTTTGCACATGGGATTAGTAGGATGCAAGATGCCATGAATCCCAGAGCCTGCAGGATTTTCCTTGCAGTCAGACTGGTGAAATTTGCTAGTTTTCTGAAGTATTGAGTTAGTTGCCCCAGTTTCTCTGGCGTGAGGTAGGCCACCTGGGTGTTTGTGTCCAAGTTGGCACCCAGGAAAATTATTGTTTGAGAGGGTATTAGTCTTGATTTCTTTTTGTTGACTGTGTATCCCAGAGAATTCAATAACATTATTACAAAAGCCAGATGTTTCAGAAGTATGTGCTTGCTGTCCGCTTGGATCAGGCAATCGTCCAAATATGGGTATATTTGTATCCCTTGAAGTCTGCAGTAGGCAATTACTGATGCCAGGCATTTCGTGAATACTCTGGGCGCAGTAGATAAGCCAAAGGGCAATGCAGAGAATTGATAATGGGTTGAACCTGCAAGAAATCTGATGTATCTTCTGCAATCTTGTCTGATTGGGACATGCAGGTATGCCTCCTTGAGGTCCAATGTTACCAGCCAAGACTCCTTGCCCAGCATGGGAAGAAGCTGCTGTAATGTGAGCATCTTGAATTTTGGCACGTAAAATGTGTTTAGGATGGATAGGTCCAAAATAGGTCTCCAATCTTTTCCCTTCCTTGGTACCAGGAATAGTCTGGAGTAAAAACCTTGACCTTGTTCTTGTGTAGGTACCTCTTGAATAGCTTTCATGTCCATGAGATCTGAAATTTGTCTTTGTGCCTCTGCCCTTTGATTGTGTGGCAGGTTTGGCATGCCTCTCATTTTTGGAAGGGTGTGAAAATGGAATCTGTAGCCTCTGTTTATAATGTCCAGGATCCATTTGTCTTTTGTGACAATATGCCAATTTTTCGAAAATAATGCCAGTTTTCCGCCTAAAGGTGCTGCCATTTGAGCCTTGCTTGGCATGCAAAGGGGAAAGTCATTGGGTCTGCTTTCTGAATGGCTGTGAACTATCCTCACCACCTCTTTGTGTAGGAGCTTGCCATTGTCTGCCTCTAAACAATCCTTGAAATTGCCCTCTGCCCCTCGGCCATCTGTAAGAGACAGGTGTGTCTTGAATGGCTACATTATTCGCCATGCTGCCAGGTTTAAGGTCCTGAGTTGGGTGTGCAGTATCATACTGTCTTGTTGGGTCAATAAGTGAGGAATTTGAGGTAATGTCCAAGCTGGGCATTGAGACAAGCTCTTTAGGATTGGGTACCAGTGCTGGCGGGGTCAGTCTGGGGAAATCAGTATCATTTTTGGCTTCTCTTGTCTGACCTTGAGGAGCACCTTGGGGAGGAGAGGCAGAGGAGGAAAGGCATATACTGTTAGGTTTTTCCAGCTGAAAGATAGAGCATCCACTTTCCATGCTTGTTTGTTATAAGTCCTTGTGCAGAATCTCTGTAGTTGGCAGTTGTGAGGGGAGGCAAATAGGTCTATGTCCGGGCACCCCCAGTTCCTTGTTATCACGCTGAAGACTTGTGGATCCAATTTCCACTAGTGGGGATCCATTATGTTTCTGCTTAGTTCGTCTGCCAGAGTATTTATCCTTCCTGGCAGGAATTGTGCTTGCAGATGCACTTGTTAAGTCAGTGCTGTGTTCCACAAGTTCATGGCTAGTCTGCAGAGGGGGTAGGAATGCGTGCCCCCCTGCTTATGTACCACATGACTGTAATAGTGTTAGTCTTTATCAGTAGTTGTCCTGGATGAAGTAAATCCGTGAAGGCTGTCAGGGCATTCTGAACAGCTAGCATCTCTTTTTGATTGATATGTAGATGCATTTGACTTGCGGACCATGTGCCCTGAATAAACCTTCCTACCATATGGGCCCCCCAGGCATAATCTGATGCATCTGTTGTCAATGTCTGCCTGGCTGTGGGTAAGGTGAATGGCTGTCCCGTGTTGAGGTGACAGGCTTTTGCCCACCATCGAAACTTCTGTTGCAGGCAGGGAATGAGAGTAATTATTGTTTCCAGGCTGTGGCAATGTTGAGTCCACTTTTTAGATACCATTGGAATTACCTCATATGCAGTCTTGCATATGGAATTAGTAGAATGCAGGATGCCATGAAGCCCAAAGCCTGCAGAATTTTTCTTGCAGATAACTGGGTCTTTGTTGCCAACATTTTGAAATAAGTAGTCAGTTGTCTGTGTTTGTCTGGCATGAGATAAGCCATCTGGGCAGTTGTATTTAAGCTTGCACCCAGGAATATTACCTCGAGAGGGTACGAGTTTTGATTTCTTTTAGTTTACTGTGTACCCTAGACCTATTAGTAATCTTTTTACAAATGCCAGATGCTGTAGTAGGATGTCCTTGTTGTCTGCCTGAATAAGGCAGTCGTCCAATTAAGGATATATTTGTATTCCTCTTTGTCTGCAAAATGCAATTACTGGTGCCAGGCATTTTGTGAAGATCCTGGGCGCAGTAGATAAGCCAAAGGGCAGTGCAGAGAATTGGTAGCGCATTCAGCCAGCTATAAATCTGAGGTATCTTCTGCATGATGGTCTGACTGGGACATGCAGGTATTCCTCTTTTAGGTCTAAAGTCACAAGCCAAGCTTTCTTGCCCAGCATGGGCAGAAGCTGCTGCAGAGTTAACATTTTGAATTTTGGAATATCCAGGTATGTGTTTAGGATAGACAGGTCCAGTATTGGTCTCCAGGCTTTGTCCTTTCTGGGTACCAAGAATAGCCTTGAGTAAAATCCTTGTCCCTGCTCTTGCTGTGGTACTTGCTGAATGGGCTCTCTTGTCCATGAGAGATAAAACTTGTTTTTGTGCCTCTGCCCATTGATTGCATGGCAGGTCTGGCATACCGTTTGGCCTTGGCAGGGTGTGAAAGTGGAACCTGTAGCCTTGAGATACGATATTTAAGGCCCATTTGTCCTGGGTGATCATGTGCCAATTTTGTGAAAAAAGTGCTAGTTGTCCCACCAAGGAGCTGCCAGAAGATAAGTGTTTGGTGCTGGCAGGGGAAAGTCATTGAGACTGTTTCCTGTACGGCTGTGATTTTTCCTCTTCACTTTTGGAGGTAGAAGCACCCCATTGTTTAGGCCTGTATGAGCCTTGGGGCTGCGATCTGCCTCTGGGGCGTCTGTATCTGCCTCTTTGTGGCCTGTCTGACACTGGAAAGGACCAATTCTTTGTAGGCCAGTTCCTGCTAAATCTGGGAGGCTGTACCTGCAAGAAATCCTTCACTGTTTGCATAGATTTAGATTTGTCCTCCATTTTCTTCAATACCTCTTCTGCTTTAACACCAAACAAGGTATCATGTTGTAATGGAGCATCTAATAGTTTTGCTTTAACATGATCGGGCAGATTTTAACCAAGCATGCCTCCTAATGACAGAACCTGTAACTGCGGCCCTGCAGGAGGCCTCTAGAGAATCAAAACCACATTGCAAAGTATGCTTTCCCACTTGTTCAGCTGCATGCAATAAATCCTGCATTTCTTTGTTTTCTGCACATTCTGAATTTGCCAACATTTTCTGTTTAAGCAGTGACATAAAATATTGCTGATATTTAAGCATATGAAACTGACAATTTAAAGCTCTTACAGCCAAGGTAGCAGAAGTATAAATCTTTTTCCCCCATCTGTCCAGGGCCCTTGAATCCCTATCAGAGGGGATAGGGTTTTTTGCATTGGAAGCCTTGACCCCCTTGGGACCCTGAGAAATAGTTTCTGGGTCAGCAGCAGGGCTTTTGTAAAGAAATTTATGTGAATCAGGAACCCTGTAGTATCTGTCTGGCTTAACAGGAGCTGGTGGTAAAGAGTCAGGAGACAGACCGGACTCTGAAAATACATCATCTACAATGTCTAAAAAAGGAGGAATAGCCAGGGGCCTGTGCTGAGGTAATAAAAGGACGTCTCTGAGCCTTTTCTTGGATTCAGAGTAATCTTGGCTCTCCTAGTGGAAATGCTCCCTCATAGTATGCAGGATCTCCCCAAATGAATAATCCTCAGGAGGAGAGGCTGAAGGGATAGATCCTTCAGCATCAGAATCCTCATAGGGAGGAAGGGAATATTCCTGTTTAGAAGGGGAAATGGAGGAAATGGAAACCTGATCTGAAGATTCATATTCTCTCTCTTGCCTAGGCCTCTTATCAGGAGCGGGATGGGAACCCCTGATCAAAGTAATTAGGTCTTCAGCCATTTTAAGCATCTGTTTTTTAGGCATGGAGGCCTGTCCAGGAGAATGCTGTACTTGTTTCTTTGTCTTTAGAGCTGCTTTAGTCTTTGTCTTTGAAGCTGAAGTTGGTTTTACATATAACCGTATAGGTCTGAAAACACCCTCAGAAGCCGATGCCTGCTCAGCGGCTCTGGACCTATCTGAGGGAATAGTTTCAGAGTGTCCAATACCTTGAGTTTCCAGTGGCCTAGTCGGCTCCACGTGGGAGTCGGAAGTGGCCTGTGGCTCTGAGGTAGCGGGCATCAGGGGCTGCGAAAGTGCCTCACTGAGAACCGGCGAAAGGCCTAACAGAAGCCTCGTCATCGGTTTTGGACCTCGGATGCCTGTCCTTTTCTTTTTCTTTGCGCTTTTTATAAACTCCGGTAGTCAGCTGTTCTGACGGCATTATACAATTGAATCTTCTGCCAAAGAAATGAAATGCAAAATCGTATCGACGCTTAATAGTGCGTTGGTTAAATCTAGCACAAAAAGTACAGTTTTGTACCTACCATAAATGTAGATGTTCGAGTGCTCATACAGCTGCAGTCATTACAGATGAGTTATCCTGCAGTCAGGCGGGTCCTCAGTCGACCGAATTCCAAAGTCTAGGTCCGGCGTCGGTTGTCGCTTCTTCCCTGACGTCAGTGCGGCAGGGGTATAAAGAGGCAGCCGAAGCCATTTTCTTCAGTTTTTCTTGCCCCAGATGTCAGGTGCCCCCAGAAGGAAGGCAAAACATAATGTTATGCAAACATGCAATACAGAATAATCAAAAAACAGTAGTTGCAAGCAAATACACCATAAGAGAATACCCCAAAAAGGTTGTATGATAAGGTGTTTGTCATAAGGCCTGTCCTAAGAGGGGACGGAGGGGGGGTAACCTGGACTGCAGCTGTATGAGCACTCGAACATCTACATTTATGGCAGGTACAAAACTGTATTATGTTCATCGTGCATACAGCTGCAGTCATTACAGATGGGAAGAATCTCAAAGCCAAGTAAGGGTGGTAGGCACTAAGTGGAACTAGGAGGAGCAAAGATGCCCTGCAAGACTGCTGTGGCAAAACCCGCTCTAGATTTAGAGTATAGTGGAAGGTGATAGTGCTTGGAGAAAGTGTGCACTGAACTCCAAGTGGCTTCTTCCAAAATGTCCTTGGTAGGGACCCCCCTGAGGAAAGCTGCAGAGGTAGCTGTGGCCCTGGTGGAGTGGGATCTGATGCATGCAGGCACAGTTTTTCCATGAAATGAGTAACAAAAGCGTATGCAGTGGGCTATCCAGTTTGAAACTGTCTGTTTGGAAATAGCCTTTCCTTGAGCACCTGTAGCATAGGACACAAAGAGTTGCTCGGATTTCCTGAATGGCTTTGTCCTGTCTAAATAATAACGAAGTTGTCTGTGAATGTCCAAGGAATGTAGTAGTCTTTCCCCTTTGTTTTGTGGATTTGGATAAAAGGTAGGTAAGTGGATAGTCTGATTCAAAGCTACACTGGATACTACCTTTGGCATAAAGGTAGGGTTGGTTCTTAAGGAAACTCTGTCCTGCTGGAAAATGATGAATGGTTGCACAGCCATGAGGGCCTGTAGCTCCGAAACCCTGCGTGCTGAGGTGATAGCCAGAAGAAAGGCTGTTTTCCATGACAAGTACTGTAGTTCTGTTGAAGCTGGCTCAAAGGGAGGAAGGGTCAGCTTTTCCAATACGAAGTTGAGGTCCCAAGCAGGGACTGGTGGTTTCCTTGGGGGTTTTATATTTTTTGCCCCTCTGAGGAACTGCCTTAAGAGAGGATGTGAGAATAAAGGAGGATCTGTGTTGTATTGTGCAGAAATGGCTGAAGCGTGGATCTTGATGGAGGAGAAGGAAAGTCCACTATTTAACATCTCAGCTAGGTACTGTAAAATTTGAGGTATATTTATTACCCAAGTATTCTGGCCCTTTTCTTGATTCCAGGCACAAAATTGTTTCCATTTGGCGGAGTAGGCTTTTCTAGTAGAAGGTCTTCTGGCCTCCAAGATGACATCCTGCACCTCCTTGGAGAGGAGAGTCTGTTGGGAAATCAAGGAATTCTCCATGCAGCTAGATTTAGGGTTTTGAGCTGGCTGTGAAGAGTTTTGTAGTTGTGCTGGGACAACAGAAGAGGGACTAGAGGTAGGATCCATGGTGGGGAATGTGTCAGGCTCTTCAGGAGCAGATACCAGTGTTGTCTTGGCCAGTCTGGAGCAATGAGAATCATTTGCGGCCTCTCTGCTCTGGCTTTTAATAGAACTTTGGGCAGTAGAGGAAGAGATGGGAAGGCATAAACTGTCAATGTTGTCCAACTGAAAGAGAGTGCGTCCACTTTCCAGGCCTGTGGATGATAGGTCCTTGAACAAAATTTTTTCAACTGGTAATTTCTGTGGGTAGCAAATAGATCTATATCTGGCTGTCCCCATGCCTGAGTTATCTTTGTGAAAACTTGAGGATGCAACTTCCATTCGTGTGGATCTGTCATATTTCTGCTTAGGTTGTCTGCCAGTGTGTTTTCCTTCCCTGGCAGGAATTGTGCCTGTAGTTGAATTTGCAATTCCAGTGCTGTGTTCCATAGGGTCATGGCTTGCCTGCACAGGGGGTATGAATGAGTTCCCCCCTGTTTGTTTATGTACCACATCACTGTGGTGTTGTCTGTCCTTATCAATAGCTGGCCTGGATGCAGTAGGTCTTTGAAGGTCACAATAGCATTTTGCACGGCTAGCATTTCCTTTTGGTTGATGTGTAGGTGCTTCTCTTTTTGGGACCATTTACCCTGAATGCACTGATCTGCCATGTGTGCACCCAGACGTAGTCTGAGGCGTCTGTTGTGATGATTTGAGTTGCTTGAGGTACACAGAAAGGGAGACTTGTGTTTCTTTGGCATGCTTGAGCCCACCACAAAAATTCCTTTTGAAGACATGGAATGAGTGGTATAATTGTTTCCAAGCTGTGGCTGTGTTGAGACCATAAGTTTTTAGGTACCATTGAAGCTTCCTCATATGCAGCTTTGCACATGTGATTAGTAGGATGCAAGATGCCATGAATCCCAGAGCCTGCAGGACTTTCCTTGCAGTTAGCCTGGTGAAAGTTGCCATTTTGCTGAAGTACTGAGACAGTTGCCCTTGTTTGTCTGGCGTGAGGTAGGCCATCTGGGTGGTTGTATTCAAGCTGGCACCCAGGAAAATTATTTGTTGAGAGGGTATTAGTTTTGATTTCTTTTTGTTGACTGTGTATCCCAGGAAGTTTAACAGTTTTATTAGAAATGCCAGGTGCTGCAATAGTATGTCCTTGCTTTCCGCTTGGATCAGGCAGTCGTCCAGATATGGGTAGATTTGTATTCTTTGTAGTCTGCAGAAGCCGATTACTGATGCCAGGCATTTCGTAAACACTCTGGGCGCAGTAGATAAGCCAAAGGGCAATGCAGAGAATTGGTAATGGGTTGAACCTGCAAGAAATCTGAGGTATCTTCTGCAATCTTGTCTGATAGGGACATGCAGGTATGCCTCCTTGAGGGCCAATGTTACCAGCCAAGACTCCTTGCCCAGCATGGGAAGAAGCTGCTGTAATGTGAGCACCTTGAATTTTGGCACCTGTAGATATGTGTTTAGGATGGATAGGTCTAAGATAGGTCTCTAATCTTTGTCTTTCCTTGGTACCAGGAATAGTCTGGAATAAAACCCTTGACCTTGTTCTTTTGCAGGTACCTCTTGAATAGCTTTCATGTCCATGAGAGCGGAAATTTGATTTTGTGCCTCTGCCCTTTGATTTTGTGGCAGGTTTGGCATGCCTCTCATTTTTGGAAGGGTGTGAAAGTGGAACCTGTAGCCTCTGTCTATAATGTCCAGAATCCATTTGTCTTTTGTAACAATATGCCAATTTTTTGAGAATAATGCCAGTTTTCCACCCAAAGGTGCTGCCATTAAAGCTTTGCTTGGCAGGTATAGGGGGAAGTCATTGTGTCCATTTTCTAAATGACTGTGATCTATCTTCTCCACCTCTTGGGGTTGGTGCTTGCCACTGTCGGCTCTGTAAGATCCTTGAGGTTGCCCTCTACCCCTTGGGCATCTGTATCTGCCCCTTTGAGGTCTGTCCGTGGCTGGAAAGGACCAATTTTTTGAAGGCCAGTTTCTGCTGAAACGTGGAGGTTGTACCTGCAGGAAATCTTTCACTGTTTGCATTGATTTCGCTTTTTCCTCCATTTTCTTTAGTACCTCCTCAGCTTTAACACCAAACAATACATCCTTTTGAAGAGGTGCATATAATAATTTAGCTTTGACATGATCTGGTAAGGTTTGCTCTTTGAGTCAAGCATGCCTACGTATAACAGACCCCGTAAGAGCAGCTCTACATGAGGCCTCTAAGGCATCAAAACCACACTGCAAGGTATGTTTACCCACTTGCTCTGCACCATGCAACAAATCCTGCAACTCTTTCAAATCTGGTTGTTCTGGTTGTGTCATTTTGCTTTTCAACTGGGATAACAAAATCTGTTGATACTTTAACATATGGAATTGACAGTTTAATGCCCTCATGGTTAAAGTGGCCGAGGTATACACCTTTTTCCCCACCTTTCTAATGCTCTGGAATCTCTCTCTGAAGGTAATGGTTTTTTAGCAGTAGAGGCCTTAATTCCCTTGGGACCCTGTGAAATAGTTTCTGGGTCAGCAGTATGGCTTTTATATAGGGACTGGTGAGAATCAGGAACCCGGTAATACCTGTCTGGTTTAACAGGAGCTGGAGGTAAAGAATCTGGATTAAGGCTGGCTTCTGTGTACACATCATCCAAAATATCTAAAACAGGAGGGATAGCCAGGGGCCGATGCTGGGGGAGCAGTAGAAATTCCCTGAGCCTTTTCTTGGAATCTGAGTAATCTTGGCCTTCCCAGTGAAGGTGTTCCCTCAATGTATGCAGGGTTTCCCCAAAAGAGTAGTCCTCAGGGGGACAGAGGAATAGACTCCTCAGCATCAGAGTCTTCGAAAGGGGAATAGGCGTAATCCTGGTCCTCAAAGTGTTCTGAGGTAATAGAAGCTTGATCTGAGGAAGGGTAGTCTTCCTCTAATCTGGGTCTTTTGTCAGAGGGGGGTTGAGAACCCCTGATAACAGTAATCAAATCCTCAGCCATTTTAAGCATCTGCGTTTTAGGCATGGGGCCTTGAGAGGAGGTCTGAGGACCCTGTTTGGTTTTCATGGCTGCTTTAGATTTAGTGAAAGATTTAATAGAGAAGGAGGAAGGCCTGAAGACGCCTTGAGAAATGGCAGGCCTGTCTAAATTCTGAGTTTCCCCGCCAAGAGTGGCGTCGGTATCTGCAGTAGGAATGGGGACCGAGGAGCCTGCGACCTCGGGTACTGTAGTCACCGGTAATGTAATGTCATCGGTACTCATGGGCTGTGTAGGCGCCTCGCTGGGAACCGGAGAACCGGTAGTCGGCCTAAGCGTGGTCTCAGCAGTCGGTGCGGACCTCGGATGTCGGTCCTTATCTTTGCGTCTTTTGCTCAAAACTGGAGTCGGAGTATCCGACGACATGATATAATTAATTTTGCCAAAATAATGAAGGGCGAACTCCGCCCGGCGCTTAATAGTGCGCTTGTTGAATCTAGCACAAAAATGGCAGGCCGAGACGTCGTGGTCTGGGCCTAAGCAAGGTATACAGAAAGAGTGGAAATCCTTATGCGGTATTTACTTCCCACATGAAATGCAATTATTAACTTTGTCTGACATCGGTCTGAGGCAAGAAAGGTTTCCCCAACGGGGTACTTAGCTTTCAAGAAGACTTCGGCTGAAATACTTTCGTAAATCTCAGGAGCTGGCCGACTGGCACTTGCGAACTGCTTCTGCTTCGGGCACCGCGCGGCAAGAAAGACTGAAGAAAATGGCGTCGGCTGTCTCTTTTATACCCCTGCCGCACTGACGTCAGGGAAGAAGCGATGACGCCGGACCTAGACTTTGGAATTCGGCCAACCGAGGACCCGCCTGACGGCAGGATAACCCATCTGTAATGACTGCAGCTGTATGCACGATGAACATCCAACAACTGGTAACGTCATGGTCAAGGCCTAGGCAAGGAATACAGTAAGAATGAAAATCCTTATCAGGTATTTGCTTCCCACAAGAAACACAATTATTAAGTTTTTCTGACATCGGTCTGGAGCAAGAAAAAAGTTTCCCCAATGGGGTACTTAGCTTTAATGAAGACTTTGGATCTGAAATTCGAATTTGAAAATCTCAAGAGTCGGCCGACCGGCACTTGCTAACTGCTTTTGCTTCAGGCACCGCGCAGCAAGAAAGACTGAAGAAAATGGCATCAGCTGCATCTTTTATACCCCTGGTGCACTGATGTCAGGGAGGAGGCGACAACAACAGATGCCGGACCTAGACTTTGGAACTCGGGCCGACTGCGGGTAGCCTGCCAGCAGGATAACCCAATTGTAATGACTGCAACAGTGAAACATGATGAACATCTGGCAGTTTAAGGCCCTAATTGCCAATGTTGCAGACGTATAAACCTTTTTTCCCCATCTATCCAGCGCCCAGGAATCTCTATCAGAGGGGGTAGGATTTTTGGCTGTAGAGGACTTTACACCTTTGGGACCCTGTGAGATAGTCTCAGGATCAGCAGCAGGATTTTTGAATAAAAATTTTGGGAGTCAGGAACCCTGTAATATCTGTCTGGCTTACTAGGAGATGGAGGTAGGGAATCAGGAGCCATGCTTGATTCCAAAAACACATCAACAATGTCTAATACAGGAAGTATTGCCAAAGGCCTATGCTGAGGAAGAAGGAAATCCCTAAGCCTCTTTTTTGATTCAGAGAAATCCTGACTTTCCCAATGAAAATGTTCCCTTAAGGTATACAAGGTTTAGCCAAAAGAATAATACTCAGGAGGAGATGCAGATGGGATGGATTCTTCTGCATCTGAATCCTCATAGTGTGGAATAGAAAATTACTGATCAGAAGAGGAATCAGAAGAAATGGAAACCTCATCTGAAGATTCATAATCAGTGTCTTGCCTAGGCCTCTTAGCAGGGGGGAGATGGGAACCCCTGATCAACGTAATTAAGTCCTCAGCCATTTTGATCATCTGTTTTTTAGGCATAGGGGCCTGAGCATGTGGCTCATGCGTCGTTTTTTTTAGGCATAGAAGATGCTTTTGATCTTGTTTTTGAAGCTGGCGTTGGTTTTATATAGAAATGTTAAGGCCTGAAAACACCCTCAGAAACCGGTGCCTGCTCAGCGGCTCCGGACCCATCCAAGGGAGACACATCCACGGGTTCAATACTCCGAGAATGTCGCGGCATACCAGATTCAGCATGGGTCTTGGTAGCGGCCTGCGACTCAAAAGTAGCGGGTATCAGGGGCTGCGAAAGCGCCTCACTGTGTACCGGGCAACTGGCTTAGGAGAAGCTTCGTCTGTTTTGGAACTGGATGGTCTGTCTGTCTTTTTCTTTGCATTTTTTGTGAACTCCGGTAGTCGGATTGCTAACCGACGACATTTCAGGATAATTAAATCTGGATCCAAAATATTTTGAAGCAAAAATATGCAGATGCTTAATAGTGCGTTGGTTAAATCTAGCACAAAACCGACAGCAAGGCACGTTATGATCTGGGCCTAGGCAAGGAATACAGTGCAAATAAAAATCCTTATAAGGTATTTGCTTCCCACAAGTAATGCAATTATTAACTTTTACTGACATCGGTAAGGAGCAAGAAAAAGTTTCCCCAACAGGGTACTTAGCTTTAGTTGAAGACTTCTGTACTCGAATGCGAAAATTTCAGGAGTTGGCCGACCGGCACTTGCGAACTGCTTCTGCTTCGGGCACGGCACAGCAAGAAAGACTGAATAAAATGGCGTCAGCTGCATGTTTTATACCCCTGACGACCTGGCGTCATGGAAGAAGAGACAGCAACCAACACAGGACCCAAGACTTTGTTATTCAGGCAGACTGAGGGCAACCTATCATCAGATTACCCAAATGTAATGACTGCAACAGTGAAACACAAAGAACATTGGTCAAAGTGTACGTATTCTGTTTCTGAAAAATTCTGATGTCTATGCGTGCAGACTTCACATTTATCGTCCCTGGTTTATGGCCCAATGTGTGATGTCCCATGCACCTACAGCAGCCAGCCTTAAGCTTTTGTATAGGAGCCGACGCCAGATCGCCTGAGGGCTGGAAATCCCACAGTATGAATACTGCAACATGGGAATAGAAGGACATCAGGTAGTTATGTGGTTATGTTGAGGGCACCAAATAGAAAACCTTTTCCATTTGCTAATATATGATTTTCTAGTATCAGGCTTACTTGCCTCCATTAGTACCTGCTGCACATCCTCAGAAAACAACTGTCTAAAAGGAATTAAGACCCTATCATCAAGGCAGTCAGCTGATGATGACTGAGGCATATCAAACAACCCCATTCTTCTGGGAGTAGATCTATTCTATGTGGAAGCTTGTGGTAATTGCTCCTGGCCATATGCAAAAGAAAGGAGAAAGTACAGTTGTATATATTTACCATAAAAATACATGTTCGATTGTATTCACTATTGCAGTCCTGATCTGTGGGCTTTCCCACCGTGGAGGCCCTTGGCCGGGCCCGACTATCAGATAAAACTCTCCCTCCTCCAACAGCTTGCGGACATGCTGACTGATGCCAGTATGCTCAGGTATAAGGGGAGTCAGTCGGCTTCATAAGCTCAGATTTTTCTTTTCCCTTGAAGTTAGGAGCCTCCACTAGATGGGACCTGAAGTCAACAGCCTTTGACATTGAACCTAAGAAAGGAAAGGGGCAACCAATTCCTACTGGTTCCAAAATACAATATGTTGATCCTTCAAAAACTTAAGGAGATGCTTGCTCAAGCCTACCCCCCAGGCTGGGGGGGGGGACGACACTGCAACAGTGAACATACTGGAACATCCACATTTATGGCAAGTATACACAACTGCACGATGTTCTCCATGTTTCACTGTTGCAGTCCTGACTTGTGCGATGATTCCCAAAGCTGAGAAGAGGAGATGGCAGATTAAGGAGAGGTGAAGATGCCCTGTAAGATGATAACAGTAACGCCTGCTCTCGAACTGGAAAAGGCTGACAAATGTTAATGTTTGGTAAAGGTATGCAATGAAGACCAGGTAGCAGCCTCCAGGACGTGTTTGGTGGGTAATCCTTTTAGGAAGGCAGAAGAGGCAGCAGTTGCACAGCATCAGTTGGCTTCTTACCATGATTGGCTGTAACAAAAGCAGATGCAGGGAGAGATCCACTTAGAGATGGTTTGCTTGGAAACTGGTTTCCCTTAAATACCAGTGGCAAAGGCCGCAAACAGTCTGTATGAGATTTCTGATTATTTATGGTGAACTCCAGGGAGGTTAATAAGTTCTGGGTGAACCATCAAGTGTGAGCTGAGTTTTGTCAGGCGTGCCAGACTGGGTAAGGCAATCATCCAGATAGGGGCAAATTTGAACTCTTTTTGTTCTGCAGAAGACAATTAAGAGGGGGTAAAGCACTTTGTGAAAACAGTGGGAGCACAAGACAAAAGGCAGACCATAAAACTGATTGTGTCTGGCACTTACTCTGAATCATAAGAAACTTCTGTGCGATTCTTCTATAAGAATATGTAGGCATGAGTCCTTCAGATCTACAGTAACCATGTAGGCCTTTGAAGAGATTATGCACAAAAGTTTTTGAAGGATCAACATATTGAATTTTGGAACCTGTAGGAATTGGTTGAGGCCAGACAGGTCCAGTATAGGTTGCTATATGCCTTCCTTCCTTCCTGGAAACTAGGAAGGGTCTAGAGTAGAAAAGTACAGTTGTGTACACTTACCATAAAGTGTATTCACTGTTGCAGTCATTACATTTGGGTTATCTGCTTGCAGTAGCCCTCAGTCAACCTGATTAACAAAGTCTTGGTCCTGTCGGTTGCTGTCCCTTCTTCCATGACGTCAGGTCGTCAGGGGTATAAAACATGCAGCCAATGTCATTATATCAGTTTTTCTTGCCCCAGATGTCAGGTGCCCCCCTAATGGGAAGAAATTAAATCTATAATACAAGGATATACCTCCAAAAAAAAAGCAAATACACCAAAAAGCTTTTTGAGCATAGTGAGTGACAGTAGAGGTATAGCCAAAAGAAGAAAGGGGGCTGGAGGGAGGGTAACCAGGACTGTAAAACAGTGAATACACTCGAACACCTACATTTATGGTAAATGTACATAACTGTACTATGTTCTTCGTGTTTCATTGTTGCAGTCATTACATTTGGGTAGATTCCCAAAGATAAGGTTGGCAGGAGGAATTTAAACAGAATTAGGACCAGCTATAAGGCCCTGCAAGACTGCAGTAGCAAAACCAGCTCTGGATTTAGAGAAAATTGGCAAGTGATAATGCTTGGTGAAAGTATGTACAGAACTCCAGGTAGCAGCTTCTAGGATGTCCCTTGTAGAGACGCCCCTGAGAAAGGCTGTAGAGGTAGATGCAGCCTTGGTTGAATGGGGTCTAATGCCCTGTGGGATAGGTTTTCCATGGTGCTTATAGCAGAAATGAATGCAGTGGCCTATCCATTATGAAATGGTATGCTTTGAAATAACTTTCCCCTCTGTCCCTGCAGCAAATGCCACCAGCAGCAGTTCAGATTTCCTTTGAGGTTTAGTCCTGTCCAAGTAAAATCTCAGTTGTCTGTGCACATCTAAGGAGTGCAGTATCCGTTCCCCTTTGTTTTGTGGGTTAGGAAAGAAGGTAGGCAAATGAATGGACTGATTGAGTGCCACACTGGATACCACCATGGGCATGAAGGAGGGATTGGTTCTGAGGGACACCCTGTCCGGATGAAAGATGATGAAAGGCTCCACTGCCGTAAGGGCCTGTAATTCAGGTACCCTTCTTGCAGAAGTGATTGCTAAAAGGAAAGCTGTTTTCCAGGAAAGGAATTTAAAGTCTGCAGTAGCAGCTGGCTCGAAAGGAGGAAGAGTAAGTTTCTCAAAGACAAAGTTAAGGTCCCAGGCTGGAGTTGGAGCTTTCCTGGGTGGCCTTAAATTTTTGGCCCCTCTAAGGAACTGCTTGAGCAGTGGGTGCGAGAAGAGGGGAGGCTATGTGCTATAATGAGCTGAAATGGCTGAGGCATGAATTTTGAAGGAGGAAAAGGACAAGCCCTTATGAAGCATCTCAGTCAAATACTGTAGAATCTGAGGTAAATTGGGCACTGCTGCGCTCATCCCTTGAGACTGGTTCCAGGTACAAAATCTTTTCCATTTTGCAACATAAGATTTTCTAGTACTAGGCCTCCTAGCTTCTAAAATGATATCCATCACTGATTTAGTGAGGGGTGGTAAAGGACTGATTAGGTAATTAGCCAGGCTGCTAGGTTCAGGGTTTGCAGCTGAGGGTGCAGAATCTGGTTCTCCTGCTGAGACAACAAGGAAGGAGTCTGAGGCAGGTGCCATGGGGCCAAGCGTGACACACTGCACAGGAGGGGGTACCACTGTTGGCGTGGCCAGTCTGGTGCAATTAAAATCGTCCTTGGCTTGTCCTGTTTGATCTTAAGTAGTAACCTGGAGAGCAGAGGAAGAGGAGGAAAGGCATAAACTGATAGGTTTTTCCTGCTGAAGGATAGAGCATCCACTTTCCAAGCTAGTTTGTGGGGAATCCTTGTGCAAAATTTGTCCAAATGATGGTTCGGGGGGAGGCAAACAGATCTATATCTGGCGCTCCCCCATTTGCTTGTCAACATGTTGAAAATCCTTGGTTCCAGTTTCTACTCATGTGGGTCCATGAGGTTTCTGCTTAGTCCATCTGCCAGTGTATTTAATTTTCCTGACAGGAATTGAGCTTGTAGATTCACTTGGTAGATCAAGGCTGTGTTCCACAATGCCATGGCTAGTCTGCAAAGGGGGTAAGAGTGTACACTTCCCTGCTTGTTTATGTACCACATGACCGTGGTGGTGTCCGTTTTTGCCATTAGTTGTCCTGGAAGAATGTGGTCCTTGAAGGCTGTCAGAGCATTCTGTACAGCTAATATTTCCTTTTGATTTATGTGTAGGTGCATTTGTCTTGGGTTCCATTTGCACTGAATGCACTTCCCTGCCAGGTGAGCCCCTCATGCATAGTCTGATGCATCTGTTGTTAAGGTTTGGGCGGCAGGGTGTAGTGTGAAGGATAGTCCCCTGTTTTGGTGGCAGGCCTCTGCCCACAAAAGAAACTCTAGGCATAGGCAAAGTATAACAGGAATCATTGCTTCTAGATCCTGTGAATGTTGACACCATTGGCTTTTGAGATACCATTGCAGTTTCCTCATATGCAGCCTTGCATATGGAATTAGAGGAATGCAGGAGGCCATGAACCCCAAGGATTGCAGTATATGCCTTGCAGATAAGTGGGTTTTTGTGGCCACTTGTTTGAAGTAGGTTGTCAAATGAATCCTTTTCTCTGGCGTGAGGAAAGCCATCCAAGAAGTATTCAAGCTTGCGCCCAGGAATATAATCTTGAACTCCCTCAACTCCTTCAATGGTATCAACTCTCACTCGCCCACAAACTAGTAAACCATCCACTAAATGTCCAGTCCCTCCAGAATCTACTCCAACCCTATCGCACCACCAGACCACTAAGATCCAGCAACAAAAATCACTTGCAGATCACTAAAGCCAATAACTCTGCTGGTGAAGCACTATTCTCTTGTGCCATAGCCAAATTATGGAACTCCCTCCCACCCACTATTACCTCCATACCATCATGCACCCACTTCAAAACTTTACTAAAAGCACACCTAAAAACATGCTGGCTATGCCCTTGCAACTCCCACTCTAATATCACCCACCCCATCCAACCACTACCTTTCTTTCCACCCCACTAACTACCTTGATTATAGCAAGCTCGGATGCTCATAAGCCTACTACTTATTATACAGCAGGAACTTCTTATTGTAACAATTGTTAATGTCTGTTATGTACTCTGCAGATAAAGATTCTAGTTGTCTACTGATGTACTATTCTTCATCTGTAACTATGTTTGTAATTAATTGCTATGTTAATCAAACTGTTAATCGCTATGTAAATCCAATGTAACTACTGTCTGTATATTTTAACTGTGGAGCATTTCTCCCTGGGCCTCTGCTGAAAATGGACCTACATCCAGTCGGACACTCCCGGTCAACAAATGTAGATAAATAAATAAAAATAAATAAATCTGTTGACAGGGTACCAGTTGTGATTTCTTTTCGGTTATGGTGTATCCCAGACAAGTCAGTACCCTTTGAACAAAGGCCAGATGATTTAAAAGTATGTCTGGCTTTCTGCCCGAATTAGACAATCGTCCAGGTATGGGTATATTTAAATATTTCTTTGCCTACAAAATGCAATGACTGGAGCTAGGCACTTTGTGAATACCCTGGGCGCAGTAGATAAGCCAAAGGGCAGTGAAGAGAACGGATAGTGCATGTAGCCTGCTTTGAAGAATAGGTATTTTCTGCAAGACACCCTGATAGGGATGTGCAGATATGCTTCTTTTAAATCTAGTGTTGCCAACCATGCATCTTTCCCTAGCATAGGAAGCAGCTGGTGAAGAGTCAGCATCTTGAATTTTGGAATCACCAGAAAGGTATTTAGAGTAGAAAGGTCCAGGGTAGGAAACCATGAACTGCCTTTTCTGGGTACCAGAAAAAGTCTCTAACAGAAACCTTGTTCCTTTTCCTCTTCTGGCACCAACTGAATAGCCCCCATGCTTAAGAGACAGAGTAGTTGATTTTAGGCCTCCGCCCACTGATTTGGGGGTAGGTCTGGCCACCAGCTTGGTGTTGGTAAAGTGTGGAAGTGAAATCTGTATCCTTGGGACACTATTTTAAACCCATTTGTCCTGGGTACTGAGTTCCCAGTTTTTGGCCTGCAGACCAATCTTTCCACTTAAAGGGGCATTCAGTTGGGAAGTGCTTGGAAGTTTTAAAAGCAAGTCACATTGAGACATTTTTCCATAGGGTGGAGTCTTACTACTCCCTGATTTGGGTGCGGAAACCCCCCACTGCTTAGTCTTGTGTGTCCCCTGGGACTGAAACCTGGGGTTTCTGATGTGTCTGTGTTTAGCCTGAGAAGACCTGGAAAGGGCTGGAAAGGACCAGTTCTTAGAGGGCCAGTGCCTACTAAATCTAGGAGGCTGAACTTGTAAGAAATATTTAACAGTTTGCATAGATTTAGCTTTATCTTCCATCTTTTTAAGAACTTCCTCAGCCTTGTTGCCAAACAGGCGGCCCTGATTTAAGGGAGCATCCAACAATTTAGCTTTAACATAATCAGGCAAAGATTGCTCCTTAATCCAAGCATGCCTTCTGAGCATAGACCCAGTAAACAGCAGCCCTGCAAGAGGCCTCTAATGAATGAAAACCACATTGCAAAGTATGTTTTCCAACCTGTTCAGCAGAATGCATTAAATCCTGTAATTCTTTATTTTCCGCACAGTCAGGAATCAACATCATTTTCTGTTTAAGCAATCCAATAACATGTTGCTGATACTTTAACATATGAAATTGGCAGATTAAAGCCCTAATGGCCAAGGTTGCAGAAGTGTAAACCTTCTTACCCCATCTATCAAATGCCCTGGCGTCTCTACCAGAAGGGATAGGATTTTTAGCAGTAGAAGCCTTAATATGCCCTTGGGTCACTGCAAAATAGTCTCCGGTTCCGCAATAGGATTTTTAAAAAGGAATTTGTGTGAATCAGGGAAAGTAGTTTTGTACCTACCATAAATGTAGATGCTTGAGTGTATTCACTGCTGCAGTCATTACACTTAGGTTATACTGCCGTCAGGGGGTCCCGCAGTCGGCCAGAATTCCAAAGTCTTGGTCCGGCGTCGGTTGCTGTCGCTTCTTCCCTGACGTCAGAGCGCCAGGGGTATATAAGATGCAGCAGACGCCATTTTCTTCAGTTTTTCTTGCCCCAGATGCCAGGTGCCCCTAAATAGGTAGGCAATACATGTTGCTAATAAAACATACATAAAAAGTAAAAGCAATACTTTCAGTTACAAGCAAGTACACCACATAGGTTGTATAGGATAGAAAGGTATAGTTAAGTCCCAGCTAAAAAGTGGGGATGGAGGGAGGGTAACCTGGACTGCAGCAGTGAATACACTCAGACATCTACATTTATGGTAGGTACAAAACTGTACTATGTTCATCGTGTTTCACTGCTGCAGTCATTACATTTGGGTTGAATCCCAAAGCCGAAGTTGGGTGGCTGGGTCTATAAAGGATTCGGGGTGGCTATGAGGCCCTGCAGCACTGCAGTGGCAAAGCCAGCTCTGGATTTAAAGTAAAGAGGCAAGTTGTAATGCTTGGTAAAGGTGTGCACTGAACTCCAAGTTGCAGCTCTTCCAAAATATCCTTGGTAGGTACTCCTCTAAGGAAGGCTGCTGAAGTGGCTGTTGCCCTGGTAGAATGTGGCCTAATGTTGTCAGGTGCAGTTTTTTCATGCTGTGTGTAGCAGAAACGTTTACAGTGTCCTATCCACTTTGAAATGGTCTGCTTTGAAATAGCCTTTCCCTGTGATCCTGCAGCATATTCTACAAATAAACAAAACGCAACTGGTCAATGACCAGCACAACAGAAAAAACAAGGAATTCCACCGAAACTATGAAGCCAATAACGGTTTAATGCTCAAAGTCCACAAATGTTCACATAAAAAATTCCATATATCCACAAACAACTAAGCGCTTTCGCCAAGGTTAAAAAGCCATAGGCATATTCAGAGTTGTTTGTTTACAATGCATTCTCCCCTTTTGTACAACTTCCTTTACATTAATTAACCAATCGCTTAATACAATTTATAATCACTTAAAACACAATAAACTGATTTTTAACAACTGCCTGATCTGCCAAAAAGGCTCGTCAAATAATCAACCATGCCCCCCCCAGTAAAAACACATCAAAGTATACATAAAACTTCATTTTTTTCATTTATACACATAATGTATGTTACCTTCACTAAACATTCATATACAATGATGTAAAAATTGATATTTCATATAGAAATTAATTATACTCTCATTACTTAATGATACTTAGAATGTACTAACATACCATAAAAATACAATTCTATATGTGTGTAAATAAAAAATGAATGAAAAATGAAAAATAAACTTATACAAATCTTATTATAATAACTAAACAATTCTACCCGGTTTTATTTTTAAAAATGGCTTTATGGAAATAAAATTATTGAGTCCTGGCGGACTCGTTGCATTAGTCCGTATCTGCCACAATGTCCACATAGGGTCCATTATTAATATACCTACAATACCTACAGTTCTCACACTTGGACATGTACGAGCCTTTACTAAAAAACACATGGTGTGCCTCCAATATACTTTTAATATTGCTGCCTCTACTGTGAATTATTTTTGGCTTGATGCCTATAACTGAAAACATGTTCTTGTCAAAAATAATATCCCTCCCTTTATTAATAATTCCCATAACTTCAGATGTTCTATTACTAAATTGTAAAACCATACCCGTGGTTCTAGACTCCGTCCCATTTGATTTATCTACTTGTAAATAGATTTCCATAGCCAATATCGGTTGAAAATTATTCCATCTTTTCTTTTCTACCTCCTTTTTCACTTTTAACAATTTAAGGGGGTACCCTCTCTTCAAAAACATTCCAATTAAAGTATACATTTCTTCTTTAAATTTACCTTCCTCACTGGTCAACCTTGAAATTCTCACCATCTGTCCTTTCACCACACTACGTTTTTGAAACGGGATGGTCACTAGTGAAAAACAACAAACTATTGGAATATGATTCTTTCCTGTAGATCGAACTTTGCAAAATGCCATTTTCCACACTGAACCTGATGTCCAGATATTTAATAAATTTCAACTCCCACTTATATGTAAATTTCAAAAACCTAGTCGTCCCATTCAAAAATTCAATAAATTCAATAACTTCCTCAGCCTTCCCTTTGCATAAAATCAGGATGTCATCTAAAAATCTATTGTAACTCACAATATTTTGAGCAAATTTGGAAGTTAATACATGTCTATTTTCCCAATTGAATAAAACCAAATTTGCAAAAATGGGGGCACATTTTGCCCCATAGCTACAACCGATATCTGGTGGAATATTTCATCTTCAAACACCATAAAATTGTTTTCAAGAATGATATCCATAAATTGTACTATTATTTCAATTTCCCCCATGTCCATATCTGACAATTGGTGAATACTGCTCTTAAACATCTCTATACCAATTGAATGAGGAACGACTGAAAATAGATTAACCACGTCAATACTTAAAAAACTAATAGAATCATCTATTGAATGGCGATATTTAGATAGCCTTTCAAGGCAATGCCAAGAATCTCGGATAATATGTGGAACCCCCTTAACTAAACCCCCCACCCTGGACATTGGTGGATTTGGGGTTTCGGTGAAGTGTCCAGGAAAAAGCAATTGTAATTCCAAGAGAGTGGTCTATGCGGCCACTTGCCTCTCCTGTCCTGGTTTTTACATTGGGAAGACCACCCGTAGATTAAGGGGCAGGATTGGTGAGCATTTGAGAGCTATCAAAAATAAGGATCCACACAATGCCCTATATTTGCACTCCAGACAATGTATGAATTTCAGTAAGTTTTTATTCTTTGTCATTGACAAAATTACTGATAACAAGTGGGGTGGAGATTGGGAGTCCATTTTAGAGGCACATGAGTCCCTGTGGCAGATACGG
Source organism: Protopterus annectens (assembly GCF_019279795.1). Taxonomy (NCBI): domain Eukaryota; kingdom Metazoa; phylum Chordata; order Ceratodontiformes; family Protopteridae; genus Protopterus; species Protopterus annectens. The sequence goes on along the minus strand of NC_056734.1, from coordinate 436,493,453 downwards.
ACTAATGCAACGAGTCCGCCAGGACTCAATGATTTTATTTCCATAAAGCCATTTTTAAAAATAAAACAGGGTAGAATTGTTTAGTTATTATAATAAGATTTGTATAAGTTTATTTTTCATTCATTTTTTATTTACACACATATATAATTGTATTTTTATGGTACGTTAGTACATTCTAAGTATCATTAAGTAATGAGAGTATAATTAATTTCTATATGAAATATCAATTTTTACATCATTGTATATGAATGTTTAGTGAAGGTAACATACATTATGTGTATAAATGAAAAAATGAAGTTTTATGTATACTTTGATGTGTTTTTACTGGGGGGGCATGGTTGATTATTTGACAAGCCTTTTTGGCAGATCAGGCAGTTGTTAAAAATCAGTTTATTGTGTTTTAAGTGATTATCAATTGTATTAAGCGATTGGTTAATTAATGTAAAGGAAGTTGTACAAAAGGGGAGAATGCATTGTAAACGAACAACTCTGATGATGCCTATGGTTTTTTAACCTTGGTGAAAGCGCTTAGTTGTTCGTGGATATATGGAATTTTTTATGTGAAGATTTGTGGACTTTGAGCATTAAACCGTTATTGGCTTCATAGTTTTGGTGGAATTCCTTGTATATTCTACAAATAGTTGCTCAGTTTTCCTGAAAGCTTTTGTTTTGTCCAAGTAGAAGCGTAACTGCCTGTGTATGTCCAATGAGTGCAGAAGTTTCTCCCCTTTATTCTGGGGATTTGGATAAAATGTTGGCAAGTGAATAGTTTGGTTAAGAGCCACACTGGATACCACCTTTGGCATAAATGTAGGTTTTGTTCTTAAAGAAACCATGTCTTGATGTAAAATGGTGAAAGGTTCCACTGCCATTAGTGCCTGTAACTCTGAGACTCTTTGTGCTGAGGTTATTGCCAGAAGCAGAGCAGTTTTCCATGATAAAAATTTTAATTCTGCTGAAATGGCTGGCTCAAAAGGTGGTAGAGTAAGTTTTTCCAAGACAAAATTGAGGTCCCAAGTCGGCGCTGGTGCTTTCCGGGGCGGTCTTATGTTTTTAGCCCTTATTGTCTTAGTAATGAATGAGAGTAAATAGGAGGATCAGTGTTGTAATGAGCAGAAATGGCAGAGGCGTGGATCTTAATAGATGAAAAGGATAGGCCTTTGTCCAGCATCTCAGTTAAGTATTGTGATATCTGAGGAATTTTTGGAACAAGAGGGCCAAGGCCTTGAGCTTGGTTTCAGGCGCAGAATCTCTTCCACTTCTCTGAATAAGATTTCCTGGTGCTGGGCCTCCTGGCCTCCAAAATGACATCCATAACAGCTTTAGAGAGAGGTGTGGGCTTGCTTGACTAAGTAATCTGCCATGCAGCCAGATTTAAGGTTTTGAGCTGGCTGTGCAGGATCTGGTTGTTTTGCTGAGTCAGAAGATGAGGAATTTGAGGTAAAATCCATGCTGGGCCTTGAGCCAAGCTCTTTAAGATTGGGTACCAGTGCTGGCGTGACCAGTCCGGAGCAATCAGGATCATTTTTGGCCTCTCTAGTCTGGCTTTTAGGAGTACCTTTGAAAGGAGAGGCAGTGGTGGGAATGCATAAACTTGTAATGTTTTCCAGCTGAATGAAAGAGCATCCACTTTCCATGCCTGTGTTTGATAAGTCCTTGTGCAGAATTTCTGTAGTTGGCAGTTCAGAGGGGAGGCAAAAAGATCTATGTCTGGGCACCCCCATTTCTGAGTTATCCTGCTGAATACTTGTGGGTTTAATTTCCACTCGCGAGGATCCATGATGTTTCTGCTTAAGTCGTCTGCCAGAGTATTTGTCTTTCCTGGCAGGAATTGTGCTTGCAGATGAACTTGATATGTCAGTGCTGTATTCCACAAAGTCATGGCTTGTCTGCACAGGGGATAGGAATGTGTGCCCCCTTGCTTGTTTATGTACCACATAACTGTGGTCTTGTCAGTCTTTAGTAGTAGTTGTCCTGGATGCAGAAGGTCCTTGAAAGCTGTCAGGGCATTTTGTACAGCCAGCATCTCTTTTTGATTGATGTGGAGATGCATTTGGTCTGCGGTCCATTTGCCCTGGATACATTTTCCTGCCATTTGTGCTCCCCAGGTGTAATCCGATGCATCTGTTGTTAGTGTCTGCCTGGCTGTGGGTAAATTGAAAGGCTGTCTCTTGTTGTGGTGACATGCCTGTGCCCACCATCGAAACTCCTGTTGTAGGCAGGGAATGAGTGGCATTATTGCTTCCAAACTGTGACAGCGTTGAGTCCAGACACTTTTTAGGTACCACTGTGTCTTTCGGCTTTTTGCGGTTAGGGGTCGCCACAGCGGAACTCCGGTCCGCTAATGATTGGCAGTAGATTTTTACATGCTGGCTTGCCGGGCCTAATGCACAACCTTCAACGAAGGAATGCCCATTCACGCATGTCGACACACAGAAGACGCTCTGAGAATCGAATGGGCAACGTCTAACTGTGAGGTGACAATGCTACTGCAGCACCACCACCACAGTATTTTTTAGGTAACTTCCTCAAAATCAGTCTGGCATATGGTATTAGTAGTATGCAGGATGCCATGAACCCCAAGGCCTGCAGAATTTTTCTTGCAGGGAGTTGGGTTTTTGTTGCCATCAAATGAAAATACTGAGTCAGCTGCCTTTGCTTGTCTGACGTGAGATAAGCCATCTGGGGAGCTGTATTTAAGCTTGCACCCAGGAATATTATCTCTTGTGAGGGCACTAGTTTTGACTTCTTTTCGTTTATTGTGTACCCTACACCCATTAGTAAATTTTTTACAAACGCCAGATGCTTTAGTAGAATGTCCTTGCTCTCTGCTTGAATAAGGCAGTCGTCCAAGTAAGGATATATTTGAATTCCTTTCTGTCTGCAAAATGCAATTACTGGTGCCAGGCATTTTGTGAAGACCCTGGGCGCAGTAGATAATCCAAAGGGCAGTGCAAAGAATTGGTAATGCATTGTGCCAGCTATGAATCTGAGGTATATTCTGCAATTTTGTCTGATTGGGACATGCAGGTAATGCCTCTTTGAAGTCCAAAGTAACAAGCCAAGCCTTCTTGCCCAGCATGGGAAGAAGTTGCTGTAGTGTCAACATTTTGAATTTTGGAATATCCAGGTAAGTGTTTAGAACAGATAGGTCCAGTATGGGTCTCCAAGCTTTGTCCTTTCTGGGGACCAAGAAAAGTCCTGAGTAAAATCCTTGTTCTGTTACTTTTTGAATAGCTCTCATGTCCATGAGGGCTGTAATTTGTTTTTGTGCCTCTGCCCATTGATTTTGTGGCAGGTCTGGCATTCCTTTCGGCCTTGGTAGAGTGTGAAAGTGGAACCTGTAACCTTGAGACACAATATTCAGAACCCATTTTTCTTGGGTGATTATATGCCAATTTTGTGAAAAAAGTGCTAGTCTCCCCCCTAAGGGGGCTGCCAAAAGGTAAAAGTTTGGCATTTGAAAGAGGAAGTCATTGGGACTGTTTCCTATAAGGTTGTGACTTGTCTTCTCCTCCTTTAGGGGTTGAAGCACCCCACTGTCGTGGTCTGTCAGAGCCTTGGGGCTGAGATCTGCCTCTTGGGCGTCTGTATCTGCCTCTTTGTGGTCTGTCTGACACTGGAAAGGACCAATTTTTAGAAGGCCAATTTCTGCTAAATCTAGGAGGTTGTACCTGTAAGAAATCCTTCACTGTCTGCATAGATTTTGCTTTATCCTCCATTTTCTTTAATACCTCTTCAGCCTTTACACCAAACAAGATATCATGCTGTAAAGGTGCATCCAATAATTTTCCCTTAACATGATCAGGTAAACTTTGTTCTTTTAACCAAGCATGCCTTCGAATCACAGATCCTGTCACTGCGGCTCTACAAGAAGCCTCTAATGAATCAAAACCACACTGCAGAGTATGTTTTCCCACTTGTTCAACTGCATGCAATAAATCCTGCATTTCCTTGTAGTCAGGACCTTCTGAGCTAGTAAGCATTTTCTGTTTCAGCAAAGACATTAAATATTGTTGGTATTTAAGCATGTGGAACTGGCAATTTAAGGCCCTTACTGCTAAAGTTGCAGAAGTGTAAACTTTCTTCCCCCATCTATCCAATGCTCTAGAATCCCTGTCAGAGGGGACTGGATTTTTAGCAGTGGAAGCCTTAACCCCTTTGGGACCCTGTGAAATAGTTTATGGGTCAGCAGCAGGGTTTTAATAAAGAAATTTGTGAGAGTTGGGGACTCTATAGTACTTATCTGGCTTGACTGGTGCTGGGGGCAAAGAATCAGGGGTTAGACTGGATTCACAGAACACAATATCTAACACAGGCGGAATAGCAAGGGGTCTGTGCTGAGGCAATAAAAGAAAATCTCTGAGCCTTTTCTTGGATTCTGAATAATCCTGGCTCTCCCAATGGAAATGCTCCCTCATGGTATGTAAAGTTTCCACAAAAGAGTAATCCTCAAAAGGAGAGGCTGAAGGGATAGATTCTTCAGCATCAGAGTCCTCATAGGGGGGTAAAGAATATCCCTGGTCTGAAGAGGAATCAGAAGAAACTGATACCTGGTCAGAGGAATCATAGTCTGTATCCTGCCTAGGCCTTTTATCAGGAGGGGGATGGGAACCCCTGATCACAGTAATTAGGTCTTCGGCCATTTTGAACATCTGTTTCTTAGGCATGGAGGCCTGTCCAGGGGAATGTGTACTTCTTTCTTTGTCTTTAATGGAGTTTTAGACTTGGTTGTTGTTTTGATGGTGAGCTGTGAAGGTCTGAAAACACTCTCAGAAGCCAATGCCTGCTCAGCGGCTCCGGACCCATCTGAGGGATTAATTTCGTAGGCCCAATACCTTGAGTTTCCAGAAGCCTAGTAGTCTCCACGTGGGAGTCGGAGGCAGACTGTGGCTCTGAGGTAGCAGGTGTCAGGGGCTGCGAAAGCGCCTCACTGAAAACCGGCAACTGGCCTAGAAGAGGCTTCGTCGTCGGTTTTGGACCTTGGATCCCGGTCCTTATCCTTGTCTTTGCGTTTTTTGTATATTCCGGTCGTTGGTTGCTCCGACGGCATGGTGTAATTGAACCTTCGGCCAAAATAATGGCGAGCAAAATCAAACCGACGTTTAATAGCGCGCTTGTTAAATCTAGCACAAAACCGACAACTAGTGACGTCGTGGTCCGGGCCTAGGCATGGAATACAGTAAGAATGAAAATCCTTATGAGGTATTTGCTTCCCACAAGAAATACAATTATTAACTTTTACTGACATCGGTCTGAGGCAAGAAAAAGTTTCCCCAACGGGGTACTTAGCTTTATTGAAGACTTCAGTTCTGCAATTCGAATTCGAAAATCTCAGGAATCAGGGGACCGGCACTTGCGAACTGCTTTTGCTTCGGGCACCGCACGGCAAGAAAGACTGAAGAAAATGGCGTCGGCTGCATCTTATATACCCCTGGCGCTCTGACGTCAGGGAAGAAGCGACAGCATCCGACGCCAGACCAAGACTTTGGAACTCTGGCCGACTGCAGGACCGCCTGACGGCAGGATAACCCAAGTGTAATAACTGCAGCAGTGAAACACGATGAACATCCCTGTAATATCTACCAGGTTTTCTGGGAGCAGGAGGCAAGGAATCAGGGGCCAAACTAGATTCTGAAAAAGCAACAACAATGTATAGTACAGGAGGAATAGCTAAAGGCCTATGCAGAGGCACGAGTAAGAAATCCCTAAGCCACTTTTTTGAATCACACAAATCCTGGCTTTCCCAGGGGAAATGCTCTTTAAGAGCATGTAAGGTTTCACCAAAAGAAAAATCCTCTGAAAGGGAAGCAGAGGGAATAGAGTCCTCTGCATCATAATCCTCATAAGTAGATAAGAGCAAATCCAGATCATCAGAAGAATCAGAAAAATCAGAATCCTGGTCAGAAGATTCATAAACAACTTCAGTCCTTGGTCTCTTTGAAGGGGGAGGTTGGCTTCCCCTGATTAGAGTTATAAGATCTTCAGCCATTCTAATCATTTGTTTTTTAGGCATACAGGCCTCAGCATGCGGTCTAGACGTCGTTTTTTTAGGCATGGTTCGAGATTTAGGCCTAAGAAAAGGAGGAGGCGTCGGTTTAATATGCAAGTCCGTAGGCCTGAATACACCCTCAGAAGCCGGTGCCTGCACAGCGGCTCTGGACCCATCAAAGGTAGAGACATCTGCAGGTTCCATAGTTGAAGCATCTCGCGGCATACCGGACTCCGAATGGGTCTCAATAGAGGCCTGCGAATCAGAAGTAGTGGGTATCAGGGGATGCGAAAGCACCTCACTGAGTACTGGCATACTGGCGACTGGCTTAGAAGTGTCGTCAGCAGTTTTGGATCTCGGCAGCCTGTCTCTGTCTTTATCTTTGCATTTTTTCAGAATCCCGGTAGTCGGATGGCTAATAGACGACATTTCTGGATAATTAAACTGAGAACCAAAATACTTAGAGGCGAAAATATACCGACAACGGATAGGACGCTGATTAAATAAAGCACAAAACCGACAGCAAGGTACATTGTGGTCAGGGCCTAGGCAAGGAATACAGTACGAATGAAAATCTTTATGAGGTATTTGCTTTCCACAAGTAATGCAATTATTAACTTTTACTGACATCGGTAAGGAGCAAGAAAAAGTTTCCCCAACGTGGTACTTAGCTTTAGTTGAAGACTTCGATTCTGAAACTTGAAAACGAAAATTTCAGGAGTCGGCTGACAGGCACTTGCAAACTGCTTCTGCTTCAGGCACCGCACGGCAAGAAAGACAGATGTAATGGCATCGACTGCATGTTTTATAGCCCTGACGACCTGATGTCATGGAAGAAGGGACAGCAACCGACGCAGGACCCAAGACTATGATAATCAGGCTGACTGAGGGCTACTGCAAGCAGATAACCCAAATGTAATGACTACAACAGTGAAACACGAAGAAAGTACAGTTGTGTACCTACCATAAATGTAGATGTTCGAGTGTATTCACTGTTGCAGTCATTACAATTGGGTTGAATCCCAAAGCTAAGGTTGGGAGGCTGGTGCTAAATAGGATTAGGAGAGGCTATCAGGCCCTATAGAACTGCAGTGGCAAAGCCTGCCATGGATTCTGAGTAGAGGTGTAAGTGATAGTGCTTTGTAAAAGTATGCAATGAACTCCAAGTTGCAGCCTCTAAGATGTCTTTGTTTGGTACTCCTCTAAGGAAGGCTGCTGAAGTGGCTGATGCTCTGGTTGAATGTGGCCTAATGCCCTTAGGCACTGATTTGCCATGCTGAGAATAGCAGAAACGAATGCAGTGGCCTATCCACTTTGAAAAAGTCTGTTTTGAGATAGGCTTTCCTTGTGATCCTGCAGCATATGCCACTAGAAGTTGTTCAGTCTTTCTGAAAGCTTTGGTTCTGTCCAAGTAGAAACAGTCCAAAGAATGCAGAAGTCTCTCACCCTTATTCTGTGGGTTTGGGTAAAAGGTAGGCAAATTAATTGTTTGGTTAAGGGCCACACTGGACACTACACCTCAGGCATAAATGTAGGGTTTGTCCTCAGAGAAACCCTGTCATGATGGAAAATAATAAAAGGTTCCACAGCCATGAGTGCCTGTAACTCTGAGACTCGTCTAGTGGAGGTTATTGCTAAGAGCAGAGCAGTTTTCAAGGATAAGAACTTTATATCAGCTGCAGAGGCTGGCTCAAACGGAGGCAGTGTGCGTTTTTCCAAGACATGGTTGAGGTCCCATGCAGGTATTGGGGCTCTCCTTGGAGGCCTTATGTTTTTGGCCCCTCTGAGGTACTGCTTTAGTAATGGATGCGAAAAAATAGGTGGATTTGTATTGTAATGAGCTGAAATGGCAGAGGCATGAATTTTAATTGATGAAAAAGAAAGGCCTTTATCCAGCATCTCAGTTAAGTATTGCAAAATCTGAGGAATATTTGGAACAATCGTGTCAATGCCTTGTGCCTGATTCCAGGCACAGAATCTCTTCCATTTTTCTGCATAAGATTTTCTGGTGCTAGGCCTCCTGGCCTCCAAAATAACATCCATCACTGCTTTTGAGAGAGGTGTGTCCTGAATGGCTACAGTATCTGCCATGCTGCCAGGTTTAAGGTCCTGAGTTGGCTGTGCAGTACCTGTCTTGTTGGGTCAATAAGTGAGGAATTTGAGGTAATGTCCAAGGTGGACTTTGAGACAAGCTCTTTAGGATTGGGTATCAGTGCTGTCGGGGCCAGTCTGGGGCAATCAGTATCATTTTTTGCTTTTCTAGTCTGACCTTGAGGAGTACCTTGGGAAGGAGAGGCAGAGGAGGAAAGGCATATACTGTTAGGTTTTTCCAGTTGAAAGATAGAGCATCCACTTTCCATGCTTGCTTGTGATAAGTCCTTGTGCAGAATATCTGTAGTTGGTAGTTGTGAGGGGAGGCAAATAGGTCTATATCTGGGCATCCCCAGTTCTTTATCATCATGCTGAATACTTGTGGATCCAATTTCCACTCGTGGGGATCCATTAGGTTTCTGCTTAGTTTGTCTGCCAGAGTATTTATCCTTCCTGGCAGGAATTGTGCTTGCAGATGTACTTGATAAGTCAATGCTGTGTCCCACAAGTTCATGGCTAGTCTGCAGAGGGGGTAGAAATGTGTGCCCCCCCCCCTGCTTGTTTATGTACCACATGACTGTAGTATTGTCCGTCTTAATCAGTAGTTGTCCTGGATGAAGTAGATCCTTGAAAGCTGTCAGGGCATTCTGTACAGCTAGCATCTCTTTTTGACTGATATGTAGATGCATTGACTTGTGGACCACATGCCCTGAATACATCTTCCTGCCATATGGGCCCCCCAGGCATAATCTGATGCATCTGTTGTCAATGTATGCCTGGCTGTGGGTATGGTGAATGGCTGTCCCATGTTGAGGTGACAGGCTTTTGCCCACCATCGAAACTCCTGTTGCAGGCAGGGAATGAGGGTAATTGTTGTTTCCAGGCTGTTGCAATGTTGAGTCCAAACACTTTTTAGATACCACTGAAGTTTCCTCATATGCAGTCTTGCATATGGAATTAGTAGAATGCAGGATGCCATGAAGCCCAAAGCCTGCAGAATTTTTCTTGCAGATAACTGGGACTTTGTTGCCAACATTTTGAAATAAGTAAGTCAGTTGTCTTTGTTTGTCTGTCGTGAGATAAGCCATCTGGGCAGTTGTAATTCAGCTTGCATCCAGGAATACTATCTCTTGAAAGGGTACGAGTTTTGATTTCTTTTTGTTTACTGTGTACCCTAGACCTATTAGTAACCTTTTTACAAACGCCAAATACTGTAGTAGAATGTCCTTGTTCTCTGCTTGAATAAGGCAGTCGTCCAAGTATGGATGTATCTGTATTCCTCGTTGTCTGCAAAATGCAATCACTGGTGCCAGGCATTTTGTGAAGACCCTGGGAGCAGTAGATAAGCCAAAGGGCAGTGCAGAGAATTGGTAGTGCATTGAGCCAGCCATAAATCTGAGGTATCTTCTGCATGATTGTCTAATTGGGACATGTAGGTATGCCTCTTTTAGGTCTAAAGTCACAAGCCAAGCCTTCTTGCCCAGCATGGGCAGAAGCTGCTGTAGAGTTTACATTTTGAATTTTGGAATATCCAGGAATGTGTTTAGGATAGACCGGTCCAGTATTGGTCTCCAGGCTTTGTCCTTTCTGGGTACCAAGAATAGCCTTGAGTAAAATCCTACTCCCTGCTCTTGCTGTGGTACTTGTTGAATGGATTTCATGGCCATGAGGGATAAAACTTGTTTTTGTGCCTCTGCCCATTGATTGCGTGGCAGGTTTGGCATACCGTTTGGCCTTGGCAGGGTGTGAAAGTGGAACCTGTAGCTTTGAGATACGATATTTAAGACCCATTTGTCCTGGGTGATCCTGTGCCAATTTTGTGAGAAAAGTGCTAGTTTTCTCCCCAAAGGAGCAGCCAGAAGATATGTGCTTGGGAGAAAGTCATTGAGACTGTTTCCTGTATGGCTGTGATTTTTCCTCTCCACTTTTGTAGGTAGAAGCACCTCATTGCTTAGGCCTGTATGAGCCTTGGGGCTGTGATCTGCCTCTGGGGCATCTGTATCTGCCTCTTTGTGGTCTGTCTGACACTGGAAAGGACCAATTCTTCATAGGCCAGTTCCTGTTAAATCTGGGAGGCTGAACCTGTAAGAAAACCTTCACTGTTTGCATAGCTTTAGCTTTGTCCTCTATTTTCTTCAACACTTCTTCTGCTTTAACACCAAACAAGGCATCATGTTGTAATGGAGCATTTAATAGTTTTGCTTTAACATGATCAGGCAGATTCTGTTCTTTTAACCAAGCATGCCTCCTAATGACAGAACCTGTAACTGCGGCCCTGCAAGAGGCCTCTAGAGAATCAAAACCACATTGCAAAGTATGCCTTCCCACTTGTTCAGCTGCATGCAATAAATCCTGCATTTCTTTGTTTTCTGCACATTCTGAATTTGTCAACATTTTCTGTTTAAGCAGTGACATAAGACATTGCTGATATGTAAGCATATGAAACTGACAATTTAAAGCTCTTACAGCCAAGGTAGCAGAAGTATAAATATTTTTCCCCATCTGTCCAGGGTCCTTGAATCCCTATCAGAGGGAATAGGGTTTTTTGCAGTGGAAGCCTTGACCCCCTTGGAACCCTGAGAAATATTTTCTGGGTCAGCAGCAGGGTTTTTGTAAAGAAATTTATGAGAATCCAGAACCCTGTAGTATCTGTCTGGCTTTACAGGAGCTGGTGGTAAAGAGTCAGGAAACAGGCCGGACTCTGTAAAAACATCATCTACAATGTCTAAGACAGGAGGACGAGCAAGGGGTCTGTGCTGGGGTAATAAAAGGAAGTCTCTGAGCCTTTTCTTGGATTCAGAGTAATCTCGGCTCTCCCAATGGAAATGCTCCCTCATAGTATGCAGGGTCTCCCCAAAAGAATAATCCTCAGGAGGCGAGACTGAAGGGATGGATTCTTCAGCATCAGAATCCTCATAGGGAGGAAGGTAATATTCATGTTCAGAAGAGAAATCAGAGGAAATGGAAACCTGATCTGAAGATTCATATTCTATCTCTTGCCTTGGCCTCTTATCAGGAGCAGGATGGGAACTCCTGATCAAAGTAATTAGGTCTTCGGCCATTTTAAGCATCTGTTTTTTAGGCATGGAAGTCTGTCCAGTAGAATGCTGTACTTGTTTCTTTGTCTTTAGAGCTGCTTTAGTCTTTGCCTTTGAAGCTGAGGGTGGCTTTACATATAACTGTGTAGGTCTGAAAACACCCTCAGAAGCCGATGCCTGCTCAGCGGCTCCGGACCCATCTGAGCGAATAGTTTCCGAGTGTCCAATACCTTGAGTTTCCAGCGGCCTAGTTGGCTCCATGTGGGAGTCGGTAGCGGCCTGTGGCTCTGAGGTAGCGGGCGTCAGCAGCTGCGAAACATTGAGAACCAGCGACAGGACTAGCAGAAACCTCGTCGTCGGTTTTGGACCCCGGATGCCTGCCCTTTTCTTTTTCCTTGCGCTTTTTATAAACTCCGACGGCATTATACAATTAAATCTTCGGCCAAAGTAATGAAAGGCAAAATTGTACCGACGTTTAATAGTGCGTTGGTTAAATCTAGCACAAAACTGGCAGCTAGCAACGTCGTGGTCAGGGCCTAGGCAAGGAATACAGTAAGAATGAAAATCCTTATGAGGTATTTGCTTCCCACAAGAAATACAATTGTTAACTTTTTCTGACATCAGTCTGGAGCAAGAAAAAAAGTTTCCCCAACGGGGTACTTAGCTTTAATGAAGACTTCGGATCTGAAATTCGATTTTGAAAATCTCAGCAGTCGGCCGACCGGCACTTGCGAACTGCTTTTGCTTCGGGCACCGCGCGGCAAGAAAGACTGAAGAAAATGGCGTCAGCTGCATCTATTATACCCCTGGCGCATCGACGTCAGGGAAGAGGTGACAGCAACTGACGCCGGGCCTAGACTTTGGAATTCGGGCCGACTGAGGGTAGCCTGCCAGCAGGATAACCCAACTGTAATGACTGCAACAGTGAAACACGATGAACATCACCCTATTCTTTTTGGGTGTTCTGGAACTGGTTCCACTGAGCCTGAGCACACAGCATCTCTATTTGGGAGACGGCCTCTGTTCTTTGGTTTGGGGGAATGTCCAGGAAGCCTGAGGGTTTCAAAAGCTGCTTGAATTTGAACTTGTAGCCCCTTGATATAATGTTTAGTATCTACTGGTCTTAAGTAAAGATAAACAAATTCCTTTGGAATAATGATAGCCTTACTCCTAGTCTGGAAGACGGAGGAAGGGAGGGGGAACTACCATGCATTAGTCATGGTTGTTCCCTGCCAGGGGACTCTGGTCTAGAACTCCCTGGCCTAGAAATTCTGAATGCCACACTCCAGGGATCTAAACTTTGTCATCACAATAAACAAAACATGCTGGAGGAATGGGTTCCTGACCCAGACACTCCCCAGACTCTGGAATAGACTGCCCATACATGTCAAGCAGAGCGCCCCTCTTCAAAAAGAACCTTGACGATTGGATGGGAAAAAAGAAATTCACCCCGGGGATCACGGCAGTCGCCCCGCTAGACAGGGGTCCAGGGAAGTAAATAGTGTGGGAAGAAATAGCCAGGGAATTTTTATGGCTAGGCTTGTATAGGCCCTAGGGCCGATAGCCTAGTACCAACCTATGAACCATTGCCAGAGTCTTTGGTGCCATCTCTGGCTCCTTTCTTTATATAGCTTTCTTTGCTTAGTTTTAGATTGGGAGGGAAAGCACCAATGCTTAGAAGGTTAGTTTCAACTTAAATGTGAAGGTTGCACACGGAGAAACTTTTTAACAGTCTGCACAGACTTGGCCTTGTCTTCCATTTTTTGAGCACAGCCTCTGCTTTGGAGACAAAGAGGAGGTCCTTATCCAAGGGGGCATTCAAGAGGTTAAATATGACATGATCTGGGAGGGACTGCTCCCTCAGCTTAGCATGTCTTCTACTGACAGAGCCTGTAGCTGCAGCCCTGCTGGAAGATTCCATAGCATCATACCCACAGTGAAGGGAATGTTTTCCTACCTGGGAGCTGGAATTATGAAAGTCAGTGAACTACTCCTACCCAAAGAAATTTGAGGAGGAGTATAAACATACTTGATTTTTGCTTCTTTTTGACAGTAAAAATGAGGCAGAACGTGTTATTAATGGCAGACGTTGCTTCCCCAAGGACTGGCACAGCATTTTAACACAAGGAAACCTTCCCTGTTTCCCTTCCCCAGGACTGACAAGAGTGGTTTCTTTCTCACCCACTGAGGGGACCCCGATAGCCACAGAGGATGTAGCTAAACCCCAGTGGATGGTGGCTGTAGGTGTTACACCAGTGGGATTCGGGATAAAAGATGAGTGCTCTGGGGTACAACTAATTGCCACAGCAGAGCCACCACCGGCAGCTGACGTAAACTGTTAGCCTGCTGTGGTGGCAAAGGCAGTTTGCTTAACTTTTTGTGGCTGGAATAAGGACGGACAGTGGACGTGACAATCTGTTCCACACGGTCAAGGGGGAAATGCTGCCTCTATTCTTGGGAAAACAAGCAACAATGCCAGATAAAACTACCAGACCACAAACGTTTGTTTTTCTAACAGAAAAGGCACAGTAAAAAGCACTTTCAAACACCATGGCAGCCCCACAACATTAAAATAAACTATTTTCTGTGGAGAAATTATGTTTATCAGAAAGCATTATATTAAACTTACAGAAATGAGTTCTCAGTTTAAAAGTATATTTCAGTCTTGAGGCAATCTGTTAAAATGCAACACTCCGAGCTTTAAAATAGCTTTCCTCAATAGGAAAGTAATAAAATATCAGTAACAACAAAAAAAAAAAAGAATTTTTTTTCTCCAAAGGGAACTCCTCACCCAGCTAAGGAAAGCACAGGCCAAATAATAGTTGTGTAAATTCTTACCATAACCATAGAGGTCCTTCTCTTCCATGTAGCAGTATTCTAGGTGTGGTATTTCCTGCCCTCAGGTGACTCGTACATTGGCTTCTATACAAAAGCTTCAGCTTGGCTGCTGTAGTGTGCATGGGATGTCACACGTAGGGCCATAAACCAAGGGGCCTTAAATGTGATGCCTGCACACACAATCCTCAGTACCTGAAGGCCAACAGGCAGACAATAAGGCCCAGCAGGAGGTATGCCAGTTGTTTACAGGTGTGTAACTGGAAGACCTACTGAAAGGTAGGTAGTACAGGAAGTTATAAGACTAGAGGGGACAGGTGGGCTGGAAGGAATACTGCAACATGGAAGAGGATATCTATGGTTATGCTAAGACTTTACACAACTATTCTATGTCCCTCTATTCCTATGTTGAAGTATTCTAGGTGTGGGAGCATACCACAGCTTAAGAGGAGGAGAGTGTGGTGGTAGATGCTTAGGGTTCTACAAGACCTTGCTGGATTGCTCAGGCGAATCCTGTTCTAGCTCTGGAAACTTGATCCAATTTGTAATGTTTGGTTAAGGTGTGGGCAGTGGACCCAGGTGTCTGCTTCCAAAATGGATGCTGTGTCTAGGCCTTTCATGAAGGCCTTTGAGGTGGCCACAGCTCTAGTGGAATGGGCCTCGATTCCCATTGGGGGTTCCTTTCCATGGTGAGAGTAGCAGAAGCAAATAGTTTTCCTGATCCAGCATGCTATGGTTTGCTTGGAGACTGCCTTGCCCAGGGCTCTGGGGTGGAAGGAGACAGAGCTGGTTAGTCTTTCTGGTGGCCTTGGTCTTGTCCAGATAGACTCTAAGTTGTCTGTGCACATCCAGGGAGTGCAGTATCCTCTCCCTTTCGTTAGTGGGTGAGGGAAAAAAGGTTGGCAGATGAACAAATTAGTTAAGGGAGAGATCACGGACTACTTTATCCATAAAGGAGGGGTTGGTTCGCAAGGACATCCTGTCTTTGTGGAAGATGGTGTAGGGGGGACAGGCCATTAGAGCCTGCAGTTCTGACACTCTTCTGGTTGAAGTGATAGCCACCAGAAGGACAACTTCCATGTACAAATCTGTAAAGAGGAAGGGCCGGCAGGTACAAAGGGATGTTGGGTTAATTTCTCTAAGATGTAGTTTAGGTCCCAAGGCAGAGGGATAGGTTTCCTAGGTGGTCTCATGTGCAAGACCCCTTTAAGGAAGAGCTTTACGTCGAGCCTGGCCAGCAGGGGGGGTTCCAGGGCCAGGCAGGCTGATATGGCCGAGAGATGAACTTTTACAGAAGAATAAGAAAGGCCATTTTTTATCAGTTGACTCAAGTAATTTAGAACCAGGGGAACCGCGGCAGAGCTGGGGTCCCTTCCCTTTTGCAGACACCATTTTGCAAATCTTTCCCATTTAGCCAGGTAAGATATTATGGTGGTAGGTTTTCTTGCCTCGCTTAAGACTGAAAGCACGTCCTCTGAGTAGTGGTGTCTGAGAGGAATCAAAAGTTTATCACCCACAGAGTCAGAGACAACATCTGTACCTGTGGGTGAAGGAGAGTTCCCTTGTCTTGTGACAGTAGGTCCACCTTGTAGGGTAACTTGAAGTGATTGCCCTTGGCTAGTTTGTGAAGTAGGGGGAATCAGTGCTGCCTTGGCCAGTAGGGAGTCACTAAAGATTTTTGGTTTGTCCGTCTGGATTTTCCGGAAGACTTTCTGAATCAGTGGGAATGGGGGGAAGGTATAAAGGAAGTTCCCCTCCTAAGAGATGCTGAAAGCGTCCACTCTCCATGCTAGAGGGGAGTGGGTTTTTAAGCAGAAGCTCTGTAGTTGCCTGTTCTGGGGGGGGGGGGGGCAAACAGGTCTATTTGTAGAGCACCTCACCGGTGGACTATGTCTAAGACCACCTCCCTGTTCTGCATCCATTCGTGTTGAGGCGAGGAGGTCCTACTCAAGAGATCTGCTTGGTGGTTGCCCTGTGAGGGGATGTAGACCACCTGCAGGATAAAGGTGAGCCGGGAGGCTAAGACCCATATCAGCAGGGATAGACTGCACAGCTGATAGGCCTTTGTTCCTCCCTGCTTGTTGACGTACTACATCACCGTGGTGCTGTCGGTGACAATCTGGAGCTCCTCTGGAACCAGAAGGGGGATGAAGGTCTGTAGAGCTAAGAAAACTGCTGTCACTTCCCTGATACTGATGTGTTTGTCCTGAAGCGAGGGATGCCACTTCTGAATCTTGTAAGAGGCCAGAGTTGCACCCCAACCTGAATCTGAGGCATCTGTATGCATAACTTGAGTTGGGGTTGGGGGCTGTAGTGGGAGCCCTGGGTTCAATTTCACTTGCTGGATCTACCAGTTGATTTCTGTTTTCACACAGGGAAGGAGGGGGATGGCCTGCTCTAGGGGATGTAGGTGCTGGGACCAGGTGCTCTTCAGGAACCACTGCAGCTTGCGCATGTGCATTCCTTGACACAGGTAGCAATGGGGATGGTTGCTGCCTTCAAACCGAAGAGGCGAAGAAAATGCCTTGCCGTCACCTTTCGGGAGAGCTGAGCTTCCTGGAAGTGGGAAGTTAAAGAACGAACTTTGTCCTGAGGTAGAAAGGCCTTCATTGTGTCTGTTCTGATTCTGCAGTCGAGGAAAATCTTGTCCTGCTTGGGATCAGACAGGATTTGGGGAGGTTGATGGTGAATCCTAGGTTCTGCAGAAGGGACATGGTGAAATGTAGATGCTTTAGTTGAGCATCCTTGGACTCTGCCAGAATCAGGATGTCGTCCAGATAAGGGTAAATTTGTATCCCTTGAGTTCTGCAGAAGGCAATGGCTGGGGCCAGGCACTTTGTAAAGACCCTGGGGGCCATGGATAAACCAAAGGGCAAGGCAGTAAATTGGAAATGAGAGGAAGGGCCAGAGAAACACAGGAATTGTCTGTGGGAACTCCTGATGAGTATGTGCAGGTAGGCTTCCTTTAGGTCTAGGGTTACCATGAAGGCCTTGGCTGGAATTAGAGGCAGTAAGGTGGGGAGAGACAGCATTTTGAGGGAGGGTACCTGAAGATGAAGGTTTAGAAAGGACAGATCTAAGATGGGTCTCCAGAGGCCATCTTTTTTGGGGACCAGGAAGAGAAGGGAATAAAACCTTTTTACTTCTTGTCCTGGAGGAATGGGCTCTACGGTGCCTAGCTGTAGAAGATCTGCAAGAACTTGTGGCATGAGATGGGCCTGGTTTTTGGGGTGTAAAGGGATGACTCTTCTGGGTGGCTTCTCTTTCCAGGATAGGACATACCCTTTTTGGATAATGTTTAAGACCCACTGGTCTGAAGTGATGGATTGCCAAAGGGAGAGACAACGGGAAAAGCGGGCTGATAGGAGGAGGTGGGGGAGGCAGTCACGCATTACTGGGGTCTCCTCTGTCCTGAAAGGGCTGTCTGGGTTGCTGTGGTGGAGCAGAGGATCTGGAGTTAGTAGGTCTTCTGGCCCCCCCTCCTGGACCTGGAAGCGGAGGGCTGAGGAGTACGTTTTACAAATGTGGCTTTAGCAGGGTAATTCTTGTAATACTTGGGTATGGGCGACACCAGCAGGTGTTTAATGTGCTGGAACGCTTTGATTTTTTTTTTGTAGATTTTTAAAAAGGTCAGCGGATTGTTTTCTGAACAGCACATTGTGGTCCAGACGGGCATCCAGGATTTTAGCCTTGAAGTCCTCGGGGAGGTTCTGGAGTCTTAGCCATGAGTACCTCCTGTGGGCTGAAGCAGATGCTGCAGACCTGCCGGATGCTTCTGCAGCACTGTAGCTGCACCTTATGGAATGCATAGCTACCTGCTGGGCCAAGGAAAGTTGGGATGAGATGTCCGTCTTGCTAGGACTGTCAGGCAAGGAAGCCAGCATGGAGGAGGCTTGACAGAAAAGTCTAATCCATACTTGGTCATGTGGGTCAAAGTAGAATAACTGTACATCTTCTTACCCATCCTATCCATGTACTTACTTGTCTTTGTCAGTGGGTAGTAGAGAGGCAAAAGGCAGTAGTCTAGATTGCTTATCTGCTGTGGTGGCAACAACAGCTGAGTCTGTCAAGGGTGGCTTAACTAAAAATTTGTGGTCCTCTGCCACTTTATAGAAGCAGTCAGGACACTTAGGGGCCAGAGGCTGGGAGTCAGGGGCCTTAGAGGCCGCATTGAAGGCATCCAAGTAAGCAGGCAGAAAAGGGGGAACTGCTGAAGGGGTGGGTGATTCCACTTGCAGCAGTTCAAAGTACTTTTTTTGGGTGTCAGTCATTTGGAAAGTGTCCCATTTAAAGTAATCCATCTTGTTGATGGTGTCACCAAAAGTACTGCCCTCAGGGCGAGAGTCTCCCTCCACAGATTCCTCATCCAGAGAGTAAAATTCCTGGGGGTAGGCAATCTGGGAAATAATAAGAAATGGACTTCTCTGATGAAGAGAAAGAAGAGGCATGTTCTTCTTCCCTGAACTGAGGGGTTATGGATGGGAGGGAAGAAGCAGAGACTGGCCTAGAGCTCAGAAGAGGCAGGGTGGAAGTGGCTGAGGCTGAAGGTCTAAGGGCCATGAAGGCCTGCATGAGAGAGGAAGTGAAGGCCTGCCAATCTGGTGTGACTTCTGAAGAAGAGGAGGTATTATTTAGTTTTCTGCTTCTTTTTGGCTGGTAAGGAATTAGAGCATGGCCTGGTGTCAGGTCTGGAGATTAGCACATCTGAAGTCTGGAGGTATCACCGAAACTGGCTCCCCCTCAACGAACTTCGATGTTTGAGTGAGTTCAGGGGACGTGCCGGTCATTGGCTGCAAAACGGCTTCTTCGAGGGACGGCACTGCAGTCGACGGATCCTCTAAGCGTGCCTCAACCCCTAGATCGGCAGTTGGTGCAGCAGGTGAAGAAGGCCTAGGAAACTTGGTCTTCTTGCACGAAGGTCCAGGTGTTGTCTCCGATGCAGGATCCACCCTAAGGGTTAACCGTTTGAGGCGCTGGTTCTCGAAGCTGCACAAGGTCTTAGGTACAAACGATTGACAAATAGCGCAGGAAGAGTGATAGTGTTCCTGGCCTAGGCAAAAAAACACACCTATCATGGGCATCCTTGTGGGATAACTGGCGCCCACATTGGCACTTTCCCTTTTTTCCTGACATCAGCTAAAGTCTACAACAACCAAGCGTTAGCTATAACAATTGTCAAAAATAAGAAAGTTTGAAACCCAGCGGGCTACTTATCTTTAAGATGCAATGTCTGTGAAGAAGCAAACGTACGATGCTAATGTCATATGCGGCTGAAAAGTTTTGAAGATTGTGCGTGCAGACATCACATTTAAGGCCCCTTGGTTTACGGCCCTACGTGTGATGTCCCAAGCACACTACAGCAGCCAAACTAAAGCTTTTGTATTGAAGCAGACTTACAAATCGCCTGAGAGCAGGAAATCCCACACCTAGAATACTGCAACATAGGAATAGAAGTACATACAATGATCCTCAAAAGCATCAGTGGAGAGTACTTTTCGGTGGCAGTAAAGCAATGAAGGGCTTCTGCCAAAACTTGTCTTTTACTCTGTTCAGCTTGAGCTGTTTGACAATTTGGTCTTGTGGAAGGTGCCCTGAAGCTTTGGAAGCTGTCTGTTAGATCCCTTGCAGGATATAAACCATAAAGTTAAGGATACTTCAGCAGCGATTAACATGAAGATCACCACCTTAGGATATAGCTTTCTTGAAGAAGAGAGGTTCTGACATGTTTTGCAAAGTAGAATGGCCTGACTGCAAACATATTTCCCAAAAACAAGTACGGACGTCTGCAAGGAGGATGGATGAGCAGAGGTCCACAACTGGCACAGGAAAGTGATACAGTTGTAAATCTGTCAGAAAATTTCTAACAAAAGGGTTCTTATAAAAGTAAAATTAATGAAAAGTACAGTTGTGTACACTTACCATAAATGTAGATGTTGAGTGTTCAGTGTTGCAGTCATTACATTTGTGTTATCTGCTTGCAGTAGCCCTCAAGTCGGCCTGATTAACAAAGTCTTGGGTCCTGTGTCGGTTGCTGTCCCTTCTTCCATGACGTCAGATTGTCAGGGGTATAAAACATGCAGCCGACGCCATTACATCAGTTTTTCTTGCCCCAGATGTCAGGTGCCTCCTAATGGGAAGCAATTAAATGTAAAAATACAATGGTATACCTCCAACAAAAAAGCAAATACACCAAAAAGCTTTTAAGCATAGTAAAGGAAAGTAGAGGTACAGCCAAAAGAAGTAAGGGGGCTGGAGGGAGGGTAACCAGGACTGCAACAGTGAATACACTCCAACATCTACATTTATGGTAAGTGTACACAACTGTACTATGTTCTTCGTGTTTCACTGTTGCAGTCATTGAATTTGGGTAGATTCTCAAAGCTACGGTTGGCAGGAGGAATTTAGATAGCATTAGGACCAGCTATAAGGCCCTGGATTTAGAGAAAATTGGCAAATGATAATGCTTGGTGAAAGTATGTACAGAACTCCAGGTAGCAGCTTCTAGGATGTCCCTGGTAGGGACGCATCTGAGAAAGGCTGTAGAGGTAGATGCAGCCCTGGTGGAGTGAGGTCTGATCCCCTGAGGGATAGGTTTTCCATGGTGCTTTTAGCAGAAATGAATGCAATGGCCTATCCATTTAGAAATGGTTTGCTTTGAAATAGCCTTCCCCTCTGCCACTGCAGCAAATGCCACCAGCAGTTGTTCAGATATCCTTTGAGGTTTAGTCCTGTCCAAGTAGAATTTAAGTTGTCTTTGCACATCCAAGGAATGCAGTATCAGTTCCCCTTTGTTCTGTGGATTGGGAAAGAAGGTTGGCAAATTAATGGACTGATTAAGAGCCACACTGGATACCACCTTGGGCATGAAGGATGGATTGGTTCTGAGGGACACCCTGTCCACATGAAAGATGATGAAAGGCTCCACTGCCATAAGGGCCTGTAATTCAGATACCCTTCTTGCTGAAGTGATTGCTAAAAGGAAGGCCGTTTTCCAAGAAAGAAATTTTAAGTCTGCAGTAGCAGCTGGCCCGAAAGGAGGTAGCATGAGTTTCTTCAAAACAAAGTTAAGGTCCCAGGCTGGGGTTGGAGCTCTCCTGTGTGGTCTCAAATTTTTGGCCCTTCTGAGGAACTGCTTGAGCAATGGATGAGAGAAGAGAGGAGGTTTTGTGTTATAATGAGCTGAAATGGCTGTGGCGTGAATTTTGATGGAGGAAAAAGACAGGCCCCTGTGAAGCATCTCAGTTAAGTATTGTAAAATCTGAGGTAAATTGGGTGCTGCTATGCTCATCCCTTGAGACTGATTCCAGGCACAGAATCCTTTCCATTTTTCAGCATAAGATTTTCTAGTACTAGGCCTCCTTGCAACTAAAATGATATCCATCACAGATTTACTGAGGGATGGTAAAGGAGAGATTATGTAATTAGCCAGGTTGCCAGGTTCAGTGTTAGAAGCTGAGGGTGCAGAATCTGGTTCTCCTGCTGAGACAACAGGGAAGGAGTCTGAGGCAGGTGCCATGGGGAGAACCGTGACACACTGTGCAGGAGGGGGTACCAGTGTTGGCGTGGCCAGTCTGGTGCAGTCAAAATCATCATTGGTTTGTCCTGTTTGATTTTTAGTAGTACTTTGGAGAGCAGAGGGGGGAAGGCATAGACTGACAGGTTTTTCCAGCTGAAGGACAGAGCATCCAATTTCCAGGCTTGTTTGTGGGGAGTCCTTGTGCAAAATTTGTCCAATTGGTAGTTCTGGGGAGAGGCAAACAGTTCTATATCTGGGCTCATCCATTTGCTTGTCAACATGTTGAAAATCCTTGGTTCCAGTGTCCACTCGTGTGGGTCCATGAGGTTTCTGCTTAGTCCGTCTGTCAGTGTATTTAATTTTATTTAATTTTCCTGGCAGGAATTGAGCTTGTAGGTGCACTTGGTAGCTTCAAGGCTGTGTTCCACAATGCCATGGCTAGTCTGCAGAGGGGGTAAGAATGTGTACCCCCACTTGTTTATGTACCACATAACAGTGGTGTTGTCCGTCTTTATCATTAGTTGTCCTGGAAGAATGTGGTCCTTGAAGGCTGTCAGAGCATTCTGTACAGCTAACATTTCTTTTTGATTGATATGCAGGTGCACTTGACTTGGGTTCCATTTGCCCTGAATGCTCTTCCCTGCCAGGTGAGCCCCCCATGCATAGTATGATGCGTCTGTTGTTAGGGTTTGGGGGGCAGAGGGTGGTGTGAAAGGTAGTCCCTTGTTTTGGTGGCAGGCCTCTGCCCACCAAAAGAACTCTAGATGTAGGAATCACTGCTTCTAGATCCTGAGAATGTTGACACCGTACGCTTTTTAGATACCACCGTAGTTTTCTCATATGCAGTCTTGCATATGGAATTAGAAGAATGCAGGAGGCCATGAACCCCAAGGCTTGCAGTATTTGTCTTGCATATATCAGGGTTTTTGTGGCCACTTGTTTGAAGTAGGTTGTTAAATGAATTTGTTTCTCTGGCATGAGGAAAGCCATCTGGGTAGTTGTACTCAAGCTTGCTCCCAGGACTATAATTTGTTGACAGAGTACCAGGTGTGATTTCTTTTCGTTTATGGTGTACTCCATACAAGTTAGAACCCTTTGTACAAAGGCCAGATGATTCAAAAGTATATCCTGGCTTTCTGCCTGAATTAGACAATCATCCAGGTATGGGTATATGAATATTTCTTTGCCTGCAAAATGCAATAACTGGAGCTAGGCACTTCGTGAGTACCCTGGGCGCAGTAGATAAGGCAAAGGGCAGTGCAGAGAACTGATATCATGTGTAGCCTGCTTTCAATCGTAGGTATCTTCTGCAAGATTCCCTAATTGGGATGTGCAGGTATGCTTCTTTAAAATCTAGTGTTGCCAACCAGGCATCTTTGCCTAGCATAGGAAGCAATTGGTGAAGAGTCAACATTTTGAATTTCGGAATCTCCAAAAAGGTGTTTAGAGTAGACAGGTCCAGGATAGGACAACCATGAATTGTCTTTTCTGGGTACCAGGAAAAGTCTCGAGTAGAAACCTTGTCCCTTTTCCTCTTCTGGTACCAACTGAATAGCCCCCATACTTGAGAGAAAGTATTTGGTTTTGGGCCTCTGCCCACTGATTTTGGGGTAGGTCTGGCCAACCGCGTGTGGAAGTGAAATCTGTATCCCTGGGACACCATTTAAAACCCATTTGTCCTGGGTAATGAGTTCCCAGTTCTTTGCATGAAGAGCAATCTTTCCCCCCGAAGGGGCAGTCAGTTGATAAGTGCTTGGAAATTTTAAAAGGAAATAATTGAGACTGTTTACCACAGGGGGGAGTCTTATTACTCCCAGATTTGGAAGTGATGGCCCCCCCACTGCTTAGTCCTGTGCGTACCCTGGGACTGCAGCCTGGGAGCTCTGCTGGATCTGGGTTTGGACTGAGAAGGTCTGGAAGAGGCAGGAAAGGTCCAATTCTTGTAAGGCCAATGCCTACTAAATCTTGGAAGTTGTATTTGTAAAAAAATCTTTAACAGTTTGCATAGATTTAGCCTTTTCTTCCATCTTTTTAAGAACTTCTTCTGCCTTGTTGCCAAACAGGCGGTCCTGGTTTAGGGGAGCATCCAGTAATTTTGCTTTAACATGATCTGGTAGGGATTGCTCCTTAAGCCAAGCATGCCTTCTAAGTAAAGACCCAGTTACAGCAGCCCTGCAAGATGCCTCTAGAGAGTCAAAACCACATTGCAAAGTATGTTTTCCAACCTGTTCAGCTGAATGCAGTAAATCCTGTAAATCCTTATTTTCAGCACAATCAGGAAACATCATTTTCTGTTTAAGTAATCCAATAATATGCTGCTGATACTTCAACATAAGAAACTGTCAGTTTAAGGCCCTAATGGCCAAAGTTGCAGAAGTATATACCTTCTTACCCCATCTATCCAACGCCCTGGAGTCTCTATCAGAGGGGGTAGGATTTTTGGCAGTAGTAGCTTTAATGCCCTTGGGCCCCTGTGAAATTATTATTTTATTTATTTATTTTACATTTGTTAACCAGGGGTGTCTGACTGAGCCGAAAAGGCCCTTTTTCAGCAGAGGCCCATGGAGAAAAGCTCCACATAGAAAAATTACAGATACAATTAGACATTATCAGTATACACACAAATTACAAAATACATGTTTTTACAGTGGTATGCAGCACATCAACAGTTACAGTGGAGAGAACAAACAAAAAATATTTAAAAATAAAGGTACTTAATGGATTTGTGGTGTACAGCTGAATTTTGGAACATAGGTAGAATACATACATAGTACACAGGTACAGTACCATACATTGTAGATTAGCCAGTGTTTGTGAGAATAATTTTCAATCTTAATCAAGTAATCTAGGTTCAGTATGTGTACCTTATCCGCTTTCACTAGCCTGGGGAGCAATCATGGCACTGCCAACTTTGCTTGAGAGGTTGCCTGATGAGGTCTTTAAAGGAGGCTTTGGATGATGTGTTTTGAATGCTAGTGGGGAGAGAGTTCCATTTTTTAGCCACTGAACTACTGTATAGTGCATCTCCAAAGCTATTGTAGTTGTTGGTGACTTCTAGTAGTAGCTTGCTTGATGATCTAAGAGGCCTTTTGGCTGAGTGATGTACTAGGTTTTTGAGGGCAAGACACTTATTGGGGAGATAGTAGATAGAATGACAGAGGCAGAGCTGATTGTAGGTTAGGAGGTTGGGCAGTTCAAGCCAGTGGAGCTGTCTCAAAGCAGTACAGTGATGAGTTCTATATGAGCAATTTGCAGCAAAGCGGGCAATTCTGTTATAGCAGGCTTCCATTTTGCTTAGTTCAGTTTTGTTGAGATTAGTCAGAATGGGAGATGCATAGAGTAGAATGGATAGATGTTGGGAGCGAGCAATGGCTGATCTTGTGTTGTTGGTAAGAAATGGTTTGATACGGTAGGATCCGCAGTAGGATTTTTGAAAAGGAACTTGTGAGAGTCAGCCAGGAACCCTGTAATATCTATCAGGTTTTCCTGGGAGCAGGAGGTAAGGAGTCAGGGGCCAAGCCAGATTCTGCAAATGCATCAACAACAATCTCTAGTACAGGAGGTATGGCTAAAGGCCTGTGCTGGAGTAAGAGTAAGAAATCCCTAAGCCTCTTTTTAGAATCAGAGAAATCCTGACTTTCCCAAAGAAAATGCTCCTTGAGAGTATGCAAGTTTTCACCAAAAGAGAAATCCTCTGGAGGGGAAGCAGAGGAAATAGAGTCCTCAGCATCAGAATCCTCATAGGTAGATAAGGGTAAATCCACATAATCAGAGGAAACAGAAATTCCAGAATCTTGGTCAGAAGTATCATAAACAAACTCAGTCCTAGGTCTCTTAGAGGGGGAAGGCTGGCTTCCCCTGATTAGAGTAATAAGGTCTTCAGCCATTCTTATCTGTTTTTAAGGCATAGAGGCCTGACCATGTGGTCTGGATGTCAGTTTTTTAGGCATGGTTCGATATTTAGGCCTTGAAGAAGAAGAGCAAGTATCTATCCCGGAAGCCAAAAGAGCAAGTATCTATCCCGGCAGAGGGCTGCCTCGCAAACATCTCAGATGCTCAGGTGAAGGCTGCCCTCTCCAAAGCAAAAAACACTGCTTCCATGGGACCAGATGTCGTCCCAGGGTGCGTCCTACATGAACTACAAGAGGAACTAATCCCTCAAATAAAACAGCTATACAATCTCAGCCTCACTACAGGATATGTGCCCACAGAATGGCGTACAGTAACAGTGGTCCCACTCCACAAAGGTGGAGCCTCTACGGACCCTGGAAACTATCGCCCCATAAGCCTGACTAGCTTAGTCTGCAAGGCTATGGAGAGGATCATCATGGAGCTCATAAACAAAGACATTGGGGACCTACAGACACTAGATCATACCCAGTTCGGCTTTGTCAAAGGCAGATCCTGCCTTTTGAACCTGGTTGACTTCTTTGAAAAAGTCACCAAAGCCATAGATGAAGGGAAGGTAGTCCACACAGCCTATCTGGACCTTGAAAAAGCATTTGACACAATACCCCACTCGGGCATCATAGATAAGCTATCCAGCTTAAATATAAACCCCTATGTCACAAGATGGGTCGCAAACTGGCTCAAAGACAGAACTCACAGAGTGAGAGTTGCTGGAGCCATGTCAGACTCGAAATCGGTCACAAGTGGCGTCCCACAGGGTTCTGCCCTGGGACCACTCTTGTTCGGTATATACTTTTCCGAGGTACAGGCAAACGTGGGAGGACTATGGCTCACCAAGTTCGCAGACGACTGCAAACTGGGCGCCATAATCAACTCTTCAGCTGACACAAACATCCTTCAAAAAGGTCTCACAGAGACAGATAACTGGTGCCAGCGCCATGATTTAAAGCTAAATGCCAAAAAATGTATAGTCATACTCTTTGGCAAAAACAATGTGCCCACAAATTACCACATAGGAAACCCATTAAGTACAGAGAAAGTTATTAGGGACCTGGGGACCCAAGTTGATAACAATCTCTCCTTTGAAAACCACATTGCCAAAGTAGTTAGAAAGACCTTCTACATAGCCCACCTCATCACGAAGGGTTTCACATCTAGATCAAGAGAGGTAATCGTGCCCCTTTATTCATCCCTCATCAGGCCCATCATAGAATACAATGTCCCTTTGGGATGTACCTTACCCGACACCTGCAGCAATTAGAAAGACCCCAAAAGTATCTCACCAAGAGGATCAAGGGTCTCAAACAGATACCATATGCTGCTCGGTTAAAAAAACTCCAGCTCTACTCAGTTGCATACCGCCTACTTCGAGGTGATCTATGCCTGACATACAAAGCTATGTCAAATCCAGAATTAATGGACATGCTCCACCTCAGTAAATCTAAATCCCTTAGAGCCACACGCGAGGGACTTAAACCTCAGCACAGAAATAAATAGAACTTGCTGGAGGGACAGGTTCATAACCCAGAGGCTCCCTTCACTCTGGAATAGAATTCCAGTTCATGTGAGGCAGAGCACCTCACTGAATCTCTTCAAGAAGAATCTCGATAAATGGATGGGGGATCGTAGGTTTGTCCCAGGGATTACTCCCGTGTCACTATTAGACAGAGGCACAGTAAACTAAACCTTAAAAAGGGCACAGTATACTCAAATCAAGGGGTGGCGTAAGCCATACAGAATTGGGCTAGGCTTATAATTGCCCCAGGGCAGATAGCCTAGTATGAACCTATGAACCTATGGCGTCAGTTTAATACACAAGTCAGTAGGCCTGAATAGACCCTCGGAAGCCGGTGCCTGCACAACGGCTCTGGACCCATCCAAGGTAGAGACATCCGCAGATTCCACAGGTGAAGCATCTCGCGGCATACCGGACACCGTATGGGTCTCAGTAGAGGCCTGCGAATCAGAAGTAGCGGGTATCAGGGCTGTGAAAGTGCCTCACTGAATACCGGCGAACTGGCGACTGGCTTAGGAGAAGCGTCGTCGGCAGTTTTGGACCTAAGCAGCCTGTCTCTGTCTTTATCTTTGCGTTTTTTCAGAATGTCAGTAGTTGGAAGGCTGATCAAAGACATATCAGGATAATTGAACCAAGCACCAAAATATTTAGAAGCGTAAATATACAGACGACGGATAGTTTGTGGTTTAAATAAGGCACAAAACCGACAGTGAGGTACGTCGTGGTCAGGGCCTAGGCAAGGAATACAGTTTGTGTCTTTCGGCTTTTCCTGGTTAGGGGGTCGCCACAGCGGAACTGCGGTCCGCTAATGATTGGTAGTGGATTTTTACGTACCGGGTTACCAGCCCTGACGCACAACCTTCAACGAAGGCACGCCCCATTCATGTATGCCTCCACACAGAAGACGATCTAGCTGAGAATCGAACAGGACAACGTCTTGCTATGAGGCGACAATGCTACCGCAGCACCACCACCGCAGGCAAGGAATACAGTACGAATGAAAATCTTTGAGCTATTTGCTTTCCAGAAGTAATGCAATTATTTACTTTTACTGACATCGGTTAAGAGCAAGAAAAAGTTTCCCCAACGGGGTACTTAGCTTTTAGTTGAAGACTTTGGTTCTGAAACTTGAAAATGAAAATTTCAGGAGTCGGCCGACCGGCACTTGCGAACTGCTTCTGGTACCGCATGGCAAGAAAGACTGATGTAATGGCGTCGGCTGCATGTTTTATACCCCTGACGACCTGACATCATGGAAGAAGGAACAGCAACCGATGCAGGACCCAAGACTTTGTTAATCAGGCCAACTGAGGGCTACCTGCAAGTAGATAACCCAAATGTAATGACTGCAACAGTGAAACACGAAGAACATCTGGAGAAAAATACATCTCCCATTTAAAACACATTTCTACACTTTTAAACTTTCTTCCCCAATGAAAAGTAGCCTGAGGCTATTTTCTGTTGACCAACTAAAAATGGTGTGAGAGAGATGAGTGATGCATGATGGGAAGTAGTAAAGTACAGGCAGCCAAGGAAAGCATTATCTGCTGAGCAGTGCTAATGTCTGAAGTCAGTCTCCAAAGGCTACAAAAGATGTGACCTCCTCTTATCAGATTAATAGTTATGCTGGCCTTGCCACTATTAAACACAGTTACACAGATGGAAGAGATGAAATGTTTAACTTTCAGACATGTGGCTATATTTTAAGTCAAACATTTGGTAAATATTCTGGGGTCTTTGGTTTATTCAAATAGCAAAGATGAAAAAGGAAAATGGTGGCACATTATGTGGAACTTGTGTATTTTTTGCAACAACGTCTCAATATAATGTGAAATCACCTAATCAATTATAAAAGCTTGCTGTACTTGCAAAGAGAAAAGTTTAAGGAACAATCTGCATTTATGGCATCTGAAGATATTCTTTAGCTAAGTCCTCACAACTGCCTACAAAGGTCACAGGTTCATAGGTGTGTACTAGGCTAATGGCCCTGGAGCCTTTACAAACCTAGCCCATAGGATTACCCTGGCATCATGCCAACCGATCTTAGTTCCTACTGCCTCTGTTCAGTAGAGCCACTGGAGTGATCCTCGGGGCGAATTTTCTATTTCTCATCCACTCATCAAGATTTCTCTTTAAGAGGTCTTGTGAGGTGCTCTGCTTGACATGTATGGGAAGTCTATTCCATAGCATGGGCAGTCTCTGGATTATGAACCTGTCCTTCCAGCATGTTATGCTGATTGTGGTAATAAGGGTTAGGTCTCTGGAGCGTGTGGTACAGAAGGACTGGGATTTCTTTAGATGTAGTATTTCTAACAGAGCTGGGTTAGACATGGCTTTGTAAGTCAAGCAGAGATCGCCTCTAAGTAGGCGATGAGAGACAGAGAATAGTTGGGAGTTTTTTGAGTCTGTCCATATAGGACAAGTGTTTAAGGCCTAGGATCCTCTTTGTGAGGTACTTTTGGGGCCGATCCTGTTGTTGCAGCTGTCTAGTGAGGTACATGCCAAATGGGGCACTGTACTCGATGATTGGCCTAATGAGGGAAGTGTAGAGGGAGACAATGACCTCTTTCTTCCTGGATGCAAAACCCTTAGTAATGCGATGTGTCACATAGGACTTTCTGACCACAGTGGCAATGTGGTGGTCAAAAGAGAGGTCGCTGTCAACCTGTCTTCCTAGATCTCTTTTAATGCCTTCTGTGTTCAGTGGACTACCATCAATGTGGTAAGTCAATGGAACAGAGTTTTTCCCAAAGGGATGACTACGTTTTTTTGCATTGAGCTTAAGGCCATGGTTCTGACACCAGTTGTTGGTCTCATTGAGGCCTTTATGTAGGATGTCAACATCACTTGAGGAGTTAATAATAGCTCTCAACTTGCAATCGTTTGCGAACTTTGTCAGCCAGACTCTCTTCGTGTTGGCCTGGACTTCAGACAAGTAGATACCAAACAGGAGAGGACCCAGGACCGATCCCTGTGGGACTCCACTCGTGACTGGTCAACAGTCTGGCTTGGAGTCAGCTACTTTCACACTGTGGGTTCTATCTGTCATCTAGTTTGCAACCCACCTAGTGATATATGGGTTGATGCCCAGCTTAGGGACTTTTTCTATGATTCCTGAGTGGGGACTGGTATCAAAGTACTTGGACAGATCAAGATAGGCTGTATGAACCACCTTGCCTTCATCCACAGCTCTGGTGACTAACTCAAAGAAGTCGACCAAGTTGAGTGGCCATGATCTACCCTTTACAAAACCAAACTGTGTAGGATTCCAGAGTTTTGAGATTCCCTACATCCTTGTTTATTAGGTCCATGATGATGCGTTCCACAGCTTTGCATATCAGACTCATCAGGCTAATGGGGCGATAGTTCCCGTGATCTGTAGTCACTCCTCCCTTGTGGAGAGGGATGACTGCAGCAGTTCGCCATTTGGTAGGGACAAGGCCTGAGGTGAAGCTGTGATTGAACAGGGCACACAGGTGAGGTGCCAGTTCACTCTGTAGTTCATGTAGAACACAGCCGGGGATATTGTGAGGTCCCATAGAAGCTGTATTTTTGGCCTTGGACAGAGCTGTTTTAACCTGTGCAGCAGTAACACTGGGTGCCTGGCAATCTACTTGTATTGTGATTGGTCCTTTGGGGGGGGGGGGTGAAGTTGGCAATGAATCTGTGGGCCAGTATATTGGCAATATCTGTTGGCTCGGTATAGGAGGTACCATTGTGCAGTAGCTCAGAGCAAGTCTGGGTAATGCCGTGGAGATTCTTTACATAACTGTAGAAGGCCTTGTGGTTGTCTTTACTACCTCTGCTGCAATTCTGCCTATAAAGATCTGTTATCAACGTGACTCTTAAATTTTATTCTGAACAATACTGAGAGAAGGAAAGAGGTAAGAGGGAGGTAACAGACAATATGAAGATCTCTGGTTATCTTTCTAATTGCATGGGACCTGAATTACTAGACTGTTTTCCCTTTCCACTGCTGCTTTAGGTAAAAATATTGAGTCCCTTTTGTACAAAAAAGCTTTCTATCTGGGAACACAACTCCTTTGATAATGAGATGGATATATACAACTTTCTTCAAAAGATGGTCTAGTTTTACCTAGTAATACTGGCTATACAGCAGTCGCTAAGTACCTACATAGGTTGCGCAGAATGCTGGCAAAAGACCATCAAAGGCTTTCAATGAGAATACTGTACTGCTAATAAAGCTTTTCAAGGTGAAAACGCAAATATGGGGGGGGGGCACCTACAATTATGACTTGCTGCTAAAGTGATAATTTCCTGAAGTACACATTATACATCACCTCTAACCATGTAAGTGAAGCAGAGACTGTGAAGATCAATACATTACTGCAAACGTTTAGCTTTTGTTCACAACTCCCCATAAAATACAACTATGTTACATGTACAGATTAGCTTTACTGAAATAAAACCTTCATTTACTTTCACTGAATATTCTAATATTTGCATCATTTAAATGTGATCCCTACCCAAGCCAGAAGTCAGGATTTAGTTGCAATGAACTTTACTATCAACAGTGTACAAACAGGTGAAAAATTACTCACCTTAAGCTTAGAGATCATATTTTTTTCAGAGTCATCAGATACACTCTTATTAGTGAGAAGTCGTCTTGCCAAGTGCTGTTTATAATACCGTTCAAACACATCCTTCTCTTGCATAAACCTAAAAAGAACCATTGCTTTATCCAAGATAGTCTCCACTTCCTGTTCCGTCAGCTTAAAAACAAAAGCACAAATATATATTATGCACCTGATTAGCATAAACACAAATGCATCACACTAAGTCATTGCTCCAAGTGATTAATAAGCATGACTTAATTTCTATGAGAATGCAACTCTTTACATCACATGATCATTCACATTAAAACAACCAAAGGGTTGCAAAAACTATTGTCTAAAGACAGAATGAGTCCTCTGTGAGGGCAGCTCAAACATGTACATTTATTTTCTGGATATGAAATCAGAAGCCACTTGCAAAATTTGAAAATATAAATTTTATTCAGAGTGAGAAATCATAGTAGAAGAATAAAAAAGGCAGATAATAGCGTGTATAAGACATTTCTAGCTTTTTTAGGCTATACTGTATGACTTTAGCATTTTGGCCATATGTTTGGAAATGCAGGTATCTAACAATTTAGCCCTCAACTCAGAAATAAACACTAAACTACATTTAATTCAAATGAGATGGAACACCACATACTTTTGGTTAACAGAATGACGTCACAAATGTCTATGACAAACCATTTGAGATATGGGGGTTTTCTATCCTACTAACATCAGCAGAAATATCTTCTAAACTGCTGTAAATTTGAACTAGTACATTTACAACATTAAAAGTGAGAAATACATCCAATACAAGAGATCAGAATATTAACACAATACCTACTCAGACAAAGGCATATCTATGCAACAGACTAGGAAAGACATGTTTTTTTGTAAGCCCTCTCCTTGGGCCCTTCCTTCTCTAAACCACCTTCACCTATACGTATGTCTATGAACTTATACAAGACCATCCATATTTCATTACGAAGACAAGACATTTGTTCCCTCTATATTTTGAGAACAAAGTGGAAAGGTCAATATGGGAGAAATCCTATGCCTCAATGTGTTCAGCTTCATGAGCCAAACTAGGGAGAGGCTTACTTAAATTCTCAAACATAACAGATGTGTTCTTACAGCAACAGATGATTTAAGAGGACAGTATACTTGCTGGGTCCTAGCTTAGGTTCATCCACTCCACTAATCAAAATTCAATAATTTTTGGTATCTTCTGTTCCCCGAGAAAAGTGTATAACTATTTTGATATATGCAAAAATGCAAACGTAAGCTAACAGATCTAGATAATCAACAGTCTACCCAGTTCAAAACCTTTAGGAGGTGACCACAGCTTGGCATCTAAAAACTTTTCCCACGTTACAACTTCTCTGTGCCCATAACACATCACATACTTCCTCTCCAGATTGTAATACTGAGTTGCTCAAGAGTGAAGCACAATTTGATAAGACTATATCAATATAAATCTTCATAACCCCCATCCCCCCTCCACACATCATGTCAGAGAAAGAAAAGTGGGTAATGCTGAAGATTATGGTAAACACATAACTCACATATAAAGAATGATCCCCAGTCCATCCAATTCAATCTTAATCCTGACTGGTACCGTAAAAGCATTCCACTTTGAGACAGTGGCCTTGAAGGAGAACTTACTTGAAATCACATCTGGCTTTCAGGGTCTTACAAGAGAGTGAGAGAAAATGAGTTAAAAACGGCAACTGCTGGCAGCCACTACCTTAGTTTTTATTAGTCACATATTTATTCTTTCTGCTTCCTCAGATTTATGTCAATTTCCATTGGTAGTTTCACTGTTGAAACTACTCCATTTCATACTGGATCTGGATTAAATTGGTGACCTAGTAATCGTTTTTTTCCCCCCTGTTGCCCGAGACTGCTTGCTGTTGTCTATTGGTAGCACCTTTACAAGGTTATCATTGAGAAACAGAGTATCCCAGTGACTGGTGCTTGTTTTGTGTTAAGAATACCTGCTGATTATTAAGAAAAATCACCGTGTGGTTGCTAGTGGGGATCAGCACTGCTGTTGCAATTTTCACCTTAAAACTGCTTGTTGGTCATTTTTGGTGGTACCTTTATGTGGTTGTTCCTTGTAATTGGGGAGTTGCTGTTGAATTTTCAACTTTAAAGCTCATAACTTTTTATTGCTGAACTGAAAAAGTTATCTTTGCGGATTAAAGTTTTAGTTTACATTTTATAATAGTGTAACTAAACAGTGAAGCATTATGATTAAACATCAATTTCTGATTTTTCTAACTTTTACAATGTTGACAATTTTTCAGTAATCACATCAGTAGCTATGCTACTGCTGCATTACCACAAGCCTTCTGCAAACAGAGGAACAGTAATATTTTAAAATATCAGAGCTTAGTCATACTTTCTCTCTTTGGCAAACAGATGTCTAAAGTTGGAGGCGCTTTACTTTATCCTATCAGTCTGGTTGCAGGAGTTCTTCTGGACACAGGTGAATGCGTCTTTGAATGTCTGCTTTAGATATTTGGTACTTAAAACATTACATTTTCAATAATAGGCTTTTATGAGATTTATAAAATTTTGTGTTAG
This sequence comes from Protopterus annectens, assembly GCF_019279795.1. Taxonomy (NCBI): domain Eukaryota; kingdom Metazoa; phylum Chordata; order Ceratodontiformes; family Protopteridae; genus Protopterus; species Protopterus annectens. The sequence continues at coordinate 436,459,408 of NC_056734.1, read as the reverse complement.
ATTAAAGTCGTGTTGATTACATTTCTGTCTTTAATTTCACCTGTAGGCATTAATATCTTGGATATATGGAGGAGGAGTTAAAGAATCTGTAAGAAAATTTGGAAAAGCAGGGCTGAAGATGTTTTCCCTAGATTCGCTTACCCCTTTCATCACACTATCACCTCTGCAGCAGAGGGGCCAAAAAAATGTAAGCTATGTACTTGCCATAATGATAGACCCTTTTTGTCATAATTTCTTCTAGTTCAACATGTGGGATGTCAGATCAGACCTCTGCACCTTATACCAGAGTATTGGATCTGAGAGCTCTGACTCCTCCCCTACCTGCAGTTCCCTTCTCCTGTCTGAATTACTTCGAGTTTAAATTAAACTGAGTTTGATAACTGATTCAACATGGTCTCAACTAATGTAGGAACGAATGGAGAAAGGATGGAATTTTGAAAGGAAAAAACACTACAAAGGAAAGTGGAACAAAGGACAACCAGATTCCAAATAAGGTCTGGTCGACCCCCAGCAGGAAAAATGACAATTTGGAAGGGGGACAGAGGGAGGGGAAATGACCCAGATGAAAATAGATCTGTTATGGTAAGTACATACCTCACGCATCCAATGTTGTCCATTTTCGTCTGACTCAACATGTGGACAGATTCTAAAGCTACCCAAAAAGGGACCTGCATTAAAGTCATTCTTGAGTATGGCAGAGCCAAAGGATGTATGAGTTCTACACTGCACATCTAGCTTATAATGATATACAAAAGTAGGAGTTGTAGACCAAGTGACTGCAGCATGTACATCACTGACAGGTACTCCTTTTGCAAATGCAACAGAAGTTACCATCACTCTGGTAGAATTAGCCTTCGGTTTAGAATGTAAGGACAGCCCTTTTGACTTATTAATTTATTATTTATTCCAGTTTGGTGACCGGGGAGGTCCACTGGGCTAAACAGCCCATTTTCAGTGGAGGCCCGGGGAGAAAAGCTCCACAGTACAATGTTACAAGACATAATGATCATACAAGTAAGAAGTACAAATAAAATACAAAGATAAATTTGATTTACATACAAAGGGTTGAATTTCCAAACAGTAGATAGAATGCATTCAAGTAGGTAGTCCTTCAATTAAGCAACTCGGACATTAAAGAAAAGTGTCCGGGAGGATGATAGGCAATAAGCATAGGGTTGAGAGTAGCTATTAGTTACATTAACAATGTATGACTATGAGAGAAATTTGGAAAGTATGCAGATTAGCCAGGAGAGAAGGAAGAGGGGAGCTTGGGAGGTATAGAGTGAAGTGTGCAGTTACATTTTCGGTGAGTATGCAGGTAGGAGAGGAGATGTGTTTTGAAGGAGTGTAGGTTGCCACAGGTCCTCAGGGTAGAGGGAAGGGCACTCCATTTTTAAGCAAGGGAAAAGGAGAGTAAAAGCTGACCAGCTGGGCGCTTGGGTTTGTGGACGGAAATAAGGTTTTGGTTAGAAGATCTGAGGGGTCTGGGGGGGTGTAAGGTTGGAGAATATTGGAGAGTACGGGGCAGAGGGTAGGTTGAAAGATTAATTTGTGGGCTGAGACAATTTGGAGGTAGTATAGTTGATGGGGGAGTTCAAGCCAATTTAGAGTTTGTAGGGATGTGCAGTGATGAGAGAGGGAATTTGCCTTGGTGGCGAATTTGGACATTTTATTGTAGCATACCTTCCAGTTTGCAGGTTAGGGTAGAAGATAGATTCGTAAGCAGAGGGGCACCATATAGAAGAGATGGGAGGAGATATGTAGTGTCCAAGGTATGTCGAGTGGAGGGGGAGAGGAATTGATTATTTCTGTACAGTAGGCAGAGTTTTATATGGGTTTTCTTGATGTTAAGTTGGATATGGGTATTGAATTTTAAGTGTTCATCGATTGTGACCCCTAGGAGTTTAGCAGAGGGAATGGTGTTAATGATGGTGTTATAAATGAAGATAATGCAATCTGCTAGTCATTTTGACAGCAACTTTAGACACATGTTGTCTAAGCCTTGTCTTGGAAAAGGATGCAAACAAATGGCCAGACTTTCTGAAGCCCTTAGTACAGTGAAGACAGAACCTAAACTGCCTACAAACTTCTAATGTATGTAGGGTATATCCTCCCTTTTTAGTAAAGTTTGGAAAAAAATACTGGTAAATAAATCTGCTGGTTCAAGTAAGATTCTGAACCTACCTTAGGAAGGAAGGAGGGATTTGCTCTCAGCGAAGCCTTATCCTTAAGAAAAATAAGGAAGGCTGGTTTGTATGAAAGGGATTGTAATTCTGACACATGTCTGGCTTTTGTACCAAAGACTGGAGTAAAACTAACATCCAAGGCAGGGGACCAGATCATGAACTGGAGGTCTCAATATAAATGCTCCTATAAAAAGGCCCTGGTCACCTTAAGAGATGAAATAAAGGAATCATTATGTCCTATGTGAAAGTCTGAAATGGTGGCCATCTGGACACGGACTGCGGAGTAGCTACAACCTCCCTTAAAAAGTTCAGAAAGGGACTTCAGAATCACTATTAAGGAAGATGAAAAGAGATCCAATCCATTTGAAGATGCCCATACAGAGAAACATTTCCATTTGCTTTCATAAGTTTATTTGGTGGAGTCCTTCTGGGAAGAAGAGATTATGTGAACTTTTGGGGGCAGAAAGCCTGGCATCTCTAACTAGTGTTAAATTTGGAGAAACCATGCGGTTAGATTTAGAGACTGAAGAACCGGTAGAGGTATCAAATATGGAAAGCTGGGGTGGGATCTATAACCCATGGTGGGTGCAGAAGATTAGGCCAAAGAAAGGGGGAGCCATACCTGCTGAAAGCAAAAAGGGGCAGTGAGGATCACCTTGTTCTTGCATTCCATGGTTTTCTGATTGAGCTTGGTGATGACAGGAATTGGTGGAAAGGTGTGCAAGAGACCAGAGTGTTATAAACTGACTAGAGCATCTCTCAGTGACTGACCCTGTGGAGGGATGAGGGCAAAGTAACTGCTGCATTTGCAGTTGAGGTAAGAAGCAAAGAGTTTGTAGCAAGGTTGGTGCCAGTGGCTGAAAATCTCCCTCACCACTGTTTGAGAGACCACTCATGAGGCAACAGTTTAGTTCTGCTCAACTTGTCTGCTAGGATATTCATGTGGCAACAGTATAGTTTTGCTCAACTTGTTCACTAGTATACTGGATGTCCCAGGAATATGCATTGCTACTAGAAAGCAATCTGAAAACATTGCTCACTGCCAAGCTCACATGGATTCCTAGCAAAGAGGGTACAAATGAATTCTACCTTGATTGCTCATTACCAGACCATTGACATGTTGTCCGAGTGGATGGCAGTCTTGAAAAGCCTGCAACATTAAAATAACTGCTCTCAACTCCAAGGCACTGATATGAAGTTTGGCCTCTGTTGATGACCACAACCTTGGCTGTTTACCCATCGTAATGACCCCACCCCCCACCTTAGTAGGGGGGCATCAGTGGTGACTATGGTTTGGGTGGAGGAGGACAAAACGTTTTACCCCCAAACAACCAATTGGGATGTAATGCACCACTGTATATAATCCCTGCAGACCTGCATAAGACAAAGTGTGTTCTGAAGAAGGTGAAATTTCTGTGTCCATTGTACTGCAAACTTCCAGTGCTGGGCTCTTCATGAGATATCTTTCCAAAGGAACTAGAGTAATGGAAGAGGTCATCCATCCTAAGAAACAAAGGATAAGTCTTGCTTGTGGTTCGGCAACCGACCTTAATGAGTTGATGCTTGCAAGGGTTAGTTTTGCAAATTTTTGGACAGTGTCTGTCTGGCAACTTATAAACTCATGTTCTGAAAGGGAAGTTTGCTTCTGTCTTAGTTGATTGATAATTCCAAGTGAACTGCCAGAGATATTACTGACTGGTGCTGTAATAGTAGATTCTTGGAGGTAGCAGTTAGCAGCCAATTGTCGAAGTACAGGAAGATCTGGATCCCCTGTAACTGGAGGTAAGCTGTTACCACTGCCATTACCTTAAACACCTGTGGAATGTAGTAAGACTGAATGTTAACACCCTGAATTGATACTGATTGGTTCTCAGACGAAAATGGAGAAACTTCCTGGATTGCCTCTGGATCTTGGTATGATAATAGGAGACCTACAGATCAATAGAGCACACCCAATCATACTTCAAGAGAGGAAGGATGGATTGCACCGTGGCCATCTGGAATTTTGTCTGACACATTGATCAAGACTGCTGAGAACCAATATTGGTCTAAGGTCCCCTGCCATTTCTGGAAATAAAAAGAACCTGGAATAGACTCTGGATAGGTGATCTGAGGGAACCAGCTGGACAACTCTCTTGTTTAGCAACTTTAAAACCACTGTTGCTGCAGACTGCAAATGACTGGGTGGAGTAAAAGGAATCTCTAGTCATGTCCTTAGCGAATCGAAAAAGGGTATTGTATAACCTCTGGTGATTATCCTTAACACCCATGAATCATAAGTTATGGTTTGACAGACTAAAGGGTGTAAGGAAAAGCATCCCGACTGCTACCAGATTGTAGCAGTTGGACTCTGCTTAGCAACTTTAAAGCCTCTGTTGCTGCAGACTGCCGCTAATAAGATTCGTCAGTGAAAGGGCCATGGAAACCTAAATTTTGCAGACTGCTTCTGCCTCATGGGCAATTTCCAGTCAGATTGCCTCCTTCTCTGCCTCAGCAAAGCCTATCCCCAGGGGGTATCCTGGTGAAAACCTTGAAACGTTTTGAACAACATTTTTGTAACTCTTCTCTGACTCCTGGAAAAGGATCACTGAGGAATAGAAAAACAAACTGCCACGGCAGAGAAGGTCTTACCATCCTGGTCAATACTAGTAATAGTTTCTTTCACTTTTGGTGCAAACATGGTTGAACCATTATAGGGGGCATTTATAAAAGATGTCTTAAAGCTTTATATGCAATCATATAGCTACATGCATGCATGATGTTGCATGGTAATAGCAGTGCCTGCTGCACTTGATGTACCACCATCTGTATTAGATAACAGTCTCATTGTTACATTCTAAGAAGATAGTAGGGTAGACATTTTTGGTGTCCACCATTTTCTAAACACCTGTAGGAAAGCTATCCGAAAGAAACTTGGAAAGGTCCTTGATCAAGTACCTTTGGAAATAAGCCAGATGTACCACATGGTTCAGTGCTCGGAAGGCAAATGTCACTAAAGCATATGCCCATTTCCACAGCCTGTCCAAAGCCCTTGAGTCCCTGTTCAGGGACGGACAGAGGAACTTTCTTCTGACAGTACCTTTTTCATATGCATCTTCTCCAGAAAGGGAGGCAGTGTTGGAATGAGTATGGCTGATGTCGATGGTTCCGATCACAGTCCTATCCTTAGAAATGGCACCAGAACTGCTCACAGCTGAATGTGTCCTCAGAAACTTCATCATACAGACAGCATCCATTTTGGGTAGCCTTCGTGGACTGAATGGAACTCTAAGATGAAACTAGTGACAGAGATCCTGATGGTAGCTTTTTAAACATCAAGGCATGAAGCCTTCTGCTGATCAGCCCGGGAGAAAAAGAAGGTTTTGGAGTGGGAGTTCAGATCCTAGCTGCAGGGAATGCAACTGCCTCAAAGTATGGTTGTACTTAAAATGGAGAACATTGATATCTGTGCAGTGACTGAGACCTGGTTCAAGGCTCCAGAGAGCATCCCTGCACTACCAAGCTATAACTCATACCACAATTTTCGGCCATGTAACTGGACCGGAACACCAAAGGTGGAGGTGCGTCCATATTCACTAAGGATATCCACACCTCCAGGCTAGTTGCTCAGCATAATGCAGCCGAGGTTATCCAAGTGCAACTAACTCTGGGCAAAACTGCAATCCAAATTGTAGCTTGCTACAAATCACCCATTATGCCCCAGGATTCCCACTCCTCTTTTCTTGATGTACTGGAAAATATTAGGGTTCAACCAAACACCGTAATAATGGGCGATTTCAACTACTCCACCATTAACTAGGAAAACTACTCATGTACCAACTCCTTCGCTCAACACTTTTTGGAATTCATAAATTCCAATGCCCTGGATCAACTTAGCCACACCCCCACCAGGGGCAACAATATCCTAGATCTAGTCATTACTAACATGAGTGACTGGTGTTCCACACCTGAAGTCAACGCCTCATTGGTCCGATCTGACCACAAGCTAATTACCCTAGATATCCACATCCTGCCCCCACCCCCCATTAAGGAAACCATGGTAAAAATATTCTCCAAAGCCAACTTCATGCTTCTTAAGACAGAAGTGGTGAACTTCATGACACCCATGCAGATGGACAATGCAGTTATGACTACTGAATCATACACAATTGCACTTTATAAGCACTTAAATGAGTGCATGGATAGTGCTATCCCAAACAGAGCCAAGATGCCATCCTCCAAAAAAAAAAAGCCAATCTGATGGTTCCCTGCCATAAACAAACTGTACAACAGAAGGAAGAAACTGTTGCAAAAGAGAGTAAAATCCCATGAGTGGAGGAGCTCCCTGGTCAGCCTCAGTAAGAAGCTGCGATCCCTGATAAAATCCTCCAAAGCTAGTTACGAGAACAAAATTGTCACTGATTCTAAAGACAACCACAAAGCATTCTATAGCTATGTCAAGAATCTCAATGGCAACACTCAGCTCTGCTTGGAGTTACAGCACAATGGCACTAAATATACAGACACAACTGATATTGCAACATCCTGGCAGATAGGTTCAATGCTAACTTTACCCCCCTCTCACCCCCTAAAGAGCCCATCTCTATACCGGAAGAATGCAAAGTTCCTGTAATCACGGCTGCACAGATAAAAAAACACTCTCCAAAGCCAAGAACACAGCATCCATGGAACCCGACAACATCCCAGGCTGCGTTCTACACGAACAACAGAACGAACTGGCACCCCGTCTAAGTACCATGTTCATTCATAGCCTCACCTCAGGCTTTGTGCCTGCTGAATGGCGCACAGCGACGGTTATCCCACTCCACAATGGGGGAGCCACCATGGACCCCAGGAACTACCGCCCCATTAGCATGACGAGCCTGGTCTGCAAGGCCATGGAACGTATCATCATGGAACGTATAAGCAAAGACATTGGTAATCTCCAAACTCTGGACCCCAACCAATTCGGGTTTGTAAAAGGCAGATCATGTCTCCTAAACCTGATGGACTTCTTTGAAAAAGCAGTCACCAAAGCTGTAGACAAGGGTAAGGTTGTTCACACAGCCTATCTAGATCTTGTCAAGGCTTTCAACACCATCCCCCACTCTGGAATTATAGATAAACTCACTAAACTAGGTATAAATCCCTATGTCACAAGATGGGTTGTCAACTGGCTCACTGACAGAACCCACACTGTGAAATTAGCAGACTCCAAATCCGACTTCAGACCAGTGACAAGTGGAGTACCACAGGGTTCAGTCCTGGGTCCTCTCCTGTTTGGTATATACTTCTCTCAAGTACAGGCTAACACAGAAGGTCTTTGGCTAACGAAGTTCGCAGATGACTGCAAACTAGGAGCCATAATCAAAACTCCTAACGATGTGGACATCCTACAAAAGGGCCTCACTGAGACAGATGCCTGGTGTCAAAGCCATGGCCTCAAGCTCAATGCCAAAAAGTGCACCGTCATCCCCTTTGGTAAAAACTCTGTACCCATGAACTACAACATAGGCAGTAGTATACTTAACACCGAAAGTGTGATAAGAGACCTTGGGACACAGATGTACAGTAGTCTCTCCCCTTTGATAATCACATCGCCACAGTAGTCAGGAAATCCTTCTACGTGGCACACCTCATCACAAAAGGTTTCTCATACAGAAAAAAAGAGGTCATTGTTTCCCTCTACTCATCACTCATTACACCCATTAGAGAGTACAACGCCCCTTTTGGTATGTACCTCACAAGACAAACAACTGGAAAGGCTGCAGAAATACCTCACAAAGAGGATTACCGGCCTCAAACAGATGCCCCACGCAGACAGTCTCAAAAAACTCCAGCTTTACTCCGTCGCATATTGCCTACTCAGAGGTGATCTCTGCCTAACATACAAAGCTATGTCAAACCCAGAGCTGTTGGACATATTCCACTTAAAGAAATCCAAATCCCTCCAAGCTACACGTTCTAGGGACCTAAACTTTGTCACCACAATAAACAGAACATGCCGGAGGGATAGATTACTGTCCCAGAGACTTCCCATACTCTGGAATAAACTACCTATCTATATCAAACAAAGCTCCTCATTAGCACTCAAGAAAAATCTTGATGATTGGATGGGAAATAGAAAATTCACCTCTGTGGCTCTGCTCAACAGTGGCACAGGAAAATAATTTTCTTGGGTGGCAAAAGCCAGGGTACCTTTTTGGCTGGGCTTGTATAGGCCCCAGGGCCGATAGCCTAGTACCTACTTATGAACACTTACCATAAATGTAGATGTTCAAGTGTATTCACTGTTGCAATCATCACACTTGGGTTATCTGCCTGCAGGTAGCCCTCAGTCGGTCCGAATACCAGAGTCTTGGGATTTCTGTGTTGGATGCTGTTGCCTTTTCCATGACGTCAGGGGTATAAAATATGCAGCCGAAGCCATTACATCAGTTTTTCTTGTCCCAGATGTCAGGAGCCGCCAAAATAGGAAGCAATTACATGGTGTGGAACACCTCCAAAGTAAATACCACTGCCATAAAATATGGCCAAAAAAGAGAATAGGAAGAAAGTAAAGATAAGTCAGGGGGCTGGAGGGAGGGTAACCAAGACTGCAACAGTGAATACACTCTAACATCCACATTTATGGTAATTGTACACGACTGTACTATGTTCTTCGTGTTTCACTGTTGCAGTTATCACACTTGGGTTAATTCTGAGGGAGGGTGGAGGCAGTCAAGAGGTATTAGGGCTGGCTAGCAGGCCTCATAAGACTGCTGTAGCAAATACAGCTCTGGATTTAGAAAAGATAGGCAAGTGGAAATGTTTGGTGAAGGTGTTTACAGAACTCCAGGTTGCAGCTTCCAGGATGTCCCTGGTAGGACTCCTGAGAAATGCTGTAGAGGTTGAGGTAGCCCTAGTGGAATGGGTGCTGATCCCCAGTGGGGTAGGTTTTCCATGGTGTTTGTAGCAGAAATGGATGCAGTGTGCTATCCATTCGGAGATGGTTTACTTTGAAATGGCCTTGCCCTCTGCTCATGTAGCAAAGCTGACTAGCAGCTGGTCAGATTTTCTGAAAGGTTTAGTCCTAACAAGGTAGAACCTAAGCTGTCTGTGCACATCCAAGGAGTGCAGGATCCTTTCCCTTTATTCTAAGGATTAGGGAAAAAGGTGGGTAAATGGATGGATTGGTTTACAGCCACACTGGATATCACCTTGGGCATAAAGGATGGGTTAGTCCCGAGGGAAACCATGTCTGCATGGAAGATAATGAAGGGTTCCACAGCCTAAGGTCCTGCAACTCAGACACTCTTCTTGCTGAAGTGATGGCTAGAAGTAAAGCTGTTTTCCAAGAGAGGAATTTTAACTCTGCTGTAGCAGCAGGCTCAAAAGGGGGAAGCGTGAGCTTCTCTAGTACAAAGTTAAGGAGTGGGAGCTCTCCTCAGGGGTCTTAAATTGTTAGCTCCTCTCTGGAACTGTTTGACCAGAGGGTGAGAAAAGAGGGGTAGCTCAGTATTGTAATGAGCTGAGATGGGAGAGGCATGAATCTTAATTGAAGAGAAGGATATGCCTTTGTGGAGCAGCTCTGCTAGGTAATTAAGTACTTGCGGTGGCTGGGAAGGATGAAGGACAAGTCATTGTGAACTTTTTCCATAAGGAGGTGGCTTACCACTCCTTGTTTTTGAGGTGGGAGCACTCCATTGTTTAGATCTGTGCATACCCTGAGACTGAAGTCTTGGTGGTCTGCTGCCCCTGGGTTTGGACTGAGAAGGTGTGGGAGGGACTGGAAAGGACCAGTTCTTTGAAGGCCAATGCCTACTGAATCTAGGTGGCTGTACCTGTAAGAAATCTTTAACAGTTTGCATAGATTTAGCTTTTCCCTCCTCCTTTTTAAGAACTACTACTGCTTTTGTGCCAAACAAAAGGTCTTGGTTTAATGGAGCATCTAGTAATTTTGCTTTGACATGGTCTGGCAAGATTTGTTCTTACAGCCAAGCATGCCTTCAAAGAACAGACCAGTGACTGCAGCCCTGCAAGATGCTTCTAAGGCATCAAAACCACACTGCAAAGTATGCTTTTCATCTTGGTTTGCAGAATGCATTAACTCTTGTAAATCTTTATTTTCTGCACAATCAGGAATCATCATATTTTTTTTCTTTATTAGTTCCATAATATGCTGCTATTTTAACATGTGAAACTGGCAATTTAAAGCCCTGATGGCAAGAGCTGCAGAGGTATATATCTTCTTTCCCCATCTGTCTAAAGCCCTAGAATCCCTGTCCTAAGGGCTAGGGTTTTTGGCTGTAGTAGCCTTAACACCTTTAGGTCCCTGAGAAATGGTCTCTGGAACCGCAGTGGGATTTTTGACAAAAAATTTGTGAGAGTCAGGTACTCTGTATTACCTGTCAGGCTTTCTAGGAGCTGGTGGCAAGGTATCAGGGGGTAAGACTGGATTCCATGAAGACATCATCTACAATTTCCAGAACAGGGGTTACAAGCTAGGGGCCTGTGCTGAAGCAAATTTAAAAATACTCTCAGTCGCTTTTGGGACTGTGGGTAGTCCTGGCACTCCCAGCGGAAATGCTCTCCAAGGGTATGCAGGGTTTCATTGCAAGAAAAATCCTCTGGAGGGAGGCAGAGGGAATGGAATCCTCTGCATCAGAATCCTCATAAGTAGATAAGGGTATGTCCTGGAAATCAGAGAGGTCAGAGTCCTCGGACTCATGATCTCTAGAATCAGAAGGAAAATCAAATCTTAGTCTTTTAGAGGATGAAGGCTGACTTCTCCTGATTAAAGTAATGAGGTCTTCAGCCATTCTAAGCATTTGTTTCTGTGGCGTGAGAGTTTGAGAATGCGCTTTGGTCTTCGGTTTCCTAGGGGTAGTGTGAACTCTCGACCTGAGTAATTTGGCAGTTTTAGACAGAAACAAAGTAGTCGGTTTAATACGAACACTGGAAGGTCTGAATAAACCCTCTGAAGCCGGTGCCTGCACATCAGCTCCAGACCCATCCAAGGAAGAGACATCCACAGGTTCCATAGTTGAAGAACCACCTTGTGGCATACCGGACTCCAAATGGGTCTCAGCAGAAGCCTGCAAACCTGTAGAAGCGAGTATCAGGGGCTGCGAAAGTGCCTAAGTACCAGTGGACTGGCGACTTGCTTAACGGAAGCATTGTCGGCAGTTTTGCACCTATGAGGTCTGTCTCTGTCTTCATCCTTACGTTTATTCCGAAGATCAGTAGTCGGATGGCTTATCGAAGCCATTTCGGAGTACGGAGAATGAGAGAGAAAGAATTTAGTGGCAAAGATAGCCCGACGACGAATAGTTCATGCATTAAACAGGGCACAAAATTGACAGCGTAAGTACAGATGTGTGCACTTACCATAAATGTAGATGTTCCGAGTGTATTTACTGTTGCAGTCACATTTGGGTAATCTGCTGGCAGGTTGCCCCTCAGTCGGCCTGATTAACAATGTCTTGGGTCCTGCATCGGTTGCTGTCCCTTCTTCCATGACGTCAGGTCGTCAGAGGTATAAAACATGCAGCCGATGCCATTACATTTTTTGGGGAGCCAAATATTTAAGTAATTAAAAACACAAAAAATATACCTCCAAACAAAAGCAAATACACCAAAAAGGCTTTTAAGCATAGTAAAGGAAAGAAGAGGTATAATAAGAGAAAAAACAGGGGGTTGGAGGGAGGGTAACCAGGACTGCAACAGTGAATATACTCGAACATCTACATTTATGGTAAGGGTACACAACTGTACTATGTTCCTTCTGTTTCACTGTTGCAGTCATTACATTTGGGTAGATTCCCAAAGCTATGGTTGGGAGGATGGATTTATACAGCATTAGGACCAGCTATAAGGCCCTGCAGGATAGCAGAGCAAAGCCAGCTCTGGATTTAGAGAACAAAGGTAAATGGTAATGTTTGGTGAACGTATGAACTGAGCTTCAGGTAGCAGCTTCTAGAATGTCTCTGGTAGGAACACCTCTGAAAAAGGCTGTAGAAGAAGATGCCGCCCTGGTGGAATGAGATCTGATCCCCTGGGGGGATAGTTTTACCATGGTGCATATAGCAGAAACAAATACAATGGCTTATCCATTTGGAAATAAGTCAGCTTTGAAATAGCCTTTCCCTCTGCCCCTGCAGCAAATGCCACCAGTAGTTGTTCAGATTTTCTTTGAGATTTTGTCTTGTTTAAGTAAAATCTAAGTTGTCTGTGTACATCCAATAAATGCAGATTTGTTACCCCTTGTTCTGTGGATTGGGAAAGAAAGTTGGCAAATGAATGGTCTGATTAAGAGCCACACTGGATACCACCTTAGGCATGAAGGATGGATTGGTCCTGAGAGACACCCTGTCAGCATGAAAAATAATGAAAGGCTCCACTGCCATAAGAGCCTGTAATTTGGAAATCCTTCTAGTTGAAGTGACTGCTAAAAGGAAAGCTGTTTTCCAGGAGAGAAATTTTAAGTCTGCAGTAGCAGCTGGCTCGAAAGGAGGGAGATTGAGTTTTTCCAATACAAAATTGAGGTCCCAGGCAGGGGTCGGAGCTCTCCTGGGTGGTCTTAAGTGTTTGGCCCTTCTGAGATACTGCTTTAGCACAGGATGAGAGATGAGGGGAGGGTTCTGTGTTGTAATGAGCTGAAATTGCTGAGGCATGGATATTTATGGAAGAAAAGGACAGGCCCTTGTGAAGCATCTCAGTTAAATATTAAAATCTGAGGAACATTGGGCACTGTTGTGCTTATCCCTTGTGATTGATTCCAGGCACAGAATCTTTTCCATTTGTCAGCATAAGATTTTCTAGTACTAGGCCTTCTTGCCTCTAAAATGACATCCATCACAGGTTTGCTGAGGGATGCCAAGGGTGAATTTAGGTGATTAGCCATGCTGCAAGATTCAAAGTTTGGAGCTGAGTGTGCAGAATTTGGTTGTTCTGCTGAGACAGTAAGTAAGGTGTCTGAGGCAGGTGCCACAGTGGAAGGTGTGACACATTGCACAGGAGTGGGCACCAGTGTTGGCGAGGCCAGTCTGGAGCAATCCGAATCATTTTTGGCTTGTCCTGTTTGACTTTTAGTATAACTTTGGAGAAGAGGCAGATGGGGAAAGGCATAGACTGATAGGTTTTTCCAGCTGAATGATACAGCATCCACTTTCCAGGCTTATTTGTGATGACTTCTTGTGCAGAATTTGTCCAACTGACAGTTCTGGGGTGAGGCAAAAAGATCTATGCCTGGACTCCCCCATTAGAGTGTCAACATGGTGAAAATCCGTGGTTCCAGTTTCCATTCGTGTGGGTCCATGAGATTTCTGCTTAGTTCGTCTGCCAGAGTATTCAGCTTTCCTGGCCAGAATTGAGCTTGTAGTTGAATTTGATAGGGCAAGGCCATGTTCCACAATGCCATAGCTAGTCTGCAAAGGGGGTAGGAGTGTGCACCCCCCTGCTTGTTTATGTACCACATAACTGTGGTGGTGTCTGTCTATCATTAATTGTCCTGGATGAAGGTAGTCCTTGAAGGCTGTCAGTGCATTCTGTACAGCTAGCATCTCTTTTTGATTGATATGAAGGTGCATTTGATTTGGGCTCCATTTTCCCTGAATGCCCACCAAAGGAAAGTACAGTTGTGTACACTTACCATAAATGTAGATGTTCTGACTGTATTCACTGTTGCCGTCATTACATTTGGGTAATCTGCTGGCAGGTTGCCCTCAGTCGGGCCTGAATTTCAAAGCCTTGGGTCCTGCGTCGATTGCTGTCTTCTCTTCCATGACGTCAGGTCGTCAGGGGTATAAAACATGCAGCCGATGCCATTTTCTTTAGTTTTTCTTGCCCCCGATGTCAGGTGCCCCCAAAAAGGTAGCAATATTATATAAATATATATACATGCATCAATATAAACTTTACCTACATCTACAAGCAAATACACCACATAGGTTGGAGAAGATAGAGAAGGAAAGATAAACTTTAGAATGACAGGGGGATGGCGGGAGGTTAACCAGGACTGCAACAGTGAATACACTCGAACATCTACATTAATGGTAAATGTACACAACTGTACTATGTTCTTCGTGTTTCACTGTTGCAGTCATTACATTTGGGTAGAATCCCAAAGATATGGTTGGGGGGCTGGAGCTAAACAGCATTAGGTGCGGCTATAAGGCCCTGCAGCACTGCAGTGGGAGAGCCCGCCCTGGACTTAGAGAAAAGAGTCAAATGGAAATGCTTTGTAAAGGTGTGAACAGAACTCCAAGTAGCAGCCTCTAGAATGTCTTTGGTTGGCACTCCCATGAGAAACGCTGCTGAAGTAGCTGCAGCTCTGGTGGAATGAGACCTAATGCCCTTGAGCACAGGTTTACCATGGTGTAAGTAGCAGAAACGGATGCAGTGGCTTATCCACTTTGAAATTGTCTGCTTTGAAATAGCCTTTCCTTCTGATCCTGCAGCATATGACACTAGTAATTGCTCAGTTTTTCTTAGAGCTTTAGTCCTGCTTAAGTAGAATCTTAGCTGTCTGTGTATGTCCAAGGAATGCAGAATTCTCTTCCCTTTGTTCTGCGGATATGGATAAAAAGTTGGCAGATTAATTGTTTGGTTAAGAGCCACACTGGAAACCACCTTAGGCATAAAAGTAGGATTTGTCCTCAGAGACACCCTGTCTGGGTAGAATATGATAAAAGGCTCTACAGCCATGAGGGCCTGTAGCTCTGAAACTCTTCTTGCTGAAGTAATTGCTAGTAGCAGAGCTGTCTTCCATGATAAGAACTTTATATCAGCGGTAGCAGCTGGTTACAAATGGAGGCAGGGTGAGCTTTTTCAACACATAATTGAGGTCCCATGCAAGTTAATGGTGATCTTCTAGAAGGCCTTAAATTTTTGGCTCCTCTAAGATACTGCTTTATTAAAGGATGAGAAAAAAATTGGTGGCTCTGTATTGTAATGTGCCGAAATGGCAGAGGCATGGATTTTGATTGATGAGAAAGATAGGCCTTTGTCAAGCATCTCAGTCAAGTATTGTAATATCTGAGGAATATGTGGTCCTGCTGTATCAGTTCCTTGTGCTTGATTCCAAGCACAGAATCTCTTCCATTTGTCAGCATAAGATTTTGTAGTACTAGGCCTTCTGGCTTCCAAAATGACATCCATCACAGCTTTACTGAGAGGTGTCGTTTGTATGATTACATGATTAGCCATGCTGCCAGGTTCAGAGTCTGTAGTTGATTGTGCAGGATCTGATTGTTTTGCTGGGACAGTAGCTATGGTCTTTGAGGCAAGGTCCAAGCTGGGTATTGAGACAAGTTCCTTAGAATTGGGTATCAGTGTTGGCGGGGCCAGTCCGGGGCAATTAATATCATCTTTGGCTTCTCTTGTTTGACTTTTAGGAGGATCTTGGGTAGAAGAGTCAGAGGAGGAAAGGCGTAAACTGATAGGTTTTTCCAACTGAAGGATAGGGCATCCACTTTCCATGCTTGTCTGTGATAAGTCCTTGTGCAGAATTTTTCAACTGATAATTTTGAGGAGAGGCAAATAGATCTATGTCTGGGCTCCCCCATTTCTCTGTTATCATGCTGAAGACTTGTGGATTTAGTTTCCACTCATGAGGATCCATAAGGTTTCTGCTTAAATCATCTGCCAGAGTGTTTTGTTTTCCTAGCAGGAATTGAGCTTAAAGATGTATTTGGTAGGTCAAAGCTGTGTCCCACAGTGCCATGGCTAATCTGCAAAGGGGGTATGAATGTGTGCCCCCCTTGCTTGTTTATATACTACATGACTGTGGTGTTGTCTGTCTTTATCAGTAGTTGTCCTGGATGAAGTCAGTCCTTGAAGGCTGTTAGGGCATTTTGAACAGCTAGCATCTCTTTCTGGTTGATATGTAGATGCACTGTTTTGGTGCCCATATGCCCTGAATGCATCTTCCTGCCATATGGGCCCCCCAGACATAATCTGATGTGTCTGTTGTTAAGGTTTGGCTGGCAGGGGGTAGAGTGAAGGGCCGTCCCATGTTTTGGTGACAGGCCTTTGCCCACCATAGAAACTCCTGTTGCAGGCAGGGAATGAGAGGAATCAATGTTTCCAGACTGTGTGAATGTTGACTCCATAAACTTTTTAGGTACCATTGAAGTTTCCTCATATACAGTCTTGCATATGGAATTAGTAGGATGCCACGAAGCCCAGAGCCTGCAGAAATTGTCTTGCAGAAGACTGTGCTGTTATTGCCATCAGTTTGAAGTAAGTAGACAGTTGCCTTTGTTTGTCTGGCGTGAGGTAAGCCATCTGGGCAGTTGTATTCAAGCTTGCACCCAGGAATGTTATCTTTTGAGAGGGTAACAGTTGTGATTTATTTTTGTTTATTGTGTACCCTAGGCATGTTAGACGCCTTTTCACCAACACCAGGTGTCGAAGAAGAGTGTCCTTGTTCTCTGCTTGAATGAGACAGACGTCCAAGTAAGGATATATGTGTATGCTTCTTTGTCTGCAAAATGCAATTGCTGGTGCCAGGCACTTTGTAAAGACCCTGGGTGCAGTAGATAAGCCAAAGGGCAGTGCAGAGAATTGGTAATTCATTAAGCCAGCCTTGAATCTGAGGTATCTTCTGCACGATTGTCTTACTGGGACATGCAGGTATGCCTCTTTTAGGTCTAAAGTCACCAGCCAAGCATTCTTGCCCAGCATGGGCAGAAGCTGCTGCAAAGTCAGCATTTTGAATTTTGGAATGTCCAGGTATGTGTTCAAAATCGATAAATCCAGTATTGGCCGCCAGGCCTTGTCTTTTCTGGGTACCAAGAACAGTAGAGTAAAAACCTTGTCCTTTTTCCAGTTCTGGTATTGCCTGAATGGCCCTCATATCCATGAGTGACTTAACCTGTTTCTGGCCAACCACTTGCCATTGGCAGAGTGTGGAAATGGAATCTGTATCCCTGTGATACGATGTTTAGTACCCACTTGTCCTGGGTTATTAACTGCCAATTTTGAGCAAAAAGTGCTAATTTTCCCCCATGGGTGCTTCCAAAAGATAAGTGCTTGGTGTAGGCAGAAGGAAGTCATTGGGATTGCTTTCTATAGGTTTGCGCTTTATCTCCTCCAGATTTGGAGTTGGATGCGCCCCATTGCTTTGACCTATACAAGTCTTGCGCCTGGTATCTGGAACCATTAGGGCATCTTGATTTGCCCCGTTGAGCTCTGTCTCACACAGGAAATGACCAATTTTTTGTAGGGCAGTGTCTACTGAAACTTGGTGGCTGCACTCGTAAAAAGTCTTTAACAGTTTGCAGAGACTTAGCTTTGTCTTCCATTTTCTTTAAAACCTCTTCTACCTTAATACTAAAAAGAGAATCATGCTGTAAAGGTGCATCTAACAATTTAGCTTTAACATGGTCAGGCAAATTTTGTTCCTTTAGCCAGGCATGCCTCCTAATCACAGATCCAGTAACTGCAGCCCTGCAGGAGGCCTCTAAAGAATCAAAACCACATTGCAAAGTATGCTTTCCAACTTGTTCAGCTGCATGCAATAATTCCTGCAATTCTTTATTTCCTGCACATTCTGAAATCAACATTATTTTCTGTTTCAGCAATCCCATAACATGCTGTTGGTACTTAAGCATATGAAATTGACAGTTTAAGGCCCTGATTGCCAAGGATGCAGATATATAAACCTTTTTTCCCCATCTGTCCAGTGCCCTAGAATCTCTGTCAGAGGGGGTAGGATTTTTTGCTGTTCAGGCCTTAACTCCCTTTGGGTCCTGTGAAATAGTTTCAGGATCAGCAGCAGGGTTTCTAAATAAAAATATGTGTGAGTCAGGGACCCTGTAATATCTGTCAGGCTTACTGGGAGACGGAGGTAAGGAATCAGGGGTCAAACTTGACTTTGAAAACGCATCATCCACAATGTCTAAAACAGGGGGAATGGCTAAAGGCTTGTGCTGAGGGAGAAGGAAATCCCTGAGCCTCTTTTTTGATTCTGAGAAGTCTTGACTCTCCCAGTGAAAATGCTCCCTCAAAGTATGCAAGGTTTCTCCAAATGAATAGTCCTCAGGAGGAGATGCAGATGGAATAGACTCCTCTGCGTCAGAATCCTCATAGGGAGGAATAGATAATTCCTGATCAGAAGAAACAGACACCTGATCTGAAGATTCATAATCAGTGTCTTGCCTAGGCCTCTTATCTGGAGGGGGATGGGTATCCCTGATCAAGGTAATAAGGTCTTCAGCCATTTTGATCATCTGTTTTTTAGGCACAGAAGCCTGTGCACATGGCTCATGCGTCATTTTTTTAGTTTTAGAAGTTGGTTTTGTCTTTGGTTTTGCAGCTGCCGTCGGTTTGATATACAAATGTTGAGGTCTGAATACACTCTCAGAAGCCAGTGCCTGCTCAGCGACTCCGGACCCATCCGAGGGAGATGCATCTGATGGTCCAATACCTTGAGTATCTTGCGGCATGCCGGACTCCACATGGGTGTCGGTAGAGGCCTGCGACTCGAAGGTAGCGGGCATCAGGGGCTGCGAAAGCATCTCACTGAGTACTGGTGAACCGGCGACTGGCTTAGGCGAAGCTTTGTCATCGGTTTTGGATCTCGACTGCCTTTCTCTGTCCTTTTCTTTGCGTTTTTTATGTACTCCGGTAGTCGGATTGGCATCCGACGACATTTCTGGGTAGTTAAATCTGTTTCCAAAATACTTTGATGCAAAAATATATTGACGCTTAATAATGCATTGGTTAAATCTAGCACAAAACTGACAGCCAGGTACATTGTGATCAGGGTCTAGGCAAGGAATACAGTATAAATGGAAATCCTTATGAGGTATTTGCTTCCCACAAGTAATACAATTATAAACTTTTTCTGACATCGGTAAAAAGCAAGAAAAAAGTTTCCCCAACGGGGTACTTGAATTTAGTGAAGACTTAGGTTCTGAAACTCAAACTCTACTATTTCAGTAGTCGGCCGACCGGTACTTGCGAAATGCTTCTGCTTCGGGCACCGTGCGGCAAGAAAGACTAAAGAAAATGGCGTCGGCTGCATGTTTTATACCCCTGACGACCTGACGTCATGGAAGAGAAGACAGCAACCGACGCAGGACCCAAAACTTTGGAATTCAGGCCAACTGAGGGCAACCTGCCAGCAGATTACCCAAATGTAATGACTGCGACAGTGTAACACGAAGAACATCTCTAGTTGCAGGCAAGATATGATAGGAATCATTGTTTCCAGGTTGTGACAAAGTTGACTCCATAAACTCTTAAACTACCACTGAAGTTTCCTCATATGCAGTCTTGAATATAGAATTAGAAGAATGCAGGAGGCCATAAACGCCAAGGCTTGCAGAATTTGTCTTGCAGATAGCAGGGTTTATGTGGCCACCTGTTTGAAGTAAGTCACCAAATGAATATGCTTTTGTGGAGCAAGGTAAGCCATCTGGGCAGTTGTATTCAAGCTTGCAACCAGGAATGTAATTTTTCAAGAGGGTACCAGTTGTGATTTATTTTCGTTTATGGTGTACCCAAGACAAGTTAGAACCTTTTTTTACAAATGCCAGATGTTTTTGAAGAATGTCCCTCTTTTCTGCCTGAATAATCATCCAGGTATGCATATATTTGAATATTTCTTTGCCTGCAAAGTGCAATTACTGGAGACAGGCACTTTGTGAAGATCCTGGGTGCAGTAGATAAGCCAAAGGGCAGTGCAGATACAGTTTTGTACCTACCATAAATGTAGATGTTCGAGCGTTGACACTGCTGCAGTCATTACACTTGGGTTATCCTGCAGTCAGGCCGTCCCGCAGTCGGCCAGAGTTCCAAAGTCTTGGTCCAGCGTCGGCTGCTGTCGCCTCCTCCCTGACGTCAGTGCGACAGGGGTATATAAGATGCAGCCGACGCCATTTTCTTCAGTTTTTCTTGCCCCAGATGTCAGGTGCCCCCAAATAGGTAGGCAATTCAAATTGCTAGAAAACAATACAAAAGACAAGCAAACAACCATTTTTAGGTTACTCCCCATAGGTAAAAAGGGTAGATGTCCTAGGTAAGTACCAGAAAGTAAGAGAGGAAGGAGGGAGGGTAAGCTGGACTGCAGCAGTGTCAACACTCGAACATCTACATTTATGGTAGGTACAAAACTGTACTATGTTCATCGTGTTACACTGCTGCAGTCATTACACTTCTGTGGAATCCCAAAGCTGAGGTAGGGAGGCTGGATCTATAAGGCATTAGGAGTGGCTATAAGGCCCTGCAGCACAACAGTGGCGAAGCCAGCTCTGGATATGGAGTATAAAGGCAAATGGTAATGTTTGGTGAAGGTATGCACAGAACTCCATGTTGCTGCTTCCAAAATATCCTTGATAGGTAACTCCTCTGAGGTAGGCAGCTGAAGTGGCTGTTGCCCTGGTGGAGTGAGATCTAATGCTGCTAGGTACAGGTTTCCCATGGTGGGTATAGCAGAAACGTATACAGTGTCCTATCCATTTTGAAATAGTCTGCTTTGAAATGGCTTTTCCCTGTGCTCCTGCAGCGTATGCTACCAATAATTGCTCAGATTTTCTGAAAGCTTTGGTTTTGTCCAAGTAGAAGCATAACTGTCTGTGAATGTCCAAATAATGTAGCAATTTCTCCCCTTTGTTCTGTGGTTTTGGATAAAAAGTTGGCAAGTGAATAGTTTGGTTCAGAGCCACACTTGATACCACCTTTGGCATAAACGTAGGGTTAGTTCTTAAAGACACCCTGTCCTGGTGGAAGATGAGGAAAGGTTCCACTGCCATTAGTGCCTGTAATTCTGAAACTCTTCGTGCTGATGTAATTGCCGATAGCAGAACAGTTTTCCAAGAGATGTATTTTATTTCTGCTGTGTTAGCTGGCTCAAAAGGAGGTAGAGTTAATTTTTCCAAAACAAAGTTGAGGTCCCAAGTTGGTGTAGGTGCTCTAAGGGACGGTCTTATGTTTTTAGCCCCTCTGAGGTATTGTTTGAGCAAAAGATTAGAAAAAATTGGTGGATCCGTGTTGTAATGAGCAGAGATAGCTGAGGCGTGGATCTAGATGGATGAAAAAGAGAGGCCCTTGTCCAGCATCTCAGTCAAGTATTGCAGTATCTGAGGAATGTTTGGGACGAGAGGGTCAAGGCTGTGCACTTGGTTCCAGGCACAGAATCTCTTCCATTTATCCGAGTTTGCTTTCCTGGTGCTAGGCCTTCTTGCCTCCAGAATGACATCCATAACAGCTTTGGAGAGAGGCAATGCTTGCTTGACTAGGGATTTTTCCATGCAGCTAGGTTTAAGGTCTTTAGCTGGCTGCGATGTATCTGATTGCTGTGCTGTGACAGCAACTCTGGGATTTGAGGCAAAATCCAGGGTGGTTCTTGTGCTAAGTTCTTTAAGATTGGGTACCAGTGCTGGCGTGGCCAGTCTGGTGCAATCAGTATAATTTTTGGCTCTTCCTGCCTGGTTTTTATGAGTACCTTTGAGAGGAGAGGTAAAGGAGGGAAAGCATATGATCAGGGTGATTACGTCCTCGACCATTTTCAGCATTTGTTTCTTAGGCATGAAAGCCTGTCCTGGACAGAGTTGCTGTTCCTTTGCTTTTAAGGGGGGCTTAGACTTAATAGAGGGTTTAATGGTTAACTGGGAAGGTCTGAAAACACACACCAACTGTGAATTGCTCAGCTACTTTGATTCCCTCTGTAGGTAAGCTGAAGACCTAGTGCGTCCGAAGGCGAGGCCCAGCCAGCTCCACGTTGGAGTCGGATGCGGTCTGTGGCTCTGCGGTAGTGGTAGTCAGGGGCTGCGTAGGCGCCTCGCTGAAAACCGAAGAACTGGCGACTGGCCTAGAAGAGGCCTTGTCAGTTTTGGGCCTCGGATGCCTGTCCTTGTGCTTTTTATGCATTGCGGATGTCGGAATTTACGATGGCATGGTGTAATTAAATTTTCTACAAAAATAATGTCGGGCAAAATCAAACCGACGTTTAATAGTGCGCTTGTTAAACCTAGCACAAAACCGACAACCTGTGACGTCGGGGTCAGGGCCTAGGCATGGAATACAATAGGAGTGGAAATCCTTATGAGGTATTTGCTTCCCACAAGAAATACAGTTATTAACTTTTACTGACATCGGTCTGAGGCAAGAAAAAGTTTCCCCCAATGGGGTACTTAGCTTTTTTAGAAGACTTCGGTTCTGGAATCGGAATGAAAATCTCAGGAGTCGGCCGACCTGCACTTGCGAACTGCTTCTGCTTCAGGCACTGTGCGGCAAGAAAGACTGAAGAAAATGGCGTTGGCTACATCTTATATACCCCTGTCGCACTGACGTCAGGGAGGAGGCGACAGCAACCGACGCCGGACCAAGACTTTGGAACTCTGGCAGACTGCGGGACCGCCAGACGGCAGGATAACCCAATGTGTAATGACTGCAGCAGTGTAACACGATGAACATCTGGTAATGCAAATAGCCTGCTTTGAAGAGGAGGTATACTCTGCAAGATTCCCTGATTGGGATATGCAGGTAAGCCTCTTAAGTCTAGAGTTACCAACCAGGCATCTTTGCCTAGCATAGGAAGTAACTGCTGAAGAGTCAGCATCTTGAATTTTGGAATGTCCAGAAATGTGTTTAGAGTAGATAAGTCTAGAATTGGACGCCATGATTTGTCCTTTCTGGGTACCAGGAAAAGCCTTGAATAGAAACCCTGTCCCTTTTCCTCTTCTGGGACTGGTTGAATAGCTCCCATGTCCATGAGAGACGGTACTTGCTTCTGGGCCTCTGCCCACTGACTTGGGGGCAGGTCTGGCCATCCGTTTGGGATTTGCAACGTGTGGAAATAAAATCTGTATCCCTGGGATACTACATTTAAAACCCATTTGCCATGGGTTATAAGTTGCCAGTTTCTTACATGAAGTGCCAGTTTTCCCACAAAAGGGGCGGCTGAAAGGTAAGTGCTTGGTAAATGTAGAGGAAAGTCATTGAGACTACTTACCATACGGAGGTGCCTTGTTGTTTCCAGATTTGGAGGAGGAGGAGGCACTCCATTGTGACTGAAACCTGGAGCCTTTGGAATGTCTGGGTTTGACCTGAGTGGCTCTCAAAGGAACTGGAAAGGACCAGTACTTAGAAGGCCAGTGCCTACTAAATCTTGGAAGTTACACTTGTAAGAAATCATTCACAGTTTGCATAGATTTAGCTTTATCTTCCATCTTTTTTAAAACTTCTTCAGCCTTATTACCAAAGAGACGGTCCTGTTGAAAAGGAGCATCCAATAATTTTGCTTTAACATGATCAGGCAGAATTTGCACTTTGAGCCAAGCATGCCTTCTTAAAAGAGACCCAGTTACAGCAACCCTGCAAGAGGCCGCCAAAGAATCAAAAACAACATTGCAAAGTATGTTTTCCAACTTGTTCAGCTGAATGCAATAAATCCTGTAAATCTTTATTTTCCACACAGTCAGAAATTAACATAATTTTCTGTTTAAGCAGTCCCATGATATGCTGCTGGTATTTAAGCATATGAAATTGACAGTTTTACACCCCAATTGCCAAGGTTGCAGAAGTGTAAACCTTCTTACCCCATCTATCCAGCTCCCTGGAATCTCTATCAGAAGGAGTAGGATTTTTAGCAGTAGAGGCCTTAATGCCCTTGGGACCCTGAGAAATGGGTTCAGGATCTGCAATAGGATTTTTGAAAAGGAATTTGTGGGAGTCAGGAACCCTGTAGTATCTGTCTGGCTTACAAGGAGCCGGAAGCAGAGAATCAGGAGCCATACAAGACTCTAAAAAAAATCATCAACAATGTCTAGGACAGGAGGTATAGCCAAAGGCCTATGCTGAGAAAAAAGAAGAAAATCCCTAAGTCTCTTTTTAGATTCTGAGAAATCCTGACCTTCCCAGCGGAAATGTTCGCGTAAGGTATGTAAAGTTTCCCCAAAAGAAAAATCCTCAGGGGGAAAAGCAGAAGGAATGGAATCTTCTGAATCAGAGTCTTCATAAATAGGTATGGACAAATCCTGTTCATTAGAAGACTCAGAAGAAATAGAATCCTGTTCAGAAGATTCATAATCAATGTCTTGCCTAGGCCTCTTATAAGGGGGGGGGGGAGGTTGGCTACCCCTGATCAGAGTAATTAAATCTTCAGCCATTTTGATCATTTGTTTTTTTAGGCATAGGGGTCTGCACATGTTGCCCAGGCGACACTTTTTTAGACATAGATTTTGATTTTGCCCTTAGTTTTGAAGATGGCGACGGTCTAATATACAAATCTGTAAGCCTGAACACACCCTCAGAAACCGGTGCCTGCACAGCGGCTCCAGACCCATCCAAGGTAGAGACATCCGCAGGTTCCATAAGTGAAGCATCTCGCAGCATACCGGACACCGAATGGGTCTCAGTAGAGGGCTGTGAATCTGAAGTAGCAGAATCAGGGGCTGCGAAAGCGCCTCAGTGAGTACCGACGAACTGGCGACTGGCTTAGGAGAAGCGTCGCAGTCAGTTTTGGACCTCGATGGCCTCTCTCTTTTTCTTTGCATTTTTTTTAGGCATTCCGGTAGTCGGATTGCTAACCGACATTTCTGGATAATTAAAGCATGATGCAAAAAATTTAGAAGCAAAAATATACCGATGTTTAATAATGCGTTGATTAAATTTAGTACAAAACCGACAGTAAGGTACGTTGTGGTCAGGGCCTAGGCAAGGAATACAGTACAAATGAAAATCCTTATGAGGTATTTGCTTCGAACGAGTAATGCATTTATTAACTTTTACTGACATCGAAAAGGGGCAAGAAAATGTTTCCCCAATGGAGTACTTAGCTTTTTAGTTGAAGACTTCGGTTCTGAAACTCGAAAACGAAAATTTCAGGAGTTGGCCGATAGGCACTTGTTAACTGCTTCTGCTTCAGGCGCCACACGGCAAGAAAGACTGATGTAATGGTGTCGGCTGCATGTTTTATACCCCTGATGTCATGGAAGAAGGGACAGCAATCGACGCAGGTCCCAAGACT